>NW_023604972.1:136729077-137191856 GCF_014898055.3 Talpa occidentalis | reverse complement strand
CACCCTCCCAGACGGCAGGAATATATCCAGGCTTGTGCTAAAATGCACTCATTTTTTGGCCAGGATGCTCTAGCCACATGCATCTTTCATGAGGTACACTTAAAGCAGCGTCCCCCCGGCGGAAGGCGGCTGCTCCAGGCCTGGGGCTGTAGGCTCTGCAAATAGATGGGGGTGGAGATGAGGCTTCTTTCCCCCGGCCCCCACCCCCCGGTAAATATGAACAAGAGACTTCGTTGTCAAGTGGGTCCCGGAGGAGGAACCTGGAAAAGAAGCTGAGAGACAGTTGGGAGAAGGAAGGAAAGCCGGGGGCCGCTCGGCAGGGGCGCGTCTGCCGGGAGAGCAGAAGGTAGAGCCGAGGCCTGAAAGCTGCCACCGGCCCAGGGCACCTCCCCAGGGAACCCCAGGGAAGGGGCAGGAAGGGCCAGGCAGGTCTGGGACAACAGGAGAAAATCAAAGCACAAATCAAAGCAGCAGCCGCCGTGTGGGCCTCCCCAAGCGCCTCTCACCACGTGTCTCCTCTCAGCACCCCAGTCCCTGGTGAAGCCGCAGCTGAGAAGCCAGCGAGCAGGTTCTTCGGCTGTCCCCTGTCCCTCCTGTGTCCCAGGCCCAGGCCACTCGGCTCCTCCCCTCGTGGGGCAGGAGACAAGGAACCTTCCTTTGTTTTTTTTTTTGAAGATCTATTTATTTATGCACACAAGAGCTGGGGTTGCAGGCCAGGGGTACAGGCCAGAGGTGCTGGTGGTGAGCGACTCACCAGGGACAGAGTGGGGAGCAGAACAGGCGGGTCCACTGACATCCACTGCTGAGGGAGCAGCGGGCGACCTTCCTCCGTCGCGGAGCCGCCGCTGCGAACAGGGACCGCAGGCCCAGCAGTCCTGTCCAGGCCGCGGCAGGTCCTCTCTGGGGAGCCGCACGGAGCACCTGCTTGTGCCAGGGCTGCGCTGCGCGCGACCCCGGCGGGGAAGGCCCCGTCCCTCTCTTCATGGAGCCGCCTGGGAGGGGGTGCTGATGAAATATTTAATTACAAATTAAATATAAAAATTAACTGTAACATTTCATTATAAATGATTCAAAAATGACAAGGACACCGGCCCCACGAAGCGCCCCATTCCTCAGGCTCACCAGAGCCCAAAGCCGCGGGGCGGGCTGGGATCGTGGGGCGCGAGGGGAAGAGGCGGGTTTGGGGCGCAGCAGCCCCTGAGTCCCGAGCTCTCCGGTCCGCCCCGTCCTCGGGCGCCCCCGCCAGCTGCTCAGCGACCCCCCAGGCCCGTGGTTCAAGGCCGCGCAGGGGAAGGCGCGAGCTGTGGGCGACTCCGCGGTCACAGCGGCCGCTCGGCGGCTCCCCGAGCTTCGTGTCGGGGTCACGCGGGGCTGGGCCGGGCCCGCAGGCCGGGGTCTCCCCCGGAGCGCAGCCTCCTTGCGGCGGCCCCGCGGGGGGACCAGGGCGCTGACCCGGCTCTCTGGGGGCGCGGAGCCGGATCAGGGGCGGGTTCTCTGCGGGTGGCGCTGACTCGGGGGTTCCTCCCCCGCGGGTGTAGACAGAGCCGGCTCCTCAAGGGCTCCGGAGCCCAGCGCAGCGCAGACCCCCGAGGCCCTCGCGCAGCCCGCTGCCGCCCGCCCGAGAGCGCAGCCCAGCCGCGGGGCGTTCTTCTCGGGCCAGCGCGCGCGAGGGGCGCTGCCCCTGGGGCGGGAGCTCTGATGCGGGCACCCACGTGCGGGAGCACCCCACGGGCGGTGGGACCACGACGGGCGGGAGCACCCACGGGCGGGAGCACCACGGGCGGGGAGGACCCAGGAGTGGGAGCACCCACGGGCGGTGGGACCCACGGGCGGGAGCACCCACGGTGCGCGACGGGCGGGAGGACGAGGAGCCGGGCCTGGCTCTGCTGCGGAAGCCCAGCGCGGGTCCAGACCAGACGCCCGGCCGGCCCGCTCCGGCCGTTGGGGTGCCGCCCCGTCTGGGCGGGGCGACCTCTTCGCGCCGCGGCTGGCGAGGGGCCTGCGTGGAGGTGAGCGGGGCTCGGGGCTGCGGTCCTCACATCCACTGTGGCCAAGAAAACACGAGGAAACAAGAGCAGAAGGAGGTGACAGGGGCTGGGGGAGGCCTGGGGGGCCCTGGGCGCTGGGGAGACCGGCGAGCCGGTCCCCGCAGGGCGCCCGCCGCCTGCCCCCGCGCAGGGCGCCCCCCGGCTGCAGGGCTCGCGTGGGCCTGCGGGTCCCCCCTCGCGGGGCAGGTGGCGCTCAGCTCGCGGGGTCCTGGCCAAGCCGCGCGGCCGACCCTGCTGTGCGGTTTGTCCAGGACACACCGGGCGCTGCGGTCCTGCGGCCGGCGGGAAGGGTGTTGCCCCAGCGCAGGGGCGGGCGCGCGAGGAGGCACGCGGTGCGGGCAGGGCCGTGGCGGCGGGCGCAGGGCGCAGTGCGCAGGTGCGCAGGTGCGCGGGCGCAGGGCGCAGGTGCGCCGCGGGCAGGGAAGGGTGACGCGCCCCGGGCCGGCGAGGGCACCTGCGCGCCGGGAGCTCAGGTGGTGCTGGGCGCCACCGTGGACGCCGGCGGGACAGTGAGTCAGGGTTGGGCAGATCTTTGGCGGGAGGACGCGCGGCCGGTCGGGGGCGGCGGCGCGCGGGCCGGCGCTGTGACAGGCGGAAGGTGGGAGGCGGCCTCGGAAGCTGCCCGGGCGATTCCTCCTCGAGAGAAGGTAAAGCTGCGTCTTTTCGAGAAGCCTCTCTCGGCCTCCCGAGGTGCGCGCGTCTCCGCCCTCCGGGGCTGTGCGCGGGGGCGCGGCCTCCCCAGGCCGCCAGCGCGCAGCCCTGCCCGGCCAGGAGGCGCAGGTGGGGGAGCCCGGCCCCCGGGCCCTCAGCCGCGGGGCACATCAAACAGCCCCAAGCAAGGGCGGAAAGGAGACCCACGGCGGCAAAGGAAGGCTGCGAGCTCGGGGCAAGCAAATAACCCAGAAGGTTGTGGCGCTCCGAGGATGAGGACGGCGGCCAAGGCAGCAGAGAGAGACGCCCGCAGCACGGGGGGACGCAGCGAGGCGTGTTTGAATTCAGCAGGGCGCCCAGCTGTCTCAACTCCAACCCAGCAGGATGGGGGGCCCTGCGGTTCTCAAGGACCTGTCCCTGGAAGCGCCCTCCCGCCCTCTGCACCTGCTCCCGCTCCCGCCGGCCAGAGGGGAGCCGGGCACACCTCTGCCAGGGCGTGTCGGACGATCCTTCTCTGTGAGGCCCTGGACCCCTCACGGCCCTGCGTGCGCCCTTCTGCCTGGGGGTGCGCTGATGAGAGGACATGACCCCTGGGCGTGTGGGGGTCACAGCAGGAGAGCCAGGGGCCTGAGCCAGGGGCCGCGCAGACAGCCTGCAGCTTGTCACCTCTCCTGAGTCCAAGCATGTGTGTGTCTCTAGGCGTGAGCCGCTGGGGCCGCCTCCTCTCAGGGCAGGTGAGTGGGCTCCTGAACCTGGTTCACATCATCTGGCTGAGGGCACACACCCTCGCGCAGGCGTCTCACGTGCCGGTGTAGGAGCCAGCCTGGCATCGGAGGGCTGTTCAGCCAGCCGTGAAGGAACCCACTGCTCCTGCCTGCGCCCTCACCTCCTGCAAAAACAGGCTCTCTCGAGACACTCTGATAATATATAATTACCTTCAGCACCTAAATCCAAATTATCCATTCTCTCTCCCCAACTTTCAAACAGCACACAGTTCCCCTGTTTAAATAAAACGCGGCCAGGTCACCTGGCTGTGGGGTTCCCATCACCTCAGGCAGGTCAGAGGATCTGCTTTTGGAGTTGGTCTAGTCTTGTCATTTTGCCCTGTATTCCTAAATTGAAGTTACTGGGAGTGGGCATGGCAGAGAGCACCTGATGTGAGACAATTAGAAATAACAATTACAATTAAGTTATGGAAATAGCAGGTATTTTAGTTTCTGCGCCCTCCATACTGCCGTATCCCCGTGTGCGGTCTCTGGCCACACAGCTGGCAGCTGGGCGGGGCATGCATGGTCGGTCCCCAGGGACCAGGACCGAGGTGCTTGGCTCAGCAGCTCAAGCGCGAATTTGTCTTCAATCCCAGTAGCCCATCCTCTTACAGGGTGATGCACACGATTTTAGCTACTGGGGTTTTAAGTGTTTCTTTTAGGTCTTGGCTTAAGCAGATCGTAAATCAAAAATCCATCTGTCAGTTTTTGGGGAGTACATTGTAATTCCACCAGTCAGAGTAATAAATCGAAAAGTTTGAAATTACATTTGCTGAATGGTCTCTTGAATTTGCTATTACATGTCTGGCTCTCGAGAAAATATATTCTCTCTCTCTCTCACTCACACACACACACACACACACACACACACACACTTCAAAGAAATTTTACTTCAATTCTCTATTTACATGCTCAGTTTTTAAGACCAAGGATATATTCCTGTGTCTCCCTCGGGGCTTGCCCGGCTGAAGATGGACACAAGCTTATTCCTGGTTCTAATTAATGTGCAAGGGACATGACACCCTGGCTGATGCAATAAAAATTGATTTAAAAATATTGAGCATGGGGCAGACAAACGAGAAGGCACAGCCATGTGTAAGTGGGAACCTCAAAATTCTATAAACTGCAGATCTTTTATTTCAGATTAATGTGCGTTCAAAGCTAAGTTGCAGGAAACATTTCCTGGGTTTTGCTTAAATTACACAGTGACCACCCTGCACCCCCACCCTGCGGGGTGTCTCACTGCATGCCCTGGGTGAGTGAGGAGCTGCAGGAGGAGCGTGGCGCAGCCTGGGCGGGGTCCAGCCACTGGCCCCTGCAGTGGCCCTCTGGGGTCAGGGAAGTCCAAGATTACAGTCCCGAGACTGTCGGCGAGCCCTGCCTTCTGGCTTGGAGGTGCTGCCTCTCCTGGTGCCCTCACAGCAGACAGCAGTGCTCCGAGCCTCTTTTGAAAGGGCTCTGCCCTCATGACCTGACACCTCCCAAAGGCTCCACCTCTGAGTACTGTCACTTGAGGGGTTACTGTCACATGAATTTTGAGGTGACCCATTCAGTCTGTAATGGGTTTAACTACCAAACACAAGTAAACACAGCACCTAGCAGAGGGTAGCAGGGAGAGTATTCTATTATCACTATCTGCAAGTATATTACCTCTGCACCGAGTTACGGGAGGCACATCACTTCAGTTAGTAGAGCACTATCTCCTGGGCGATGATGAACTGGTACATCATCTTCAGACTAAAACTTAATAATGTATGAAAGAAATCAAAAGCATCTAGCATCCAAAAGAAGGTACCATTCACAATGGCAGACATCGATTAAATAGTCTTTCTTTGCAAAGAAGGTGAAAATATGAACAATAATCAAGAAAAAGTCATTTTATAGGGAAGACAAACACAGAAGTAAGAGAGACTATGACAAGAGCTATTGGGAATGTGCTCATATATTCGAGAGGACAGAGGGAGAAATGAGGACAAGGAGGAGACTGGACTGGACAACATGCAAAAGATTTAAAAGAAACTTTAGAGTTGAAAACTGCAATATCTAACATGAAAAGGAAACTGGATAACCAGGTAATATGGAAAAAAAGTCAATGAACTTAAAAACACCGATACAGAAGTCAGCCAAGAGAAAGCACAGAGAAAATAGCTTGAAAAAAAAAAAATGAGCGGAGCATCAATTAGCTATGAAACAGCACAGAGCTAGCTACACCTACATGGAATTGCAAAGCCAGGGGGAAAGAAGAAAGAAGAAACATTTGCAGAAATAGTAACTATCTCTTTTCAAAAATTGATAAAAACTATAAATCAAAAAATATAAGAAGTTCAACAAATACCAAGCAGAAAAACCACATCAAAGGACATCATTACCCACTTGAGAGCAAGTAAATAAATATAAAAGGCAATCTTACAGCAGCCAAACAATAAAAGCAGATTCATACAAAGATAAAACCAGAGAAGACTTTTTTTTGGCATAAAATATGTAAACCAGAAAACAAGAGTGATTTATAAAGAATTGAACGAAGTATGGTCAACCTAGAATTATCCACCAATAAGAATACTTTTCAAGATTGAAGGCAAAAAAATGTCTTATGTAAATAAATAAAAGACCGGGAGAATGTACTGCTAGAAGATTTTTACTGCAAAAAAATGTTTTTAAAAATTTTTCAGAAAGAAAAAGGACAATAGAGAAATGTTGGTCTACACAAAGGAATAAAGAATGACAACCCGAGAGATAAATGTGAAAACATTTTTTCTCATTTTTAAATATCTCTAAGGGATATCTCAAAGCAAAACCATGTTCATAGCAAATGCACATGTAAAATTTACACATGGCCGCAATAACACAAACAGTGGGAAGGAAGAAATGGAAACATTCTGTTGTAAGACTTTTAAACTATCGATGAACTGATGCAGTGTTATCTGAAGGTAGACATTCTGAGTTAAAAATTCATAATGTAGAAAATGAAGCAATTACTAAAAAAATAAAAGTTAGCTAAAATACCAATAGTGATACAACAGAATTATTAAGAATAATATAAGCATTACCAAAAAAAAAAATCCAAACTCAGGAACATAAGATAAAAAGAACACATGGACAAAATATAAAAAATCAACAGGGTAGATTTACACCCAACTATATCAAATTTCCAGTTAATGCTACTGATCAGACTCTTCAATCAAAAGCAGAGATTTTCATGGTGGATAAAAATGGAGACACAACTATATGCTTTCTAAAAGAGGCTCGTTTATAAATATAGAGACAAAAACATGTTGTAAATAAATGGATAAAAATGCATACCATGAAAACATTAATCCACAGATAGAATACTATATTAATATCACAGTGACTATATTAATATCAATGTTCCTTTCAGAATAAATATCACATTATTGAGGATGAAAAGGCACATTACCCAAGCTAGAGGGTAATTCAATGAGGATATAACGATGATAAATGTGTATGCACCTCATAACAGAGATTTGAGGTACAAAAGACAAAAAGGTTGAACTGAAAAGAGTAGACAAACCCACAATTATAAATGGAGAGTTCAGTGATCTTTTCTCAGTAATCGATTGAACAAGCAGAAAATCAGTAAGGATGCAAAGGACATGAACGATGCTATCAACCAATTTGTTCCCACTGGCATTTATAGAAAATTCCAACTAACGACAGCAGAATGCACATTCTTTCCAAATGCAGTAGGCCATATTTTGGGTTACGGAGTAGGTCTAAGTACTTTTAAGAGAATAGAAATGCCACAAAGTTGTATACCTGTTCCAATTAATCGAATAGTTAATTATATTTATTGAAATTTGTATTATTTTCACTAAACAATTAAAATTGAATTCTCTAGCAAGGAGACATCGGAAGCCCCCCTCCCCAATGTTTGGAAATCATTCAGTGGGTTTCTCAGCAACCTTTGGCACAGAGAAGAAGTCACAATTCATCGAAAATTGTGGAAAACAACTAGAGCAGTGTTTAGGGTGAAAATTATTGCATGAAATTCTTATATTGGAAAAGAGGAACGGACTGATTTCTTCAGTGGGTGATTTGAGTGATTCCTCCTTAAAAAGTTAGAAAGGGGGAAATAGATAAAACAAAAATAAACAGAGAAAGGTAGCACTAAAATGTGGTAAATCAATTAGCACTTTTAAAATTCTAGGGCTCAGCAATACTACTCCAGGGGAACTTGTTGATGTGATTGTAGTGGCACACATCTGGTGAACAGGTGAATTTTGAAATTGTCCCAAAATGTGCCCAATTTTGAGGAAAAATCACAGCAACTCATGGATGGATTCTGGGTAAACCTCAGTGATCCCGTTGTGATCAAGATCTAAAATGATCTCCATGAACTACTGAAATAGATGGGCAGGCATTTTGGGAAAGAGCCATCTCTGGCTCGTTTAATTATACGTAAGGCTTTAACTTCAGAAGAGTGAATTGCTCTATTTATAGTGGTTAAAAACCTGGCATATTTAAAAATAGGGACTGTTTCTTCTGCATGTTGCTTCATCTCACACCAGTTTGTAAAATAAAATTTCAGATTCGTGGGCATTTGGCTGAAACACTTGTGACTGAGAGCAGTGCTTGTGTTTGTTTTTTAAGTAAATTTGGGAGATCTGGTTGCTGACATCAGTGAGTGTTATATAATGGAATTTATTAAATACATGTATACTTTACTTTTATAACAGGAAACCTTTATTGTATCTAAGTCTCAAAATTAACTTTGCACTCCCCATATTTGAACTATTCTCAGATTCTAAAAAAATAAAAGAACATTTCCTCCTTTTTCAAAAAACAATGAAACTCTCCCAACACTATACATAAATATCTTTATAAAATTCTCCTGATCTCAGCTTTCAGTTATAATTTCTGGAGATTGTAGATGATTATTTACATGTCCCAGAGACAGACTTTTCATGGATTAATTCCTATAATCCATCATTTTTCTTTTTCCCTCATCTGTGATATCATGCATCATTTTCATAGTCTATTGCAAATCTTCTGATGCTAAATTTTAGAAAATGTATAGTTTTGTGGCCATATGCTATACTACATACTTATATGTACTGGTATTACCTCTTTCTCAAGACAGTCAAACTTCTTTTTTTTTTTAATTAATAATAAATTTTATTTTTATATTCCCCATACAATTTCAACCCCCCCATTCTGACCCCAGTCCCTCCCCTCCTGCCCCCCACCCCCAAAAAAGTGTCTCTGGTTCATAGTTTTTTGTTGATTTTGATTTTCACTTTCTTACAGTTATTCATTTTCCTGGTCCCTTATTTAAGTTTTCTAGATTCCTGCTGTGAGTGAGACCATCCGGTATTTTTCTTTTTCTTTCTGGCTTATTTCGCTGAGCATGATCCCTTCCAGCGCCATCCATGTTGCTGCAAATTGCATGTGTTTATCTTTTTTGAATGCTGAGTAATATTCCATGGTGTATATGTACCACATCTTCTTGATCCAGTCATCTATTTTTGGGCATCTGGGCTGTTTCCAAAGCTTAGCTATTGTAAATAGTGCTGCTATAAACATAGGGGTGCAGGTGCTCTTTGGAATGGATGTTTCTGTGTCCTTTGGGTAAATACCTAGGAGTGGAATTGCTGGATCCTATGGAAGCTCTATGTTTAGTAGGTCCAGAAATCTCCACACAGCTCTCCATAGTGGTTGGACCAGTTTGCACTCCCACCAACAGTGCAGGAGAGTTCCTTTTTCTCCACACCCTCGCCAACACTTGTTGTTGCTAGTTTTTTTAATATGTGCCATTCTCACTGGTGTAAGAAGACAGTCAAACTTCTTTTAAAAAAATTCGACATTTTCACTATGACAATCTTTCATATTTATAAGCTCTTCACTGAGATGTTTCAAAAGCTGAAAATGAAGTTTGCTTTTCTAATGAAGGTGGATTATCATGTTTTATCCAAGATAGTCATAGATCATTCCACTTGAAAGAGAAGATTTGGAAAATTAAGTGAATGCATTGAAAAGCAACTGCAATTACAGAGTTTGTGATGGGACCTTTTTTTTTTTTTAAGGCTATATTATTTGTTGCTTTGGTTGTAACTTATAAACATCCTTCAATAATCTCTATTCAAGATCATATCAGAGTATAAAACTTCATAAAGGAAGAGCATTTCTGTTAATCATTATGTGAATTTACATAACTATAACCAGAAGAAAGAACAGTTATCAGTATAAATATACCCAATATAGTAGCATCAAAACTACAAAGTGAATATTAACAGACCTAAGGAAGATGTTGACAGTAACAGAGTAACAGGAGGGGACGTTAGCACTGCACTTATAGCAGTGGACAAATCATCCAGATGGAAAAGCACCAAAGTCATTTGTTATAGATCATACTCAACTAGAGTAAAACATATTTCTACAAGCAAGTTGGGGTAATTGTGTTAACGTTAGGAAAATTACACTCTAGTTTTCAAGTATTAGGTGGGGTCAAGGAGTGTATTGTGGAGACCTGTGGGCTTCTGAAGCAATGACTAAATAATTGAATATAATTAATTACATCAACTATAACATTTAGTGAGCTCTTTCTCTATATAATACACAAAAGCAAATTGTGTGAATGCATGTATGTGCTTGCACATATACATGCATATGTGTTGATTGCATGTGTGTATGGTTGCATGTATGTACCTGTGCATGTGTACACGTTTGTTTGTATGTGTGAATGTGTGTGTGTGAAGTTTTGAGTGAAATACCAATATAACTCCTGAAGTAGCATCAGTTACTACCTCTGCTGTGAGCTCTTTAACTGATACAGAGAATAAGAGAAATCATTCAGTAATCTGCTCGTGCCAATGCAGTAAAATTTTCTGTATTTCTGTGTGCAAATAGAATAGATAGTTCCTAAAACGAGGTGTGGCTTATAGAGTAACACTAACAAAATAGTGAATTTCTGAATTATGCTTTGGGTGATGGTTGTGGTTTAGTGCTTATGATACTAAATTCTTTCCATGGATAAATTTTTACACTAACAAAAATCCAAGAAAGTAGGTGGGGTGCTGTTTTCAGTTTCTGTAGGAGAAATGAAAATCACAGAGTCAGGCAACGTGCCCAAGGTCACAGACAACTCTTCTTGTCTAAGTTTGGTCCATACCTTGAGAAAAGAACATCATGGGGATTTCGAGTTAATAAGCATATATTAATAAAAGGGCATGCAATGTGAGACCAAAAAAACAGATTGATAGTTTTTTTTAAAAAATGGAAGTAATCAATGTAGATGTATGTTAACATTAATAGGAATATGGAGTATCTAACAAATTACCTGAAATTTACTTCTTACAGAAATTTGTTTATTCAGTAAGTGTTCCATTTATTATTGTTTATGTAAAATTGGAGAGTATATTTGAGATCCATAAACATATGTTGTCAAGATGCCATGTTGTATGAGTGAAACACTGAATTAAAATAGATTCTAAAACAAAGCCCATAGAAAAAGTTGCAAAAAAGTCCATAGAACCTGAAAGGCACTTTAACATGGTGTGAAAGACACCAGTGTCTCCCCACTTCCTTTCTCCTTTCTCCTAGGGATGACATTGGAGACTGTGTGTCCATGATGAATCCATGAATCACTAATTGTCCTCTCTAGATGCCATGTGACAGCTCAAACTGTGACTCAGCAAATATTCTGTGCAACCCCAATTCCATACTTTATGTGCAGAGTGCTTAATGGTAAAAATCATTTTTTTAATCTTCTAAAATAACCTTGATAAAAATCCTAAAGTATTACTTCTATGTCATTTATTAGTCACAACTAATGAAATTCTATCAATGTATTTGAAATACCACAATATTTAAATATTTTTATATTTAAAGATATACCACAATATATTTAAAATATCTTGGACTTAAGAAAGCTAACATTGCTTTTTCGTTTTCCAGGTTTATAAAGAAAAGTGAATGACAGTTGGAAGGCCCAGGCTTAATTTGATAATCCAAATTTCTAAGAACAAGGTGAGGCTCATGCAATTTATGATTATTTTTAAATGAAGACTTTATGAACCTCCGCACGATTTTATTGTACTAGCTATGATTTTTAAAATGTAGCTGGTTCCTGTATTGCTGGCCTGAGGCAAATTCATCAGATACTTTTTGGGAAAAAGGAGATTGAGGCTAAAGAAATCAGAACTAGCCTCTTGGGCTTCTGAGCAGATCTGCTTTCGTGGCTATTTGCTCTGATACCTTGTTTCACCAGCTTTGCTGTGTTTTCTAGGTCAGTCACAGCATTCTGGGGAGCAGGGTCCTCACAGAATGTGGGGTTTCAGATAAGCGAGTAGGTTTCTCTGGGCCTCAATTTTCTTACCTAAAATATTAGCAACACATGAGAGGGCAACTTCAAAAGCATTTGGTAAACACCAACGTGCTGAACAAGAACGGGGTACTTTCTTATATTGTCATTATTAACATTACAAATCTATTTGAACTTCCAATTATCAGTGGCATTCAGCTTCAAATTTACTCTCGGTGGCAGTACTTGACACAGACAGTTAATAGTACCTTCGATCAGTGTTGATTAACCTGCGGAGCCTCCCTTGCCAGCCCGTGTTGGTGTGCCAGTCCTCTTTGACCTTCAAGGCTCTTCTCTGGTCATTACCCCTGGATCACCAAGACCCACATTTGTTCTTTGTTCCATGTTGGTATCGTTGAGCACAGTCCTGGGCCAAGCATTTTAAGTTTTGAGTGAAATATCAATAACCGTATCATTTTTTAAAATATCAATGCTGTTCTGTGTTTAAAATGTCCTTGAAATATCTGACCCCAAATTTATCCTATTTTTCAATATGTCAGCGAGCTCGTGAGGGAGAGTTTGACTTATGCTATGTCAGGAAGCACTTCATTTACCTGGCACGAATTTCTTGGTTCTTCTTTCCATGAGTTATACTTTTTAATGAAAATATAAAACTTCCTGTCTTAGAATAATTATTCTATAATAATTATTCATTATTAAATTATAATTATTACTCTAAGGTAAATACAATAATATAAAATTCATTCTTCACAAGTTTATCTACAATTTGTTTCCTAGCTATTTATAATTCTCTAATGTTCCTTTCATGTCATCGTGTTTGATATTTATAGCACCTGGAAAGGAGATTATTAAGTCCTTCTCAGAGAAGAATGAGACTCAGAAAAATCACCTGCCTTGCCAACCGGTAAGATATTGGCAAACAGAGAACTAAACTCAGAGATTCAAATTAATAAATGATTTATAACATCTAGTTTCTATGAGACCCCTTCAGATCAAACACATTTTGTGCCTGAAGATTTTCAAATTGCAGCTAGAATGTAAAGATTAGTCATGTTATAAAATCTATGTGACTTTTCTTTATAAATAAAGTTCTTATGAATTTAATTGAGATGATTTATTTTCTGGGCAATTCAAGGTAACAGCCAAAGCTTCAACCTGTCCACATTCCTCATTTTACCTACGCCAGCATATCTGCCTTCGGTATGGAATAAATAAGAAAAGTTATGTGAGAAAGAAAACTTTGTTGGTACTTCTTCCATAAGGAAATAGATTGACCAATGATGCCACAATTACACCAGCTAGAAAATAAATCCAGTAGAAAGCAGTTGGAGGAAATAAGAAACAAAGCAAACACCCCAAGTAGAGCTATTAGAAGCCTGTAAGTTCTCTTGACTTTTGAGACTGATGTTGCATTTATTTCATAAACTATAAGTGAAAAATATAAACACAAATTAAAAAACTTCATTACTATTTTGAATAAGGGATTAACCATTTATACTTATAGTCAAAAGAAAGCGTGTGTATATATGAGCTCTGTTATTCCTTCCTTAATACATTTTTTTGTTATAGTAAAGCATTTTGTGGATGCAAGTATTAAAGTCAGTAAGAAATTACAAATGAAAGATGGGGCCTGTGTTCAGATTTCTTAGACTCTACAGCTCTTAGAAGAAAAAGGGAAAGAAAATGAAGACTGACTCAGTTGGGCAGCATCCGGGTGAACGAGACAAATGTCCCCACAAAGGGCGCTAAACCCTAACCCCAGACACCAGCACAGGAAGTGATATGGCTCGTGGTGGAAGCATTTGCTTTTACCTTCCTAGGGCATCTGGATATTCATGGCAATTGCGGCGAATTTCCTTTACATTTACAATTATAGCTTTAAATTAAATATCTGAAGATTCAATAAATACATAAACAGAAATAAAGCTAAAGCTTTATTTGACCTAAAGACCAGGAAAGAAGCATCTCTACCTCAGTAACAGATTCTACTAAAGCCACTACCGGATCTTCTCCAGTGTGGAGAAGGAATCGAATTGCAAACACCAATAACAGAAATCTCCTAGCCCCGGCATATTATCTGACAAACCCTCTGACTTCACAACCTTCTTTCTCTCTCTGACTTTCCCAAGCTATCTGGGGTATGTGGTTTTCATCTCACAAGCTTTACAGCAGCATGAAGGAGCACGGTGCCAGGTGCTGCAAAGACCAGCTGGGAAGATCAGCAAGGGAGGGGCCAGCTCAGCTGCTCTCATGCAGAAATTCTCACCAGAACACCCCCACGTCTTGCAGCCACTCTGGTGCCAGCGCCGGGGAGGTGAATGAGGTGCAAACCCCGTAGCCTCAATGCCCAGCCCCTCTCACGGCTGGCCCAGAGGCACATCTCAGGGCCCTGGAAAGGGGCTTGGACAAGTAAAAATTTATTTGAGCATTTAAGTTTCAAGTATATATGCCCTGTGAAGGCCGGGAAAAACAAAGCCATAGTTGCTCTGAATTGTCACCAACTTGCTCTAACTTCTTGACTTCCCTATCCTCAGTGTGCCTAGATCATTCCACATTTTTACCTTAGTGTATGCATGACAAGGAGTGCTCCCTCTGTTTTTCCAAACCAAATATAGAGACCAGAATTAGACTAAGGAATCAGAGAAAAATTTCTGGAGTAGGTCTTCAATAGGTTAATTCTCAGTTCAGCTAGCCCATAGGTTGCTCTGACCTCCAATATTTCTTTTGGATGTTCTCATTAACTAGACAAACTGGAATGATTAAGGGTGCATAGTGATTGCAGAGCATCTATGTTTGCAGACCATCCAGTGTGTGCAGAGCATTTAGCGTTTACAAATCATTTAAAGTGTATTGTCTCATTTAGGGCATTTAGGTGTGAAAGCTCCTTGTGTGTGCAGAGCATTTCATGTTTGGACATGTCATATTTACAGAACACTTAGTACCTATAGAGCATGTAGTGTTTGCAGAGCTCCTAATGTTTGCAGAACACCTAATGTTTTCAATGTGTCTAGTGTGTGCAGAGGATCCAGTGGGTACAGTGTGCTGACTCAGTAGTCCCAGCTCAAGATGTGGGGTTGGGATTAGGAAACTGCATTCACCACATGACAGCCTGTGCAGTAGGACTTGTTCCTAGGGACCTCAACCTGTCCAGACAGCAGATGCTCACTGCAGTACCTATAAGGGGGAGTCAAGAGGAAAAGCAAAGGGTCATCGTGACATAAGGCCAGAGTCCTTTCTGCTGCACCAGAGTGGACGGTGTGGACATGCTCTGCACGGAGGGCTGTTGTGTTTGGAGTAGTAGCACAGCCAAAGAGCAGAGGTGACCCTGGCCATGCTGTGTGGGCACAGACAATACGATGCACAGGAGACAATGAAGAAAATACTAAACTCAATGCAGGATGGATCTTCCTGTGCTGCCAATGAAAAGAGAAAGAAGAAATTTGGATTCATTTTGAGAATATTTTTGGAAGTGGTAAGTCAGGAAAACAGCTTATCATCAGAATTTTCAGCATCAAATTCCAAATATTCCTGCAAAATTTCTTCCACTGCAAACAGAACAGAAAGTAGAAAAGGTTGATTCATGGATAGTTCAGAAGTGTGGGATGCCTGGGTCACAAGACCCTAATTCCAGCTTCAATAAAAGAAGGGGGTAGGAGGGGCAAAGAAAAACCTTCCTTTCAAATCCTCGTGGATGTCTTGACTTTTAACAAAACTAGGGCAACTGAGCTCCCGCTGCCCCCCTAGAAAAATAACCAGGGCACGGTGTCTGCTCACTGTCCTCGGAAGGGCTGGGAAAACGCTGGAGGCGTTTTGTGCAGTAAAGAATAGACACGAGGAAGCAGATCAGCCTCCGCAGACCCACTCCGACGGGAGCACGTTCCTTTCTGTTCACACTGTCCGGGCAGTGTCCGCGGGACTGCACTGCCAGTGCTTTCTTTTCTTTTCTCTTTATAGGGCTTGTCTCTGGCAAGCCAGCGCGGGCCAGCCGTCTCCCGTGGTGGCACAGGAGGATCTGTTGACAGGCCACCCTTTGAAATTGCAGGATCGCTAACAAAGAGGTCAGAGGGAAATAGAAATTGCTAGACTGGGTCTGCCCTTGGTGTGTGGGTCTGCACGCAGAGCTCCAGGCTGGGGCAGCGGCGCGGAGCCCGCCGGCCGGGCCTGGACAGCGCAGAGGCGGGCACGCGGCCCCTCTCCCCCTGCTCTGCCCAGCAGGGCGGCCCTCCAGGTGCTGGCATTTTGAATTATCGTTTTTATGGCTGTAATGTTGGCTTTCACTGTTATTTGTATGTTGGAAGTGCAGGATCCCCTGCGGGTGATGTTCTGTGGCGCTGTCCCCGCTGCAGCACCCAAGTCCCCGCCACTGTCCCCTGCGTGCCTCCCCACTGAGCTTCTCCCCCAACGCCCAACACCCCTCGGGATAGCTCAGCTCTGCGGTGGCCTTCAAGGGCTGCTGCTGGGTCTGGCTTTGTCTGGTTTCTCTGTATCCCACAGGCAGGTGTCACTACCACATTGTCTTTCTCCTCCTATTGTTTCCCCCACGTGGATCTCTCCAACGGCAGGGGTGGCCGCAGGCTGCTGCCAGCGCCCGTCTCAGGCGGTGTCTGCTTCTTCCGTGATCACAGACCTCGCATTGGGGACAGTCTTGAAATTTCACCTGCAGGCCCCGGCACACTTCTGGCTTTTACCAAACAACTGGCGAAATAATTTCGAATTTTACTGACCCACTGGGGCCTCTAGCCTCTTCAAGCTTGAGTGTGGCAGCTGCATTTCCGGACGCCTTAGAGATGAAAACTTTAGTTCTGCCCCCTGACAGTCTGTTCTGGTTTTGCATTTTAAAACAATTCATCCTAAATGATGTATTTTCTATTATCTTCGTCTCTGTAAAGCAATCTCTTGAATAGCCCCATGTGAGCAAGGTTATCAGCGCTGCATTTGAGTCCATGCTTCTTGATGCTGTAAGTTGTGTAGGTCTTATCATTCATCCCATTTATTCATTAGATTTCCATTTTTCTTCTGTGAATGAAATGCTCCTTCTGTAAACAAGTAACATTTTAAATATTTAAGCCTTTCAGCTAAGTTACCCCCCGCAATTTTCCCTGAGGACTTAGCTTTGCACAGATTTGCCCACAGGGGCACAGCTCGCTCAGGCTCCCGGAGTTAAGGAGCTTGGTGCTCACTTCATGCCCACAAGCTCACCTGAGAATGTTCTGGCCAGTGTCGGCTGATAGCAGGGAGACTCCCTGGTGGTCTGACGCTTTAGGGGGTTTCCAAACTTTCTGCTCATCTTGACATGTGCAAGGTTCTGAAATAGCAAGGGGACAACTCAACCCTACAGAGCTGTCCACTCTCCAGCTGGGCTCAGCAGCGGCAGATGTGGCACGAGCTGTCCACTTTGTCAACCTCATCCTTCAACTTTCCTCCTTACTGATCAAGGAAGTGTCATTGGCAGAGGACAAGGAAGGACATGCTGAAGAGGGACAGGCCCGAGGCTCCCCGGATCACCCATCAGCTCTAGGACACACCCAGCTGACTAGTGATCTGCTGTTTTGTGCTTTGGAATTTTAATCAAATATCAAGTATCTGGTTGCGGCATTTTGAGAGGCTCCTTCTGTAGGGTGCCCTTTGAAGCGAAAATGTCTGATCGAACCCAACAGAGGTCAGTTAAAAGATCACTGCGAGCCCCTTTCTTCTCCGTTCCTCAAAACCAAAAGGACACGGCAGTAAGCAGAGCGGGCAAGAGAAACAACAAGAAAGTTACCGACTTTGATTCACGCCGATAACCACAAGCCAGAGGGCACTTCGGATATGCGCGGAGAGTAGGGCAAGAGGAACCTTTTGCTCTGGACTATTTACATACAAGAGTATCTAGGGAGACTTTGGCAATTTGAGTTCATCAAAATGATGGCGATGTCAGTTTAAGAAAAGCAACATCTTTGCCTATGAAACAGTGATGCTTTGCAACTCAGGTGCGTCAAGAAGACAGTGATATCATTTGAAAAGAAAGCAACAGCTTTTCACACTATCCTGGGGAATTTGATGATCCCCTTAAGTATTAGATTGTCTCGGTACTAACTGGCTTTATTCGGTTTGCCCCACGCTGCTGGGAATTGGTTGGGAGAGCTCAGAGGTACCCTTCAGCACCTGAAGACATGTAGGGCAGCCTCCAGGACAGAGAAGAACTGTCTGGCCCAGACGATGATGGTGCCTCGGTGGGGAAAACACGAAGCCATGTACTATGCATGTCCCGACTACAAACACTCGCAGGGGTTATTTTCTTTCTTGGCTGCCAGTTCCCACTGGGAGATGAAGTGTGTGACATGGAAGAGGCGTGATTGGAGCAGGACACCATGAGGGCGAGTGGGGTAAAGTTCACGTGCTCTCTGTGACTAGGGAGACAGTCACCACGTTGGAGCTCTGTCATATGGAAAGCGCCCCCCATCTCTCTACGGACAGGCAGGCAGGCCAGCGCCTGTGCGTGGATGGCACGCCAGGGCAGGAAGCCATCAACTGGTGAACCTACACGGACACATTACAAACACCCAAAGTCCATCATTTACCTTAGATCTACTCCCAGTGTTGTATACACTATAGGTTTGGACAAACGCATAATGACGTTTTAATTTTCAAAAAACAGATGGGATCTTTCTAGCCTGATGCTCTATCCTGGTTGAGGATCAAGTAGGCATTGAGAGATATTAATGTTGAAGACCTGAGCTATTTGTGACTGGAGATGATCTTGGAGATTTTAAGTGGAGTCTCATGCAAAGTCTGTCAACCCCGATATTCCTGCTAGTCTTTAAAGCAGTGGTTGAACCACTTGGATTTTGGGGTGACTATAGTATCCCCATGTAGTAAGCACACTCTGTTCTTTTCATATCCATCCCTCCTAGTCAGCAACTCTTCCAACGAGGAGAAAGTCAAGCTATACTTTGTATTTCCAGCCCTCAGAAGAGTAATGCTGACAGGTCAGAATCAAGTGAAGGATTCACACCCAAGGAGCAGCCTCACTGGTCAACTAGCCTCGGATGTGAGGGCAGACACCTCAAAGGAGGGCAGGAAAATGTATTCCAAAAAAATCCCAGCAACCTGTGAAATGTGTGTAGGCTAGAAATAAGTCTAATCAAAAAAGGCAGAACAGGGCCTCCCCTGGTGGCGCAGCGGTTGAGCACTGGGTTGTGAAGCTGCCCGCAGCCTCTGCAGCACTGGTTCACCCCCCAGCCACTGGGCGAGGGTCCCACATGGCGCGAAGACCTCTCCTGCCACCCCCTGCTCCCCTTAGTAGTGTATTTCGTCAGTCTGCCTGTTCTGTTCCCTGCTCTGGCTCTGGTGAATTCTTTCACCCTCCTGCGCTTCTGACTGTACCCAGTGCTTATATGAGTAAATAAATCTTTTTTTTTTTTTAAAGGCAGAACAAGTCATCTTAGAGTTAAAAACATCACCCACTTACACCAGGTTTTCCAAGTTAGACTATTCCCCTGGAGCAGAAATGGCTTCCTACTGCAGAGCAAATCACTGACTCCGGCTCCCCCTCCACATTGCTTTCTCCACTGACTAGTTCCCAGGGAGGGCTTGCTACCCCTCAGCCAGCAGATCAGTCAGCGGGAGAATGAGCTCATCCCTCTGTGTCTGCGCATTGGGAGTGCTGGCTCCAAGGTGGCTGATGGAGGCACCTGGCTCTGCGGCTCCGGCTCACCCTCCTGCCGGCTGTGTGCGGGAAGAGGCTGTGGCATGGGGGCTTACCACAGACCTGAGAGAGAAATGTGCTGCTTGGGAGAGAGTGCTCAGGAAGAGGAGGGGGATCTCATGAATGAAGCATCTCATGACAAACACATGGGAAAATGAATAACCTCTTTACTAATCACAGAAAACAAATTAAAAACACCAAGGCATTAATTAGCTTGGCATGTTTCAGAAAAGAGCCTAACATCTTAATGCCCGTGAGGATGCAGTGAAATTGATATTCCCACACTCTTCTTGCATTCGCACAGCCTTCAGGTGGTGATTTGGAAGACCTTGCCGAGAAATATGCAAAGGTGGAATACCAGTGACTCACTCTCTACCAGGGATTTAACCTGAAGAAATAATTTGAATGTGGAACAAAGAAAATTTCTGCAAGTACAAACGTATTCTTCTTCTTATTTTTATAATGTAAAATCTGGAACCAATAAATGCTCAAAGAGAAGAAAATGTAAATTTTGGTACATTCATACTACGCACTTGAAATGAATGATATGTTTATATTATAGGTATGAGATTATGCAGGAAATTTGAAATAGGAAAAAAATGGAGGGATATGTTATGCTCATAACTATGTAAGCATGTATTTTGAAGAATAGAAAGATCTGGGTAAAAATAGATGTGGTATTAAATCTTTCAACTTTGTCAGTGCAATTAGCCTGACATATGGGAGCCATGTCCACATAAACAGCTGATGTCAGCTGTCCTCCTGGCAGGACATGAACTTTGACTGCTTTCAAGAGCAGTGACTTAAACAGAGATTAGTCTCTCCCAAATAAAAATGGCAATGATATGTTCAGCTAAGTATGCTTGTAATGGATAATATCAGGAAGAACTACATAAATGAAGAACTACATAAATGAACATTCCATGTTCATGGATAGGAAGATACAATATGGTCAAGAGGTCAGTTCTTGTCAACTTGATCTACAAACTCAGTGTGAGAGTGTGAATTCAATAAAAATCCCAGCAAGTTAATGTGATGGAAAGTTTACAGTAAAGTCTTTTGGGAAAAATTAATAGTAACATAAAGGCAGCAAAGGAATAGAGAACATTTGAAATATACTTTCAAATCAACTAGAATCTAGTTGATATCAGCTTTGGCTTCTGGTCCTAACCTGACACAATCTGCTTCACTCACCTTCATACACAGAGCCCTGAGCTGCTAGTCCTGGCCTCCCCAGGGCATCAGCCATCTCCATCATAATCATAGTCACCTCATTGCGAACTTTTTTCTAGAACAAATACAACCTTTCTGGAAAGGCCAAGTAGACCCCAAGATGAAGCTCTTCAAAGAAGTCACTCTCAATGATGACCAGTTGGTACATAGGGAATAAGACCAGGACAAAGGGGTGATCGAGTAAGAATGGCCAACCTGAGCCTCCCACAACTCAGGAATGTGAAGTCATTTCTGGAAGTGACAACCAGACAACACTGTTTCCAGGTGCCCAAGAGGAAAAGAACCACTGTTCACACTTGGTATTTCATATTCTCTCTTCCACAAGTAGTGGTAATTACAAGTATCCCCGAAGTCTAATTTGTATATTCCACTCTCCTAGTCAAGCAAAGATCAAAATGAATCCATAGAAAAGTGACGACCGGAAGCTGGTAATAAGAAGAAGAATAAAAAGCAAAAATATTGATTTTGCAAACATGTTTTCACTCTAAAACTGTTGGATCATATGGTTGTAAGCTAAGTATGTGTTTATAAGAACCTGTCAAGCCATTTTCCACCGTGGCCATGCCCTCTTCATTCCCACCAGGGTTTTTGGAAGTTCTACTCAGCGACCCTTTCTTTCTGCTTTCTCTCTTAACCTCAGAAACCTACCATCTTTTATTAATGTCCATTGTGTGACTGTACCATTATTTGATTAATAGTCCTTGTATTACTGAAGCCAGTTGGGAACACTGGTTATTACTTTATTATCGCTTAAAAAAATGGGCAGGACTATCAGGCCGAGAAATTAGTTTCAAGTCTACTTTGGAATCTGCTTTGAATAATAAATATATTTAAGGGTGACATCAACTCTAAGTTAGTGCCAAGTTAGCTCAAATCACAATAGATGTTAGGACATTTCATGCGTGCCGTAATTACACATTAAACTCACCCAGGAGAGCGGGATCAGAGCTACCTCCTCCCTCACTGGACGTCAGGCCTGGGTCGTAACTTCAACGAATAAGGGGGTAAATGAATGAACTAGATAAAGGCTACTGTCTTTAGGGCTTCCCCCAAAGCCAATGCAAACAAAACTCAAAACTCTGAGATTTGGAAAACATTAAGTGCCCTTTGACAGGAGGCGTGGAGAAGACCTGCACTGTAAATGGGATGATGTCAAAATCGCCTCCGGGTGTTGGTGCGGCCTCGCATGGAAGGACATGTTCTGGGGCGCGGACATCTCATATGCATCCTGTGATGCTCCCTGTGGCTGAGTGTGTCTCCCGTCTGGCAGATGCTGTCATTACGGACATTTAATTAATAAAACTGCCAACCTCCTAACTCCACCTTTTAAATCTCTGTCCTTTCAAGCAGTAATTGCTGTGCAGTTACCTAATTTCCATATGATTTTCTTAACAAGGTGCTAATTTCGTGGTCGAAATGACACTCCTGGAGGCTAACAGGATTCAAGGCGTCCAGACAGCCTCGGCCAAATGCAGGAAAAGTCCTTGTTCTCAGAGGTACCTTTGCCCCTTTGAGCTTCTGCAGGGAGATTGCAGCGTCAGGACTGCTCTGCGGCGGGGCTGGCCCTGCTGGCCTCCGGCCTGCCAGGCAGCACCACAAAGGCATGAGCAGCGGCTGAGGCACAAAGGTTGTCAGTCCTTGCTTCTGTCTCCTATCACCACCCTCCATGAGTCTGCTTTCTTATTTGCAGGTTTCTTTTTATTTTTAATTGAGGTAACTGGTTAGAACACTACAGGAGTTGGGGTTCAGGCTCAAGCCCCTTCAGGTGTGTCTCCACACACCCCACCCCTGGCCCCTGCACTCCCAGCTCTCCGCCCTCCCTCCCCCTCGTAGCCTCCATCCTGCGGTCAGAGTTCTAAGGTCTGGGAGGGGTTCCCTATCTTTGGAGGATTTGGGCCCTTTCTAGGTTATGGAGTGAAATCGAGGGTGAGGGAGGGGCTGGGGGCGCCTTTGCTTATTCAGCCAGTGCACACTGAGCCCTTGGCCGAGTCACACTGGGGGTGCAGGCCTGGACCTGGTGAGCCTCCCCTTCAGGAGCTCCCGCTTCCAGGAGTGGAGCGGAGGATCCCTCTTCTGTTGTGGATCCTACTTAAGTGACCCAGCGGCCTAATGCTCCCCTTGGCTTGGCTAAACGTTAGCGAATCAGCTCTCCGTGCCCTCACATCCCTTCTCATCCCAGTTGAATGTTCTGATCAACAGGATCGAAGGAAGCTCGCGCTGGGCACGGAAGTGGAGATGCCATTTAGTGACAGGAAGGGAAGCCCTGATCACAGAAGAGACAAATGTCTGTTTGTGGGAGACCCAACCTCAGGATAACCACTCACCCCACAGCACACGTCAAGTCTTGTTTTTTCCTTACAGCGCTCAGCCCAGTGGCTTCTGGACTTGACCTTTCGCTCCATGGGGGCCATGTCACCTTGGACCCCTGGTGTCTGCAGAATGTTTATTGTGGGAGCAAGGAGCTGAGCGTGACTGTGGATAAGTGTGCAAGAGAATGTGAGCCAGGGCAGAGCACGTCTAATCACCACTGATGTGTTCTCTGGGCAGTCTCTGGGCCACGTCTAGTTAGTTACGCCATCGGGCAGCGAAGGGCACCAGTATGTGTTCAGTTTTTCGATTCTGTAATTTCAATGGATTTCATACCTTTCATGAACTGAATATTCAGGAAGAAAATCAATGGGTTTCATTTGGTAGAACACTTGTAGCGAAATATTTGTCAAAGGAAAAATAAAACACATTGATAACACATTCATGTGCCATCATGATCCTTGATATTCAAAACTGGCTTTCGAGCTCTCCAGAGAAAGCAGGCGCGGTGCTGGCCTACGCAGCTGTGGAGGCTGATAAACCTTGAACTCTCTTGTGTGCAAACTGGAGATCCAGGTTGGTGACGTCGTGAGGGGACCCAAGAGCCAGAGAGCAGATGGTTCAGACTTTAGGCTGATTCTCCAACACCGTGGGCCTGGACAACCTCGAGCAGATGGATGGGCAGTAGAAGCAACCGGAGAAAGAGAAGACATCTGTGTTCCTCCTCCTCTTTGTTCTAGTCCAGATTTCACTGGACAGGATGGTGTCCACCCGCGCTGGGAGGGCCATCCTCTCACTCAGTCCACCCCGTCAAGTGCCAATCTCTTCCAAAAATATCTTCCCAACCCCATCTAGAAATGAAGCTGAGCCAGGCACCCAGGCATTCCGTCACCAGGCCAGCCGACGCCCCCATCTCATCTACCAACAAGTGCTCCACAGTACGCTGCAATTGAAAAAAATGCCAGAAATGTATAAAACATTATTATTTTGAAACTTGAGATGTGCAACAAAAGAAAATAGCTGGCACTTTGTCAACAAGCAGCTCTGTCCCCAGGGAGACAGAGCCGGGGGCACCAGATTCCGGGAACCAGAGCCGGGGGCACCCCTGGTTGAACCGACACTGCCTTGGCCAAGTCTTGACAATATTTGCTGCACACTCTGAAAATCTCATTTGTTCGTTGTGTTATGGACGCAGTTTCCTGTGTCATTAACCAGTTTGTGAGAGACCCAACTATACTGTGAGATAAACTATATTCCTGTGATAAGTGAAACCATCCGATATTTTTCTTTTTCCTTCTGGCTTATTTCACTGAGCATAATTCCTTCTAGCTCCATCCACGTTGCTGCGAATGGCATGAGTTTATCTTTTTTGATCGCTGAATAATATTCCATGGTGTATATGGACCACATCTTGAACCAGTCACCTATTTTTGGGCATTTGTGTTGTTTCCAGGTTTTACCTATAGTAAATAGTGCTGCAGTAAACATAGGGGTACAGGTGTTCTTTCGAATCAATGTTTTGACACAAATAACTTTTTAATGCACTGAATAATAGAGATAAAACTTTGCAATAGCTAATTCCAAAGTAAATATTTTTAAAGCATGATATGTTAAAGAATCAGCGTGATAAAGAGGAAGATGTAGCGCAAGTAGAGTTCTTGAATGCGCGCTTTATCGCATGGGCTCTTTTAGAAGTCACCAAGTCAGCCCGCTAGGAGGGGCATCCACGGGGTCAGTGTTCTGATGCATGACCGGCTGCCATCTGCTGCCCCAGGGTGACAAGGCATTTCTCCCAGCCACAGCCTTTTCTCGGGGTCACTGGCAAGGTTCCCTTTTCACGTATGACATTGACCTTAGTTCACATCAGGGGATATCACCCCTCCTTACACAATTTGTTCAGTGAACAAGAAAATTCAAGTAACTGATTGCCAATGGGCGACATGTTGTGTGGAAATGAAAGAGAATACTGACTTCTGCACAAGATGGAGTTAGGATTTGATTATCTCCCCCTAGAAATAACTAAAACCACCAGAAATGGTAATGAGGGGTTAGAACTTGGCAGGAAGATAAGGACTGGGAGACATAATAGGAGGGACAGGGACTGGGGCCCTGGGAAACACATACGAACTTGGGGCCCCCGGAGACGTAACAGGAGGGAAAAGTCAACAACAGGGAAGAAAAGCAAAGCACTGTGCTGAAAAGTCACCAGTTTGCCCATGTTAGGACGTAGGCGCCAAACAACCGGTCATGATACTGCATGACCCCCTGCGGTTCCCCTGGGCCCCAAACATGAGCTAGAAAACCCTGATAGAGTTTTCACCCAGCAGCAACCCCTTTTTGGACCTCTCCTTTCTAGTAGCTGTTCTGCTTCTTATCTGGCCTTATTCTGGAGTATTTTCTCATGTATGCGCCAGCTGGTACTCACACACCTGGTGGGGACCATCATCAGAGCCCCAGAGTGCTCTCTCGTGAGAGGCTGTGCACCTCAGCTCCAGCGTGACCCAAGTTAAGATGGCATTTTACAGACCAGGATACTGAAGGTGAGGATGTTTGACACTTGTTTCCAAGAATAATGGGGTTCACCACAATTCAGACTTTATTTCCTATCTAAGTGCTGGCTTCTGAATTCCAAACGTGTTTTTGTTTTGAAAGTATGGAAAGGGTAATATGCAATCTCCTAAAAGTGCATTGCTAATAGTTTGGTTTATGAGTCTCTAAAAGGTTACTGGATTAATAAAACGGTTTATTACAAAGCAGTCATACAAACTAAAGTTTAAGCTACGATTTATAGACACCCAATTATCTTGTCTTAGAATTCGCCACATTGATAACCAACATGGAAATAGACCAGTTTGTCCCCAGGCTCTGGGGGTTCAGGTGATGAGCTTAGGAAACCATGGGCAGAATGACCTGATAAAGAGAAGCTTATGTTTCAGTTTTAGTGGAATAAGGTAAGGATCCTGTTTATAGTAACAGAAGGTTTGTTGAAGCAAAGCTAAGTAAGGTGCAAGAAAGATGCTGGCATGACCTTTTCTTGTAGAAAGATGTAAGAGGAAAAAATCAGCACTCTGGCTGGAAATTGACTCCATTTTGACTTTTGAGGACAATAGTGACCTGTTTCTAACTTTCAGTCTTAAGCTTGTCAACAGGGACTTACTTAGCAGTCATCTGAGCGATGGTTGACAGAAATGAACACAATAATCTCCACTGTCCGTGTGTATATGGAATTGCTCGAAATCAAGAGGGGAAATACAAGACCATACTTTGTAATACAGATAATTTTTTCAAACCAAGGTCATGACAATATTGAGAAACAATTCACTTTCTAGTTTTTCCTAAAATATCATGGTGACCTTAAAGTGCTTCTAGAGTATTCTTCAGTATTTCAGTATTTTTATCATGTGTGACCAAAATATTAAGCTATTATTATTATTAAAAACATATCAGTTTCATATTTTAATATGAATTTACCTATTCCATAGTTTATATTCCATAGTTAATATTTTATTTTCATTTTCTTCATTTATCCACATATATTGAATTCTGACCTTAGAAATGACAAATTATTCACAGGATGCAGGGAGCATTTTGCAAAGTTGATTTGTTTTGGAAGACATCATAAATTAGCTCCCGTGGATGGTGCTGAGGTTGACATCTCTGCTAAAGCTTCTGCCTCTTTTTGGAGAGAAATTGGAAAGAACTAGCTAAATCCTTGAAAATAAACTTTCCTATGCTTGAGGAAAAGGCTTCTGATCAATCACAGTGAATATCATTTCTACAATTTCCAGAATTTTCAATTGCTGCAAAGTTTTATGAGCATGTGAATATAATTCTGTTGTCAGATATAAGAAACAAAGAAATTTTAAAACCCAGAAATGTAGTTAGTTCCAAAACATTTACATTATGATTTAAAAGGGTAATATTAAATTTTTCATGCTTTATGAAATCAGGCAGTCTGCTATACTTCTTTATAGGTTAAACACTGAAATAAATAATACTAAAACAGCTTTGAAAGTAAGAGTACTATGCCTATGTGTGTTCTGGCTTAATCCCAATAAACCTTAAAACCTTGAGGGGGAAAAAAAAGCAGATAAATTAATTCTTTTTCATTACAGAAATTAAAAGCACTTCCAGAGAAAGGACAAAGGCATAATTCTCTAAAGTTTGACCAAAAAAATGCAGAGAATGGGAGTTTTAAAACAGTGAGTATAGATAAAATATTCTGTGTCTCCTTTTCTTTTAGGTTTATCACAGTTTAAGGGAACATTTATGCTTTCTGTGCAGTGAATCCTGGCACAAGTGACACCTGTGCATGCAATAAACAGCCCTCCCCACACAGTCACCTTTGCCACGGTGTGGAGATTCACGGTGGGCCAGACTGCTCGCACAGAAGGCCAAATCACTTCACTTCAAATGGCGCAGGGCCTGAGCAGGTCTTATTTATGTCTTCATTTGATTCCCCAGCCTGCGTCCAGAGGCATTTTCAGTTTGCTCATGGACCCAGAGTTACCGCAGAGGGAAAGGAAACCTTTGTTTTGCATCTGTTACCTTTCCGAGAACTATCTGCAGGGTGAAGATGAAATGCCCTCTTCCGCTCGCCAGGCAGCGTGTTGTCATAGCAACAGATGATTCCATAAATTTCAAAAATTCAGCTGGTCAGTATCCCAAAGTAGCAGACAGTCAATATCTTACAAGTTTCTTTCTCTCACCTCTAATTGAGCAAGCAAATTAAATCGGCCTTGGCCGGGGAGCTCAGCCCCAGGTTCACGTAGTAAAAGTGTGTTGGAGCACGAAAACTGACCTCCCCGGCATGGGCCTCCAGAGGGATTTCAATGAAGTCAGGTTATCAGATTCAATGAATCACTGACTTTCCCCCCAAAGGAATATGTTTGCCAGCTTCAATATCTCAGCCACAGATTGTGGGGAACATCCTCTATCTCAAATGTTCTTTCAAACCCTCGTCCTGCATCCCACCCTTGGCAGGTAAGTCTGGGGAGTCAGATGTGGGGGGACGTGGCCTCCTTCCCCGGGATCTCCTGGCTTCTTCACTGTCATTTCCTGGCTGGAGATCAGAGCCAGCACACAGCAGGTGCTCAGGCAGCGCACATGGACTGTGTGTGGACCCCGGGGCCGCGGCTCAGGTGAGACCCAGCCTCCGACACGACAGGCCGAGCGGCTTGCACAAGTCCGGGCCCCTTCAGCTGGGGTGTCCCTGGAGCCCTTCCACGCAGGGGCTGGGACGGCGCAGCTCACACGATTGTGGGAGCATCCGTGGGACTGTCTTGCTGCGTTCAGCTTAGAGATGACCAGCCCGGCTCACTCTGGCCGGGAGTGAGCTCCCCGCGCCCCGGAGAGGAGGCAGCAGCCGCGCCGTGCTTGCTGAGACCCAGACAGACTCCCCTTCCCGTGCAGTCGGTCATATGCTGATGGCTTAAAAGAAATTTGCCACTCCATTTCCTGTGAATGGAAACCAAATTGTATTTAAAACAAGAGAGCAATCAATAGGTCCTCGGGGCATCTTTCCTGAGCTCTCGTCCAGCCCGCAGCATAGACATAACTCCAGCCAGACTGGAAATCACTCTGCTTGGGAGCAATTCCAGTTTCTGGAAGGAAATGACTCGCCTTAGATTTACTGTGTCTACATTATGAAATGGCCACGCAGCTGGCGAAGGTGGCGGCCCCTTGGATATCACCAGCAGGTGGACAGAGGTGGAGGACCTCCCACCCCGCCCCGACTGACATCCACGCAGTTGCCGTGGGTGAGGCTGGTGTAGACAAATCTGGGCTGCACACGTGGTATTTTGTAACAGTAATTTAAACAATAAGGAATTAACTTATCATTTTTCTGATTTGCTGCATCACGCCAACCCAAACTGGTGGTGGATGCTCAGGCTGGGTGGCAGCTGGAGTTGCCTCCTCCTCCTTCAGGTGGATCTTACCTATTAGGAGGGCTGCCAAGCTGGCCTGGGGTCTCTGAGCTAACCCAAACCGTTTCTTCAGTTTCAGGGAAGGGTTTATGACGCGCCGCTGTGCACCGCTGGAACCCACATTTCTAAATATTTTTTTTTTTTAAAATATTTTTTTTTTAAATATTTTTATTTATTTATTTATTTTTAATAGAGGCATGTTTTATTTATTTATTTGTTTGTTTGTTTGTTTATACATGCACTGGGTACAGTCAGAAGCGCGGGAGGGTGAGAGAATTCACCAGAGCCAGAGCGGGGAGCAGAGCAGGCAGAAGGACCGAAGGACACTGCTGAGGGGAGCAGCGGGCGGCAGGAGAGGTCTGCGCGCCATGTGGGACCCTCCTCCGGTGGCCGGGGAGCAGCCGGGGATCGAACCGGCGCCGCAGAGGCCGCGGGCAGCTTCGCAACCCAGCGCTCAACCGCTGCGCCACAGGGGAGGCCCTGGAACCCACATTTCTAAAAGCAAACTCAGGGTTTCTCCTGTGGCCCAAATCTGCCCGTACCTGAAGCCCTGAACCCACGTGTTAGCATGTGGGGACGCAGGTCCGTGATCCCTCCCTGCTTCTCAGGTCCGGCCCCATCTCTCTGCCCACACCTCCCACTCACTGAAATCTCCCACCCTAGAATGTCCCACGACTCTGTGCCTGCAGGTTTTCTGTGTTCTGCCCCTTCCCTGGAAGGTCCCTCCATCCTTTCTCACCAGGTAGCCCTCCCTGACCCAGGAGGAGGGGTCAGAGCACCCAGTTTGAAAGGCCGAGGTCCTGAGGGTCAGCTGCCGGGTGGTCATCACAGGTCAGCCACGCGGCCATGACCAGGACAGCCGGCTCCTCGCCAGCCCATGCAGGGCCACCAGCGCAGCCACAGATAAGTGGCAATACTAAAAAGTGCAAATACTATAAAGTCAATCAAACACCTGATTGAAAGAAAAAGTTATATTTTAACCGAGAGAAAAGCAGTTCATTGTCAAGGTTGCTTCCCAAGACCCAGCTTCCCAAGGGCCAGTGCAGGCTCATGTGGGACACTGTTGTTCACTTTGAACCAGTGTTCTGCGGCTCACGTCAAGGTCAGAATTTTAAAACTAATTAAATATTCATTCCAAATGCGAACCTTTATGAAACCCTAAATCCCACTAATTAAGCTTAGAAAACACTTGCAATTCTAAGGGTCAGAGATTTCACTCCAAAATTCCAGAAAGGCATTTAGACATTCAAATAATTAACAACTGGAGGTTTCATTATTGGCGAAATTACATGGAAAATGCTGTCTATAAACTTTAAATTAACTTGAAAATTTAAACTAACTTCTACTGGATTCAAGCCATCTTACTTTAATTAATTCTTACAAATAATAGGCAATGCTCAATATTTTATCTTCACAATATAGCAGTGTTTATATTCTAGCTTGAGAAAGGCTTTTGTGCACCCAAATTTTCTTTTCCTCTATTTCAGCTCAATTTTGACTCTGAAAAGAATGTAATATATACTTGGTTTAGGACCTTTTTCTAGTACTCAGGATTCGAACTAAAAGCAACTGATTAGGACTCAAATCTGGACATTGTTATAATTTCAAAATTGCCCCAAATATTCAACATATTTTAGATTTCACAGTTTTCAGAAATTGAAAGTGTGCACCGAGTACACTAACATATCAAGATTTATGCTTTTGGTTTAGCTTAATTAATGCCAGAAAGGATGATGGTGATGACTGGTAGACAGATGACTACTTAGCTGCTTTCTACAAGCCTAAGCATTCAACAGTCAGCACTAACTAGGGCTGGTCAAATAGAAGAATGGCAATATTTTGTCTTTATATTGACTTGCGCTTGGTCTCCAAGGATCAGTTCATTATAATTATAGTTTCAGGTGTTTGCTTCTTCAGGCAGTTGGATAAATAAAGGCTGCATTGATTCCTCATAAACATCTCATTAGCAAAGGTCATCCCCTCAGTTTCTCTAGGGAGCACTCACTTAATCAAAGGGTACATGTGAGAGAACCACCAAGAACAGAGCTTCTCAGGGCCTCCCTGGTGGTGCAAGGGGTTGAGCACAGCGCTGTGAAGCTGTCTACAGCCTCTGCAGCATGAGTTCGATCCCCAGCTGGCCAGGGAGCTACCCACAGGGCGCAGCAGACCTCTCCTGTCCCCCTGCTGCTCCCCTCAATAGTGTGTTTCAGTCAGTCTGCCTGTTCTGCTCCCCACTCTGTCTCTGGTGAATCCTCTGGCCTGTACCCCAGTTCTTGTATGCATAAATAAATATATCTTTTAAAAAAGAGAGCAGAGCTTCTCATTCCCCATCTGTTCTCAGCAGCGCTGGCTCTACCCCGCCTAAGCCCGCGCTCATCCATCATTAATGTGGATGGCAGCAGCGGGACCATCTATTAAGGCCCCAGGTCATGCCCTTAAGTAAGAAAAACTTCATTTAAAAACCATAAGATAAAGCTGTGTGACATGACACCTACTTTGGCTAATAAGGAAAAATGTTCGTAAAAATGGGATGAGACTATTATAAACCAACATGGAAACGGTCAGTTTAGTATATTCCTGTTGGATTATTCTGCTATTGTTTTATCAAATTAAGAAGAGAGAGAGCCAGGAAGACAGAAACACTGGGGTGGGGGAGACAGAGAGAGAGAAACAGAGAAAGGGGGAAGAGAGGAAGAAAAGGGAAAAGGAATAAGGGAAATAGAAACTTAAAAACCCGGAATTCTCACACTGACGAAGAGGTTCAAGTGAAAAATATTGTTTTCTGCACGCCCAGGAAGAGTTTATTTTAGACTTGGCCGTGGTTAATCACTGCCCTGTTATAAAGCTGATTTTTCCAGATCATAGCTTACTGCAGGCAGCCTGTGCTTTACCCGGCAAGTATAAGCAGGAGCTAAAGATGAATAGAGTTGCACATCACTCTTGTATCCAAGAATCCTCAAGGCCTCTGCTACATTCCTGTGACTCTCTGCATATAGCTTTTTTAAAAAAAAGATAATCGGCATTTTGTATCCCGAAAAAGTGCCAATCCTGCTGAAACTGAAGCTGAACCAGCTGTTTCCTGGACACCTGGGGAGGTGGTGGGTGCAATTCCAGGACAAGGGACCAGCATGGAGGCGCAGAGGCGGGAGAGGCAGCCATCCTCAAGCATGCACAACTGGAGGGCCCCCCGTTCCCCAAAACTGGCCTCCAGCATCCTGAGCTGTGTGCGTCACTGACAAAGAGATGAGGCATTCCTGCCTGGCTTCACACGCCCGCGAGTTGAGTCTTGGCCTAATCAGGCTGGCCTAGGCCTACTCTTCATCCCTCATCGGGGCTTTATCCCCATTTCATCCACTGCTCTGCACGGGCGCGGGCTGGAGTGGGGGCAGCTGCCGGGCACCTCCCACCAGAGAGACATTTTGCTGTATTATCTCTGAACCAAATTCCCATGGCAACCAGGATTACATTTCACTTGAAAATGTCTTCTTAGAAAGTGTTCGATTGTCTTAAATTACAAAGTTAAAATGGTCTTGTCAAGAAATGATTTATATTATGAAAACTTAAGCAATAGTATTGTCTTTCCAGTTAGAGTCAACAGAACATGAACGAGAGAGAGATGAAGATTTCCCGCAGGAGGGGAAGGCGATGACAGAGACCAGGGAGGGGCGTGGGGTGAGTGCTTGTGAGGGAAGGAAACAGCCAAAAGCAGATGCTGAAGAGCCACGCTGGGAATTCAAAGCATGGAATCAGAAGGGGGTGGGGGGCTCCCCAGAGAGGGCGCGGGCCTACCTGTGGCCAAATAGAGGATGTGCACAAGGCGTCCCTGCCCTGCACCACGTCCACGGCCACATGGGAGAAGTGGCTGCTGTCCTCCAGGAAGGCCGGCACGGGGGTGACCGGCTGCACCACCTCGTGCATCAGGATGAGCTTCTGGGCGTCCTGGAGGTTCCTCTCCGTCAGGTTCACGTACGGACCCTGGTCCACAGTGCCACACTGCAGGGAGACAGGCTGTCACTGGGGCCCAACCTGGACCCACCTGGACCCACCTGGATCCACCTGGGCCCACCTGGATCCACCTGGACCACCTGGATCCACCTGGACCACCTGGACTCACCTGGATCCACCTGGGCCCACCTGGATCCACCTGGACCCACCTGGACCACCTCGACCCACCTCGACCCACCTGGATCCAGGTTACTCCAGCGAGGCCACCATGGAAACCAAATACGCCCAGCAGATAACTGAGGTCTGCACATGCCGGGGCTTCTCTATCCCCCCAAAGCCCCATCCTTGGCCTCCCTCTCAGTGTAGATGTGAACCCATCACTCTTGGGGAGTCTCTCAGTTCCATAAAGAGTATGGATTAGAAGTGAAAAAATACAGAATTTACGTTATTGCTAACTTTAATTTGAACAGCGCATGCATAAACACTCCTCGGCATATTTTAAGTCGCTTGGGAGCTGTCAGTCTAAATGCGTATTATTATGTCTGTCTGATAAATCAGGTACCCAAATTGAAAATGCAGCAATCAAGTACATCGTATAGATTTATTACTTTCCCTGCTGGAGCAAAGGGCCTATAAGCCACAGAAAGGGAATTAGTCGAGTTTCATCGAGAGAGCCTGCGATATCTTTTGCAGCAAATTCACTGGGCTGTGGAGAACTACGCTCGCCTTATTGCTCTACACTATTCCAAGTTATAAGAAATAATAAACTTACTAGAAATCTGAGATACATTGTAAAGATTTGGCATAGTGAGAAGCAGCAGGCAAGGGGAGAGATAAGAGCAGGGAAAAGATAAAAGAAGAACAAAGAGGAATAGAGGCAAATTGAGAAGTTTGCAAGGAGAGGAAAACTAGAAGGGAAGTCTTCCCTACAATTTCCAGTGTCTTCCTTTCTGTGATGTTGGAGATACAGTTTGTGTTTCTTCTACAAAGAGTGTATATAACATCCAGGTACTAAATATGTAACATTTGGATTTTTAAAGGTTTTTTCTTTGCTTTAGAAATCTGAGAATCTACCTTTATGCACTAAGGAATGGCATCCTGGAAACACAGATGTGTATGTGACGATGCCTCACCTCGGGCCAGTGGGAGAGGCGCTGCTGGGGGCAAGCCAGCGAAGGTGGCCAAACTCGAGACAATAGTAGGAGCACGTCCTGGGAAAGCCAGGGCCTCTGAGGATGGAGCTCGGTGGTCAACACGGGAAAGACTTGGGATTGGAGAGGGCATCTCGTCAAGTTACTCAGCTGCAGACTCAGCTGGAGGCCAAACACGTATTCCTCAATGCCACCCCTTGAAGGGGAGTAGATCACATCTGCCAGCACCCTGAGGCACGTACAGTGAGCTCTCCAGAGATCAGGAGTCAATGAATTTTATACTCTGATTTTGCAAGGAAAAAGTGCTTAGATAATGAGCCTTTGTGTGTCTTTGGAGGTGGCAAACTCCATGTCACTAAAGAATATAACAGTCCCAAAATAATAAAGCTAATGTCATTCCCTGAAATAAGATTGTGTGTGTCTGATTTTTACTTAGAAAGGTATAAATCATCATTAAGCATTTTCTTCTTTAAAAAAAAAAATCATGTACGGGCTTCCCCGGTGGCGCAGTGGTTGAGCGCTGGGCTGCGAAGCTGCCCGCAGCCTCTGTAGCACCAGTTCGATCCCCGACCACCGGCGAGGGTCCCACATGGCGCGCAGTACTCTCCTGCCACCTGCTACTCCCCTCAGCAGTGTACTTCGGTCCTTCTGCCTGCTCTGCTCCCCGCTCTGGCTCTGGTGAATTCTCTCACCCTCCCGTGCTTCTGACTGTACACAGTGCTTGAATAAATAAATAAATATTTTAAAAAATAAATAAAAAGAAATTCACATATATGTTAGGAGAAAACCAAAATGGCTACAGAGACATTTTTTCTGTTAGAATAAATTCAGTCATAGTATATAGCCCCAAATACCGTGTTATATAAAGAGCATGTGGGTAATTTGCGCCATGGGACCTGCCTACTGTCAGGCAGACACGCTGGGGCAGTGCTTGTCTGGGCTGAGTCCAGCCTTCCATGGGCCACTAGCTCTGCACCTCCAAATGCTCTTTGGGGCCAGGAAAATCTTTACTGGCTCCACAGTAGTGGGGAATGAGGTACTTTTTTCTCTGCTGAGTTTAGGCTTTGACTCTTGCTTACTATGTCTCTAAGCTTAAGTAACTTACTTTTCTATGTTGCTTTTATATAATGGGGTAATAGTATTATCTATGAGTAAATAGACTTAATGCATTTGAAAAGGTGCCTGGAACATAATAAATGTTCCAGAAGAGTTAGCAGAGATCATTTGTTTCCAATAACTGAACATTAATATGAAAATAATGAACAGAAAACAGGAGCTCATGAAAAATCGCTCTGAGATGAGTTGAATTATCTGAAATTTTACAATAATATTTCTTAATTACGTTTATTTAAAATAATCCATTAGTGCTTTTGAGTTACTTGCTGGGGCTGCTGCAACAAAGTAGCAGACGGGGTAGCGTCAACAACAGAAGTTATCGTCTCAGGCTACTGGAAGTTCTGTTAAATTCGGCCCATGGAAAATGAGGCAATATTTAAGTTCAATTAAATTTCCAGTGTGTCTCTTACCTTGATGAATGTTAGTCAATTTTATCTTCATTCATGTATCAGCCTAAATTACCTCCTTATAAAACACAAGCATACTTGTTAGGATGAAAGCTTTTACTAACTTTATTTTTTTTTATTTTAAAATTTTTTAAATTTTTTACATCAGTGTATATTTTTGTAAGTTTTTAATAGCTTGTCAGGAAAAGCCAGACCCGGCCTCGCATCCTATCACTACCCTGCATGAACCGCACCACGCCAACGAGGCACGAGGCACTGCTCTGCGTGGGGTGGGCTGTCCAACTGGCCCAGGCATTCCAAGTGTTCCTGGCAGAGGAAAATGCTACCCAGAACCTGGCAGCTCTGCAGAATCCCAGTGTGAACCTCCAGATCTGGAGCAAAGCTCTGCAGCTGGTGCCCACAGCTCTCTTGAGAGCCTCTGCTGCCCACTGCACTCTCCGGAGACAGACCTCCTGCCCCTGACCACTGAGTGATCATCCAACCAGATCTGACCTTCAAGAAGGGGCTGACATCGGGGCCACAAGGTCATCCAGGTGAGTGTCCCACTGGCACGCTGTCACCAAGTGAAGGTTGTACAGGTGCGATCTGGCTCGAGCAAGACCCGAAGGAAAGCAGGGCACGTAAGACTCAGGCTTGTGCGCTCATTGCCTCCTCCCTCTCAACACTAAGGTGGCCACATGGGAACGCCCTCGGGCTTGTTAAGAAGGAAAACATGGAGTCCAGCTTACACGTCATCCTGCGGGCTATGCCTCGTCCCTGCTCAGGGCACTGTGGGTGCTCGGCCGACTCCACAGCAGCCCAGTCTCCAGAGCCCAGCAGCACAGGAGGAAGGCCGCCTGGCAGGGCAGTACCTCCGGGACTGCTGGGGCTTTTCCTGTAGGCGGCGCCATGAGAGCTGCACGAGCAGCTTGAGCCTGGGTCCGAGCAGGAGCTGAAAAGAAACAGAATTGGTGACGGGTGACAGGGAGTTTTGGGGAGGAGGTCTGTGGCCAGGTGGGGACTGTGGAGGTTCTTAGTGTGAAGCTACGTTATCCCGTCGTAAATGCTGCTGAAGAAATGCTAGGCGCAGAGAAGCTTAAATTGGTAACTTGTAGTCTTGGGGGGTTGAGGGGGGCGTCACCAGCGCTCTGAAAGCTGTGGAATCTGTGGTGCTTCTCTCCACGCAAATCCTGCACAGACCACACTTTCTGGAGGGTCTTCATTTTCTGATCTATTTTGTTTCTGTTTAAAATAGGTTACTTTTTTTCAATTTCCTTATTTGTTATTTTTATTAAGTGAATTGTCTCATATAACCCATGTCGACAATCTTTACCCACATCAGGAAAGTCCTTTTAAAATAGCACAGATCTGCGGAAACTGGAAACAAATTTGTTAGGAGATTTCAACTCTTTTTTTTAAAAAGATTTATGTATTTATGCATGCAAGAGCTGGGGCACGGGCCAGAGATGTGGGGGTTGAGAGGAATCACCAGAGACAGAGCGGGGAACAGAACAGGCAGATTGACAGAAGCACACTGCTGAGGGGAGCAGCGGGTGAGACAGGGGAGGTCTGCTGCACCCTGTGGGTTGCTCCCTGGCCAGCCGGGGAATCAAACTCATGCTGCAGAGGCTGCGGACAGCTTCACAGCCCTGCGCTCAACATGCTGTGCCACTGGGGAGGCCCTAAATTCATATTTATTGATACAAATATGAATCTTCAATGTCTTACAATGTCTTACAGTCTACACTATCTTACTCTACACTATCTTTCTTACTCTACACTATCTTTTTTTTTTCTTACTCTACACTATCTTTAACTGAGCTCTAGCCCATGACCTATTTAGGTAAAACTGAATTGATAAGAAAAAATGAACTAATCCTCTAAAAGAAATGGCACTTGCTCTCTTTCATCAGAGATTCTAAATTTGGTTAATTTGGTTCCTCTCATCACCATCTTCCCTTTAAACATCCTGCCACTCCTCCGCTAACTCAGTAAAGAGTCTGCCATTTCATTCCAGAGAGTTCCAGCTTCCCTTTCGGAATGGCTTCGTCCCCTTAACCATTTCCCTATAGCTCAAGCGCTCTGCCACCTAATCCTCGTCTCCAGGTCACCGTGGAAAAGAGGCAAGACATTGTAGCATCAGCTCCTGCACTTGAGAACACCAGCGCGCCCGCAGCCTTTCCAGTCTGAGTAGTTAGAACTGACGCGAGAGTCGAACGATGAAGAGCGTAAGGGCTGGCTGTGTTCAGCATAAGGCCACATAGATGGCATTTGGTTAGCTAATGTGAATTAAGAAATTCCAGTGGTATTACGGGTGGAAAAGAATCAAGATGAAGGAAGGACACATTTTCTAGGTTTCTAGTACAAAGCGCAATAGAGGTAGCAAGTAATTTGCTTTTGCAAGTGTTTTGATCAACTCAAAGACCCGACTGAGTGAAAGTTTTTACTGGGCGAGGGGAAAACGACTCTGTCACTGGATCCAGAAGGGCCCCGTTTCCTCTGCAGCACCCCTCGACTTTGCAGACAGTGCTGGAGGACACAGAACTCGGAGGCTCTGTAAGAAAATGAATGCGGTGGCCAAAGGATCTGCAAGCTGGGGTTTTCATTTAGCCCCTTAGAAAAATTGGGAGGCATGCTTTACAGCACAGTGACAACGTTTATAATCAGAGGCAGAGTCTGATCAAAAACCTCGCACACTGCAGACTTGAGCCCATAGAAGTGTGGCACTCAGGCTAGAAACGATCAATGGAGAGATGTTCCTTATCTTAGTTTTCATTGTTGCGGTTGATCCACTTTTCCGCCCAGAATACTCTACACGAAAGCAAACTATCCTTGGAGGCAAACCCTTTCCATATTTTACTTGCATTCCCACCGCTGGGCCGTGGAAGTTTAATCATATTTTCTTCAACAAAAAGAAACTGTGAATCCCATGAATCTTCTTAAGACAACTCCAGTGTTCTGACATCAGGTTTCCTAACAAGTCACCCTGGGAATCCGCAGGCGAAGGTGAGAGCTTACAAAGCAGTTCCCAAACAGTTCTCCTGTACTGGAGAGTTTGCAGGATGCTAAATGAGAGCACAAAGCACCCCAGACTTCATTCTCCGGGATTCCTTTGGGCAGCCTCCATGGCTCTATTTTTCCTTCCACCTCCAAATGTTGGTGCAAACCTCCTCTGCAGAACATCGGGCATTTACTCAGAAAAAAATGAGTGCATTTCGCCTTCTGTAAGCACATTGACGCATCCACGTGTGCATTTTTTGTTCGCTTTATCCCAGTTGTGCACCCGTGGAAACAGCGCGCCCACCGCACACCTCAGGTGCCGTTTCTGCACGGGGGTTCCCCACAGCGGACAGGAGCGCCGAGTCTAAGGGAGGCTGCTGCGGGGAAAGAAACCAAGGCCATGGGGTGCCTTGTGCACACAGTTCACAGGTTGCCTTTCCGAGAACAGGTCACGGAACTGGCAGGAGTCGTTGGATGAAGACGCGTCCCGGCAGCGTGATGGGCACCAGCGGGTACGCCGTCCCTGAGCAGCGCCGGGTGGGGGACACTGTCCGCGCTCACGACAACGGAGCTCCGCTTCCAACAGCAGCAGCAGCAGCGCGGCTGCACCAGCCCCAGCCCAGGACGGGACACCGGGCTGCGAAGCAGCGACACAAAGGAGGACCCGGAGTGGGGGAGGGCCGAGGGCCGGGGCCGGGGGGGGGTGGGGGGCGGCCAGCGCGGGGACCTGGTCCAGCGCTGGTCCTGGGCAGGTGGAGGCCCGCCAGGCCCCGCCCACAGCCAGCCAGGCCCCGCCCACAGTCCTCCAGGCCCCACCCACAGCCCTCCAGGCCCAGCCCACAGTCCACCAGGCCCAGCCCACAGTCCGCCAGGCCCCGCCCCACAGCCCTCCAGGCTCCACCCACATCCCTCCAGGCCCCGCCTATAATCCACCAGGCCCCGCCCACAGCCCTCCAGGCCCCGCCCATAACCCACCAGTCCCCACCCACAGCCCGTCAGGCCCCGCCCACAGCCCGCCAGGCCCCGCCCACAGCCCGCCAGGCCCCGCCCACAGCCCTGAAGGCCCCCCCTCACGCACCGGGCGCGCGGGGACTGGCTCGCGCCCCCAGCCCTGCTTCCCATCGGCCATGCTCCGAGGCTGTGCGCTGGGCGCAAGCAGGTTCAGGGCTGGCGGGCTGGGGGCAGGGGGGTGGATGGGGTGAGGGGTGGCCGAGCAGGTGCAGGGCTGTGGGAGGGCCAAGCAGGTGCAGAGCTGGCGGGAGGGGGGCGCGAGCAGCTGCGGGGCCGGCGGGGGGCGCTGTCCGCGCGGCCGCGGCGGGTGAGGACCGAGTCGCCGCCGCCCACCTGCAGCCTCCCGGCGAGCGGCCCGGGCCGCGGGCGGCTGGGCGGGAACACGCTGCTGGACGCGCCGGGCGTCGGGGCGCGGGCACCGGCGATGCCCGAGCGGGACCCGCGGGGGCCGGGGACCTGCCTCTGAGAAACGGGGTGCGGCCGCGGGGCAGGGGTGAAGGGCGCGTCCCCAGGGCCCCCAGCCCCGCGGGGACAGCGGAGGGCAGCGTGTCCTCGCCAGGGCCTCTGCCTGGCCGGCTTGGCCGGCTGTGAGCGGCAGCCCCGGGGCGGCTCCCCAGGCCCGGAATCCCGTCGAGTCAGCGGCTCTGCGCCTCGCGGCGCGGGTCGCCTCCAGCAGCCCGGAGGGCGGGAGCGGAGCGAGGCCGGAGCAGACGTGCGGCGGGTGGTGGAGTCCGACGCTGTCACACAGCAGCAAACACCTTCGCCCTCAGCGGGGCTCGCGGGCCCGACCCCGGCAGGTGCCTGCGACGAGCGTCCTCGGATTCTAAGACGCGCTTTCTTGCTTGTGGAAGGGGCTGGCCCGGCCCCAGGGCGCTGCTGTCGCACTCGGGGCTCAGTTGGCCTGTGACCGTCACCCCCGCGCTTTCCTCGGTCACCAGCAGCTTGTGGGGTACGGGAGGAGTCTAGGGGCTGCCTGCAGCAAGAGGACCGCCTGGGGTGGAAGCAGGGTTTCTCCGTGTGCCCTGCAGCCGAGGACTTCTACTTTTATTAAATGGACCACCAATGTCACATCCAAAAGCATAATAATAAATGAGAAAAGCGCCTTGTGGGGAATCCACCCCCTCTTTTGCTCGACTCTTTGGCCACTGCACTCGAAACAACATTTTACAGACTCTGTAAGAGGAGGCAGATGTCGTGAGAATTCTCTTTTTAATTCTGCCAGTAGGAAGAAGAGCTCATGAGCAACAGAGCAGTCAGAGGAAGACTCAAAAGCTGAGGAACAGTAAGGAGCTTCCCAGCTTCGGAGGCTTCGTTTGTTCAATGCGTGTTTGGTCTCTGCACTCCTGGGAGAAACTAGTACACCTGACTGTAGGGGCAGGAATGACCACCGTGCAGGTTCTCTGTGATCCAGCAGACCGGGTAAAGGAGGAGTCCTGGAGCTCTCAGCTGGTTTTTTGCAGGTCTTTTATTGGGGTTCACCAGGCATATGGCAGGCAGGGGTGTTGGCAGGGAGGCTGGCAGGCCTCCCAGCCCCCAGCAAGTCTTCACTCCATCTGGGCTCTCTGGCGTTCGTTCTGCTGCTTCTCAGCTTCTCTTTCGGCTTCTGGTTCGGCTTCTTTCTCAGCTTCTTCTGGCATTCCTGTGATGCCGCCCTTAAAAGCAGTCTTAGCGCAGGTGTACCCACTTCAGGTACCTGCCATCAGGCATGCATTCAGGGTTCCCTGATGGCAGGAGGGCAGAAAAGCCTGATACCTTTTACCTTACCCTACACTGACCCAGAACTTGGGATTCTAACAGTCTCCTCACACATCTAAGGAGCTGACCCATGTGGGAGCTACCCACATGGCGCGGCAGACCTCTCCTGTCTCCCCGCTGCTCCCCTCAGCAGTGTGTTTCGGTAGATCTGCCTGCTCAGTTCCTCACTCTGTCTCTGGTGAATCCAAGTCTTTACCCCCTGGCTTGCTCCCTGGCCCTGACTGTCACTGCTACCTGACAGCTGCTACCCTGCTATCTGTTGGCAAAAACAATGTAAAACACTTGTTTGCTTTTCCAAAGATTAAGGCAGAAAAGGAAACAGTGGCTCCAATCCTTGAGAAAAAGAATCCAATTCACCAACTTTCTTGATTACTTTGAGTGAACAGACACATTTTAAAGCATTGTGAATGTTTATGACAAATAATCGTGAATTTTTGCAAAGTATTTTGGAGGAAAGTGGTGTCTAAACAGCTGTTCAGTGGAGCTGACAGAGTGCAGCATAAAATGAATGTATCTCTTCCTGCCGTTACTTATTCTGGCAGGTAACTGTGGGAGCATTTTGTTCCACTAAGGCTAATTAATCTCTCCTGATGCCTCTCAGAGAGTAAGAATCATATTTTGAAATGTATTTTAATTCTGCAAAAATATTTCACTTTATGGTGCTAAGCATATGTTTATGTAATTATAAATAGTAGAAAAGTTTCAATACATGCATTATGTATATTGCATGAATGTATTTTTTTTAAGATTTATTTTATTTACTTATGCATACAAGAGCTGGGTTGTAGCCCAAAGGTGTGGGAAGTGAGAGGATTCACCAGAGACAGACTGGGGAGCAGAACAGGTGGATCTACTGAAACAAACTGCTGAGGGGCACAGCAGGGAGATAGGAGAGGTTTGCAGCACCCTGTGGGTAGCTCTCTGGCCGGGGATCAAACTCGTGCTGCAGTGACTGCCAATAGCTTCATAGTGCTGAGACTTAACCCCTGCGCCACCAGGGAGGCCCCTGCATGAATATTTCTTAACTACCTACTCCTAGGTTTGAAATTAATAAACCTCATTCTGACAGATTAATTACAGTCCATGGTTTCCTGTGCTTTGTATCTTCAAAAATCCCCAATGATTTCCAAAAGCCCCTACCCCACTTTGGAAGAGCTTCTGAAGCGTATCTTGTGCTTAAATTTTACAGATGTTGATTTAAAATGAGTTATAATGAAAAAAATCTTAATGATGACTCATCTTCCTTTCTGACCTCGGTTCATGAGCCTGCCCAGCTGGAGGCTCTCGTTTTAATGAGGTGATGGTATATTTCCAAGCAGCAGGCCTGGCTTGGTAACAGCTCTGTGCACTTCTGAAAGGTCACAGCTGCTTTCCTGCAGGTACTATTGATTAAGAAATCATTCATTCAATCTGGAAAAAAAATGAGTTTTAGTATTAAGAAAATTTAATTTTTAAAGGGAAAAAAAATCCTCCCTTCCCTAATGGGTATCCTTACTTGTAAGGAATTCAAATTAATACTAAGTGTCATTCTAGACTCTATTCTCAGCCGTCATCTTATATTTCTCATCGTGAAAATAACAGGCAAAGGGCATTTCTGGCCTTCTGAATAATTGATCACAAATTTCTAGGGGTGCATTTCACAAGGCCAGGATGGAGGAAGGGTTCACAATAAAAGCTGAAGAGAAGAGATTTGTCTTAATGAGTCCTCCAGTTATTGAGAGACTTTCTGGGTTCCCTGCACTTGGAGGCTTACCTGACCCCAGCCCTTCCCCTAGCAATTCAGTTTCATGGTTTTTTAAATTTTTTTTTTTAAGATTTATTTATACAAGCACTGGGGTATACGCCAGAGGTGCAGAAGGGTGAGAGGATTCACCAGAGACAGAGCAGGGAGCAGAATAGGCAAAAGGACCGAAAGCACTGCTGAGGGGAGCAGCTGGTGGGACAGGAGAGTCTGCCGCGCCATGTGGGAATCTCCCTGGCCGGCTGGGAATCGAACCTGCGCTGCAGAGGCTGCAGACAGCTTCACAGCACTGCGCTCAACCCGCTGCGCCACCAGGAAGACCCCAGTTTCATGGTTTTGAGATTGAATTCTACCTATTTTTTTGTATCCATTTGTCCAAGGAATGATTTAAGATTCTTTTGAATGTTTCTTACTGTATAATTTTTATAGGTCAAGTCTTAACATCGCTTAATAGAATGACATGAGCACGTTCAAGTCCAACTTTACTTGTGTACTTTCCATTAAAATTATTTTCAGATGCTGGAAACAAACCGGCTTTACTTTTAAAATAGCCACCAGAGCAAATAGTCACTCTTTAATGTATTCCATGTATAAGAGATTTAATTCCAATTTAACTTCTAAACACCTTTAAAATATATGTTGACCTGTCCTCCCTCCATGTAAAGTGAACACGATTTAAAAATAAGACGCTTCATCCTTGTTGAAAAGAAGGAGGGCTGTCTCAGCCTCTCTGGGCACGTTTACTTTAGAAAGCAGGTCCCCGTCAGTGCTTTGCCTCTTCAGAGAGCGCGGAGGCTTTGTAAGAGCTGAGTTAGCCCCGGCTCCCTCGCCTGGGGGACGAGTTTCTCAGGGACCTAGAAACCCTCTCTCTGAAATGTCACCCGCAAGAAGAGGGATCCCTTCGCCCAGCATCTGAGTGGCCTCAGCAAGCCCTGGACAACGTCCCCTCAGCAAGTAGCTCTGCAGCTCAGCCGCTCTGCAGGGTAAGTAAGGGAAGGGGTCAGCTGCACCTGCCTGGGGCAGACACCAGGAGGGCAGCCGGCCCATCTGAGCCAGCTTCTCTTCTCCCCAGGTGGAGCTCCCCCGCTCTTCTCCACTTCCCCCTCTGTCCCCAGAGTCACCCCCTTCGAGCTTCCCGCCAGCTCACGTCCTCCAGGCCCTCTCCTGCAGAATCGCTGTTTGGGGAAAAAGTTGTCTTTTGCATTGTTCCTGGGAGGAGCAGAGTCCCCTCCAGCCTCGCTGCCAAGTGTGGTGGTGGCTGAGACGCGTGGCCAGGCTCTCTCCTTCATGAGAGTGGCCCTGTCCCTCCTGCACCCTTGGGGCACCCCTGTCTTGGAACTGCACCCTTGGGGCACCCCTGTCTTGAAGCCATCGTCCCGAGAGTTTGTTTTCAGTCTGCTGCTTTGGACCCGCAGGGCCGCTCCGCCCTGTCAAGACTGAGTCCCTGCAGCCCCGCGGTGACCTGCTACATGACCCCGCAGGAGGCAGCGCCCCCCAGGCACCCCAGTGGTTATGAAAGGAACGTTGAACCCAATCATGCACACCTCTGCGAGCTCCTCTTGGGTGCAGAGCTGCAGCCGGTCATCTCCTCGCGCTCCTGTTTAAACAGGGTGTGGGGGAGCAAGAGTCCCCCAGAGAACCTCCATGCTGTTTCTTCAATGTTTAAAATTCTGTGTAATTATCTCAAACGGTCTGCTTTCTGGTAAAATGGGCTACCTCAGCGCCACTCATGGGTCCTGTATCTACCCCGATTAATTTTTAATGTTAAAGATTAATGTAAAAACCTGTTTAAACATTTGCCAGAAGCAAAGAAAAATAATTTCAAATAATTGATTGCGACGTCCGTGGAGGCTGGATTTGCTGGCGGACATCTGGCCGCTTCTCCACGGCGTGGACTTGGGCCCGAACTCGCGGAGCTGGGGGCCCGCGGAGATGTGTCTGGAAGGGCGGCAGAACCGTCTCCCGAGGGCGGGCCCGGGCTGGGCGGCAGCGGTTGCAGAGTCCGCCCCAGCGCAGACCCGGGGTTCCCACCGCAGCGCGCGCTCGGGCCAGAGCGCAGGGCCCGGGCAGACGCCTCCAAGGCGCCGTGCAGTGCAGAAGCGCCTGGAGGGTCGTTCTTTTCTTTTTTATGGAATAATTTCGAAAAAGAAAAATATGTATAGATTTCTGTTTGGATAAACTGCTTTTCTGGAAGGAGATGCATCATGGCCACTGTTATGCAGAGTCTGGACTTGGAGCTTTTATTTTATTAATTCTGGTTTTCTGAACCACGTGAGCGTGTCCTCCCGGCTCAGGGGACAGTTCTGCTGACACGGGCCTCGAGGCGACGCCGAAGCAGCCGCGCGCCCCCGGGGCGTCTGGGTCGGGCGCGCTTCGCGCAGGGCGGGCGGCTGCTGCGCCATCTGGACCCGAGTCGGCACCGGCTTCTCACCTCGTTAAGGGGGAGCCCCGAGCTGCGTTGTTCAGGGTGGTTCCCAAGCGCACCCCAGAGCCCCGGGAGCCGGGAATGATCACACCCACCGAGGGCACAAAAACGGCTCCCAGGGGCACCTGTGCCAAGTGGCGCCCCCCGCGCCCGCCGTGGCGGGGCGCTGTCCGGGGCGCTGTCCTGGTGCCACGTCGTGGGGAACCTGCCGCTCCTCCTGGGCGCGAGGGCGCCCCGTCCCTCCCCGGCGAGCGCGCTCGCGCCTGTGCCGGGGTCGGGGAGACGCGCGTCCCCCCTCACGCGCTGGTGTCTCTCGAGGGCAGCGTCCAGCCGTGCGGCCCCGAGCTCAGTCTCGGGGGGCTGAGCACACAGGCCGCCGGGTGTGCGGGGCGGAGAGGTGGGTCCCGTGTGCGGATCTGCCGCCGCCCCAGCTTCCGCGGCACCTGCTCCGTGTGCCCAGGTGTGCTGCGCGGCATGGGGGGGAGGGCGGGGAGAGGCGGGGGAGGGTGGGGGAGGGTTGGGGGACCTGCCTACCGGTCAGCAGAGAAAAGAACAGAAACCTATGAAACAAGGGTCTGTGGCTGTCTCATCGGGAAGCCTCCCCAAGCCCGCGTCTCGGTGGCACCATCCGACCCAACTGGGGGGGGGAGTGTGTATTTGGGGGGCCATGGGCCCAGTGACATTTTATTTCACAATGAAAAGGGGCATGTGGAGGCAGGAACAGGACACAGGGCAGGTTTTCTGATCCCATGCAGACCGGGTAAAGGAGGAGTCCTGGAGCCCTCAGTGGCCTTTGCAGGCTTTTATTGGGATTTACCAGGTACATGGCAGGCAGGGGTGCTGGGAGGCCGGAGGCTGGCAGGCTCCCAGCCCCCAGCAAATCCTCACTCTCTCTGGGCTCTCTGGCCTTCTCTGCTTCTGCTTCGGGCTTCTTCTCTTTTGGCTTCTACTGGCGTCCCGGTGACACCGCCCTTAAAAGCACAGTCTTAGCGCAGGTGCACCCACTTCAGGTGCCGCCATCAGGCCTGCGCTCAGGATCACAGGGTTCCCTCCTCTATCCTGATGGCGGGAGGGCAGAAAAGCCTGATTTTTTACCTTACCCTACAGGGCATAATGGGATTGCGATGACGACCCGTCTCCGTCTAGATCAGGGAGCAAAACTCTCCGAAAAGCCCCAGCGCGGCCCCCCTGCTTCTAGGAGCCAGCAGGCGCCCGTTTGTGTCAGGATGGCCAGAGAGCACGCGGGGCGGCCTAGTAAGTGGGATGTCACAAGGCAAGAAACACTTGTTGATTGTAATTGTGTCCTGTGTAACATCCGTGGCTGCTTATCTGACATTTCCACTTCACAGGGCGCTCTGCATTTTTATTGCGTAAATCCGCATCACCGGGAAAGGGAGTGGCGCCTGTGCAGGCTTCTCTGCACTGGAAGGACGCGTCTCAGAGAGGTGACCCTGCGCGCTCAAGGTCACAGGCAGGAGACCTTGTGATGAAGTCTGAAGGCAGGGACGCGACGCCACAGCTGCCGGGAGGTTGTCGGACAAGCAAGGAGATTTCAAATGCCCCACCTCCCCGCGTTGGGTTCGCACACTTCTGTTTATGGGGCCACTGATTGGTGGCAATTTCTACTGACCAATCAAGGTTGACATTTGTGGCTTCATTAAAGGGCGACTATCCCTCCCCACGGGGGGGGGGGTCACCATCTCCCTGTCCAGGCGCCTCCTGATTGGAGAATCCACTTTTGATCCATCCAGTGGAGAGGGCTTCATGGTTGCAGCCTCTCCAGGAAAACAACCGTCCTTTGTTTTAGAGTCGCTGCCTGATTTCCTTTCACACCAGGGCACTTTGGTGAGAGAATGGGGGTGTGTTAATGGTCACTGCGCGCACTTGGGCACACAGTTCCCTGCATGAACTGACCTTGGATCCCAGGAAATACCCTAAAGTGAGCAAGCACCGCCTGCCAGGAATCGATGTGTCGTGCATTTGCAGGAGGAAATATATTCTTAGTCACCGTAGTGAAAGCTGGAGGCACCCTAAGTGTCCGTAAGAGGTAGGGCGCAGCAGGCGGTCCGGCCAACAGGGGATCGTCCCCAGAAGTTCAAGGGGACAAAGTGCCGTCACCTCCTGCCAGCGGTGAACCCGGGAGACTGGATGGTGAGTGAGAGAAGCAGACATGAAAGACAGTAGGACGTGTGTCCATTTATATGGAATGTCTAGAAACGAGAAATCTGTACAGATAGAAAGTGGGTCCAAGCTTGGGTAAGTCTGAAGACAGAAATGGAGATTGTGACGTGGACATCAGGAGCCTCATCAAGGTGATGATGATCCTCTGCAGCTGGACTGGATGAGGCCAAGGAGCAGATTGGCAACAGGTGCCGGGGCCCGCCCTGCGGCCCCCCTTCCTGGGGAGGCTGAGCTCGAGGGTCACCTGGAGCTCCAGGCTGTGGTGGGCTGCGTCCCTGGTAGGGTTGGCGTGGCTGTGGCGGCCCCTGGGTGTGGGATCCCCAGGCTGGCTGAGGAGACGCGAAACACAGCAGCTCAAGACTCCTGCGCTGGTCAGTGAATTCGCTAGTGATTGGATTGTGTACTTCAGATGCGCGAATTTTCTGACGTATGAATTATATCTGAACAACATTGTTAAGAAAAGAATAACCTTGGCTAGCCTTCCTTTACCGAAATTATAGCGCGTTATAATGGCAGCGTGAATAATCTTCTAATGGCCTGGAGGAAAGTCCTTACTTAGTATATTTATAACACTGCATAATAGGATAATGGTTTTGTAGCATGCTTAAAAAATTATTTCCATTTCTGTTTCTTTTTTTCCTAAATTGTAACTTCTTTATTTATTTATTTATTTATTTATTTATTTATTTATTTATTTATTTATTTATTTATACAAGCACTGGGTACAGTCAGAAGCGCGGGAGGGTGAGAGAATTCACCAGAGCCAGAGCGGGGAGCAGAGCAGGCAGAAGGACCGAAGGACACTGCTGAGGGGAGCAGCGGGCGGCAGGAGAGGTCTGCGCGCCATGTGGGACCCTCGCCGGCGACTGGGGATCGAGTGGGCAGCTTTGCAGCCCAGCGCTCAACCACTGCGCCACCAGGGGAGGCCCTGTTTTAAAAATATTAATTGTAAACAGTTGCTAGACTATTTGGCAAAACAGATTCCAGACTTTTGTTTCTGTGTTCCCAGGGATGTCTAATACCAATACTTACTAACAAATAACTATTTTGAAATTGAATGATTTTGAAATTGAATGATTTTGAAATTGAAACCCTAAAGCATTTTCATAATGAAGACTATCCAAATAATCAAATAAATCCAAATAAACAAAACAAATGCACCACAACTCCAAACAAGACAAATGAAATTTGTAATAAAAATACAGAAATTTTGCCATTTAGTAGAAACATGGGTGAAGCTTGAGGGTTTTATGCTGAGTGAAATAAATTCAGATGTGGCTTGTAGAGTTACTTTGCTGTAGGATAACTTAGACCTTTTGTCTACTCTTATTTGTTGCTCTCAATATCATATTAAAAATTCTCTCATACACATGCATGATAATATTCTAGTTCATGGCATACTTAATTGTAACAAGCAACATTCAGAGAAGACAGAGTGATTCAAATAAATAGCCCTGGTAACTTCAAAGGAGATACTATGCAAAGCCAAAACATTTATGCTGGAAATTTCTGCTAATCAAATCACAGTCAATCAAATGTAGGTTTACTGAGTATTGTCAAGACAGCATCACTCTCCAGGCAATGAAATGCCAAGAGTATGAGAGGCCCAGTGCAGTAACTTCATGTTTCCAGTGACTTATTTTATTTTTTTTAACTTGCAATGTCAGGATGATTGGAACCTGCCTCCAAGATACCTCTCAGATGTTTGCTTTTCCCCTGGAGTTTTCTTTGTTTTTTTAAGATTTGTTTTCTTATGCATGCAAGAACTGGGGTACAGGCCAGAAGTGTGTGTGGGGGGGGTGGTGGTGAGAGGATTCACCAGAGACAGAGTGGGGAGCAGAACAGTCGGATCTACTGAAATCCACTGCTGAAGGGAGCAGCTGGGAGACAGGAGAGGTCTGCTCCACGGTGTGGGTATCTCCCTGGTCAGGGATCGAACTGGTGCTGCAGTGGCTGCGGACAGCTTCATGGTGTTGTGCTTAACCCCTTGTGCTACCAGGGAGGCCCCTACCCTGGAGTTTTCATCTAATTCCACTAATATTTCATCTAATATTATTTGATAATATGGGCTCATTAGTTTTTAAAATTACTGAGCCTAGTTAAACCCAATGACTAATTGGCTCCTTTGTCCTGGGGTGGGGATCTTCCAGGCATGGTTTCTAGAGCTTTCAAAATGAAATTAAGCATAGCATTGAATGATTTGTAAATTATTCCTAGTCAGTTTTAGTTTCAATTCTGAAAAAAAGGTAACTTTGTGCACGTTGCTCCCCTTGGACATGGTTACGTTGCCAGTGGCGTCTGCGGGACGGGCCCTCTCTTGGTAGAGGGCAATTGACTAAGACCAAGGTCACAAAGTGAGTCTTGAAAAACTAATTATTAGATCAGTGGGAATGAACTGAAATTACCGAGGTTTTGCTGGTTAGAACGAAAAGCGTGGAGCAGAATGAACAAGGAGCAGAAGAGACGAGGAAGGGCATCCTCCCAAGGCCCGCAGGAGACAGCAGGGAGGCAGTGACCGCTGGCGGCGGCTGCTGATGGTGTTTGTCTGTGCAGTGGGTAAGCCAGACAGGCATCCTCTGAGTACACTCATTAAGTGTAATTGCATTTAAAGTGAGTGGAGAAAACGATTTATGCCCTGGTGGCGATGCAGCGGGAGAGCACAGGGCTGCTGGCAGACAGAGACTCTCCTAGCTCTGAACCACGTGGACCGAGAATAGGGGAAGAGAGTTGTCCTGAGAGAGTGTGGGGCAGATCCCACATCTATGTCCCTCCAAAGCTGATCCTGGCGGGAATTCAGAAAGTGGCATATTTTGTTGAGCCAGGATAACTCATCAGTGTTTTTATCAAGTGTCCCCTGTCTTGCCTGGACATTCGCCTTCACACTCACGTAGCCACGACTTGTGACAGCAGAACCAAGCAAGTCAGTGTCCCTTAAGAGACAACGCAAGTGCTGAGCTTCCGCTATGGAAACGTAACAGGTAATACAACTTCTTTCGCCAAAAGACTGCAATTTAAAAAGATGCCTGTTTTACAGTGAGACCAGTTACAGGAGAGGCCAAAAAAAATGAGAAAGGAGAGAGGGGAGCTGGTGGGCACCCGGCGTAGAGAGAGAACGGGAGAGTAGGCAAAGCAAATGACATAAAAAAGTAAGGGGTTAGGGTGAAAGAGTGTTTTTTTTTTTTCTTTTTAATCAATTTAGGACAGAAAACAGTGAAATACATGTGAATTATATTTTTTTGTTATTTATATGCAGGAAGTCCCGGCATATTTTGACCTGGCTCCATGGCATAGAAGAAATGGAAGTAAGTATTTGTGCAGCAGCTGCTGCAGTAAGATCTCTTTTGTTTTTGGCTACTAAGGAGGATGTGTGTGATCACTAATATACAGAAACCCCATTTCAATGAGGTTGACTGAGACACACTGCGGGAGGAGGGGAGGAGGGAGTAGGATCAAAACAAGAGTGGTGGGCATTGTGCAGGGCCTATAAGCAGGATGAAAATGCATACATTGTACAAAAATGAAAAATGATGTAAAAATATATAAAATAAAAATAAATAAATGAGGTTGAGCTGCGGCGAGGGTCCAGGCATGCACAGATCAGCTAATCACAGGACCCAGAAGGTCTTCACCTCCCACAGGAGGAGGGGATGCCCTCCCCTCCCCGGAGCTGCGAGGAAGTTCCTCCAGGTTCCCCGGGGGCTGTCAGCCTCAGTTCCAGGATGAACACCCTCCTAGCCCCCCAGGAATAGACACCTCCGATCTGCTCTCTCTTGGGTTGTTTGTTTCTGAGTAAACCCATTTTGTTCTTGAAATAGCAGATTGCCTCTGTTTGATCATGACACTTTTAAGTAACTTTTAAGGTCACTTGGTAGGTTTTCTTTTTCCTTTTACGAGACTTAAGATGGTAAGTAATTCAGAGATGTATTTACATTGCGCCTTCCAATATTAAAATAAATAAATAATCTAAATGAGTATTTGAGAATGCATTTTCTCTTACCTGCTGCAGATAGATGAAAAGTAGATTAAAATCTTAGCTGGATTCATGAATAATGAATACATCCACTGTAATGGACCCAAACTTTTGGACATGTGAGCTTAAATAAGAATAGCTTGAGGCCAGATTGCAATCGTGCTGGTTATTATCATCAATTTTTAATCCTAACTGGTTTCACCTTGGACACGCAAACTTGGGCTTCTGAGCTGCTTGTCTTTCCAGAACATGGTCCTTATATCAGTGGTCTTAATTATATTGGAATCTATGAGTTTGTAACAGAGAAAGTGTTTTTGAAAAGTACTAAACTGAAAACATTGATACTATCTGGTCATGTTTATAAATCACCATACGACAGCATCCTCTGTCTCAGCTGCTATGTTATGCATCTGTTACTGTGCTCGGCTGGCTCTACACCAGCCATTTTTCTGTAGATCTGTTTTCTTCTAGAACCTAGAGGGAGAAATTGGGCTCTAGAATCACAGGTCCTGAGAAGGCAGGGGCTCTTGCTCATTCTTGTATCTCCAGAACTTTGAGTAAAGCTTAGCCCTACTTCAGTGAATGTTTCAAGTCAGAGTTAATCTTGGTTAAGCCTGTGTAATGACACCTCCCTAAAACATCTCAAGTGCTTACATCAAAGTTCATCATGTGAGCGGAATCCACGCTTTCAAGTAGCTGCTGGCACTCAGCCACGCGGGATTCCCAAGACTGGTCCTCCAAAAAACTGTTTGAAATTCACTTGTGTGTTAATAGGTCAGTTCTATCCCAGATTGTATTTTTAGGTTATGTGCTTTGTTCTTCCACAATATGGCTCTGCTAACTCTAACTTCTGTGTAGTTGAGAAACTTCTAACTTATGAAACAAAAAGCCTTGGATGCAGCTGCCTTCCAGCCCCCTTTCGTGGTTCCCATAAGATTCCTGAGGCCAGCAGGCCCTCCAAGCACAGGCAGCCACGGCCTCTCTCCCCCTGGCTCTCAGTGAGCTCATCGTTCTCTCTGCTGTTGGTCCAGGTGTTTCTTTTGGTTAAGGCTGCTTGAGGAGCCTCTTTAGGGGCAGAGCTTATAAAAGACCTTCCTCTGCTTGAGATGAGCTCAAACTGGACGAAGGATTTTGTGAACTGACTGCTTTCAGTAACTTGTCCCCAAGGTCACTTCCCACCCAAACTTCAGTGACTCCCAGCTGTCATCAGATGAAGTCTCGGTGGGTCTATACTCACTTCACAGATGACCAACAATTTTCCTTTCGGCAATAACCTGACTTGCTAAGAAGGGTTTTTGCATTTTGCGTGGGATGCCCTTAGCAGAGCTGCTCTTCAGGAATGCAGCCATAAAACTGGAACAATTAGACCATGACAGATTGGAATAACTTTAACAGCATAAACTTTATACAATTAAATGGGCTCAGTACGTGAAGTTTCAGAGCAGACTCTCCTGAGGAAAGGACAGAGGGCAAAAGTGAAAGGATTCAGCTAATCTGCACCATGAGCAGGAAGGTCTGACCCTCATTTTAATGATTGAATGTGTTGCCACTTAAATATATTTATGATTTTTACTAAAAACCATTGCCTTTTACTAAGGACCTGTGCAGGCAGAGTCAAAATCCCTAAAAAACTCCTTATAACCAGGGGAGATCATGCACAGATGAGGTGTTGATCCCAGTGTGGACTCAGATGAGTTTATGCTGCAAACTGGAGCTCAGACATTGAGATTGGGACTGTCCATGGTGATGGTGGTTGAGGTGGTGGTGTTCATGGTGATGATGGTGGTGCTGATGATGGTGGTGCTGATGGTGATGGTGGTGTTGATGATGGTGGTGGAGATGAGGTGGCAGTGATGGTGGTGGTGAATTGTTGTTTTTCGTGGTGATGCTGGCCGGGAGGCTGCTGGTGGCTGGGATGGCCGTCATCCTAAGATGAGCGTTAGGAGTGTTCCTGAGAATTCCTCTCTGTGTCTGCTATGTGTTCATGGTCGTGTGTATTTGGGGTGCATGCCGTCGATGGGAGATTATTTTACTTAGTAAATCTATGTGACTGATATTGACAGGGATAAGAAAGGACAATGGTTGATTTTCTTTTGTGAAAAGATTCATGTGGGTAGATGACACAGGGCTGCTTTGGCATCTGCAGGATCATTGTTGACCCAAGCTACTTCTCTCTTTTTACCTTTGCATCTTTGCTGTGAAGCTGCTATCATAGCCCAAAATGGCTGCTGATTTCTAGCCATCAAGTCTATATCCCAGGTAAGAGGCAGGAAAAAAGGAGAAAGGAGGCTGCTGTTAATCTTCCTTTCAGAATGTTGATATGAAAAATTTCTGCTTGAAACTCATTAGCTAGAATTTAGCCTAAGAGATGCGAGCAACTTTGCAGCCTGTAGCTGGGCACACTGCAGCCTCAAGCAAATTCAGTCTCATTGCTAAGCAAAATGAGAGAAAGACATGCATAGACATCTAACTCTCTGTAGGAAAGTCTCCCCAAAACTCGCAAGTTAACTCCACAGCTTTTGCCTCAGCCTGGGAAGAAGCTGATGTCTCCAAGCATCTCATCCAGTTCAGGCTGTCTTCAGACTTCAGATGCTCAGGAAAACGTGCATGACTCTACAAGCATGGTGGTCTTTGGAGCTGTGATGTCAGTTCACTAAAAATATACATGTAGACAAGCCTCAATCATCCTGCATCCTGGCAAGCTGAGATTCTTCAGCTTTTCCCTTATCCCAGGAAAGCTTTCTTCCAGGACAAACACGATTCCCTCAAGTTTTGATTTCCTTTCCCATGAATAAAACAGGTCTTGAGCCTGGCAAATTAACTGAGCTAAAATCACCTAGAGTAGCAATCAGGCAGGTAAGCCACTGTTGAAGTCAAATTAAAGAGTACTTCTATGTAGAGGAACGCATGTCAGAGTATGACGGTGATGAAATCCTCGGAGCAGTAGGCCCAAGGAAGGCAGCTCTGAATTGCAAAAAGCTACATGTCCAGCAGTGACTAAAATTAGTGGCTGATATTTCCAGATAAACGTGTCAATCCTAATGCATGTAAGAGTTGATTTCCAGGTTGGAAATAAAGGGTCCAGGCCACTGCTGTGGATGAGCTTGCGGAGGTGTGGGCTGGCCTGCCTGGGGCCAGGCAGGGCCTATTGTGGTCTTTCAGATGCATAGGTCCTAGAGGGAGCCTTTGGGATTCTAAATGACCAAAGACAATCCAGAAATTCAGTGAATTTTAATTTTTAATCACTCCATTCATTTTCTTTTTAACATAAACTTTTGCTTTCTTTATTTTTTTTTAATTGAGGTAATTTGGGTTTATGACACTGTATAATTTAGGGGAATAGTTCACCTCTCCTCAGAAGTGTGCCACCACCCCACCCACCACCAAGGCACCCATCATCCCTTATCCTAGAACACTGGGTACCTCCCCAACACGTCCTCACACACCTTCCCTCTCTCTCTGGTGCCTCAATGATGCAACCTTATTTTCTTGGATGTTTTTGACTTTAGCTTTTTAAGTCCCTTCGTTTTGTTTTTTTTTTATAGTCCACATTTGAGTGAAATCAGCTGGTATTTGTCTTTCCCCTTTGGTTTATACCACTTAGCATCATCCCCTCCAGGGCCATGCCCATTGCCAATGGCAAGGATTTGTCTTTTCTTTATAGCTGAGAGGTAATCCAGCGTGTATATATGCCACATCTTAATCCGCTGCTCTAACAGAAATCTTAGTGTTTCTATTTACAGATAAGTAGTAAAGATGATGAACACTTCAGCAATGACATTACTTTCTGAATTAAAAATTAGTAAACTTTTATTGTCCTACATTAAGAAAGCATAAAGAAGTGTATCGTGGCAGTCCTGAGAAAGGCAGGTGTGTGTTTGTGTGATGTGGAATATACTGATATGGAAAGCAGTGTAGAGGTTCCCTCATAAATCTGAAATAGGAATGCCATGATCCAGCAGCTCTATTCTCCTTCTGGGCATCTGTCAAGAAGAATTGAAACCAGGATCTTAGAATGAGATTTGTACATTCATGTTGGTATTTTTATTCATGATAGCCAAGAGGTAGATGCAAACCCCCGTCAGTAGATGAGAAGATAAACAAAATGTGGTCTACACATGTGATTGAATAGTATTCAGCCATAAAAAGGAAGGACATTATGACACCTGCTACAACATGGATGAAACTTGAAGACATTATTTTATAGTTATAAAAAGGCTAGAACTGTGTGATTCCAGTTACAGGAGGTGCCTGTCATAGTCAAGTTCATTAAAACACAAAGTAGATGGTGGTCACCAGGGGAGGGAGTATGGGGGCTGCTTTTAGTGGGTATAGAGTTGCAGTTTTGCAAGGTGAAAATTTCCAGAGTTTGATTTCACAATGTGAATATACTTAAACCACTGAAACGTACACTTAGAAATGGTTAAGATGATAAATTTTACATAACAAGTAAAAGCAGCACACCTGTGTGGGTTTGTTCCTGAGTTCTCTGTGCTGTTCCTTTGATCTGTGTCTTGCCCCCACCAATACCACACTGTTTTGGTGACTGTAGCTCTGTGTAGACTGATTCCATCCCCTTTCGTCTTCTTTCTCAAAATTGTTTTGAATATTCCATGGTTGAAACAGGAAGAAACAGAGACAAAAGCTTCATTCTTTATATTCACCTGACATCACTATTTCTTGGTTGCTCTGTGTTAGCAACTAGCAATTAGCAGAGCCTCTCATGCATGAGACTTTTAGAAATACAGTCTGCATTTCTCTTAGCCTTTATAACCTCACTGATGGTGTGTAGGATTCATACAGCAATTTGAGCTCAGCTGCCTCAGAAAGGAGGAGCCTCTGCTTTCTGTCCAGAGCAAGAGTTGGGGAAATGGATTTCTATACAATGATCCAGCAATAGGGTTGGTTTGAGTCTTACAAGTGACCTCTCCCATCTCCACACAAACACACCAGCATTATTCACAGTAATGAAGGTATGGAAATGACCTAACTGCCTGTCACTGAGGAATGAATCAAGAAAATGTCATAAATGTGTAAAGAGCAGACATAAGTGGAGACATTTTAAAATAGGGTCAGCATTTTCACGGTGGTCAGGACTATTATTGTCTGTTTATACTGGACTCAAAAGTCCTTGGATTTAATCAAACTACTTGTTTAAGAATCCATCAGAAAGTGGACATCTTGATGACAGAGAGTGATAAGTAGGGACTGTTGCCAGAGGACAGACTCAGTCATCAAATACCCACAGGCAAGAATTGTTTATACTTGTTAACCCTAACTCTTTCCTTCAAGCACTCGCCCCATGTTCCTCTTTCTTTCCATAAAAACCTCCAACGTTGTACCCTGTCTAGAGGCGCATTTTACCTACCTGAAGCTGTGCACCTCAAATTGCCCCTGAGGACAATTGTGAGTTACTCTTTATGCTAGTTGAGGGGAATGAGAGTTTGTGCTTTCTAAAAGTGACATTCAGAGATAGCAGCGAGCATCTCCTGCACCAGAACATGTGGACCAGTCACTTTTGAATTAATCTTATTTTCTGGACTAAGTTTCTCCCTGTGTTCTTTCAAACATGGAGGGCTGGCCCACCCATCTCCAATTCAGCGATTCTTTCTCTTCAAGTTTTTCACCATTTTTTTCCACTTAAAAAGAAAAAAAAAAAGCAACATTTATCTTGTCTTTCCATCTCATCAGATAGCAGGTATTTCCTGACTCACCTGATAAATAATTTATGTTATGTCCTAACGATTATGCCTTTCAGCTGGGGGCACCTATAGTGAGTTTTGCTTTTATTATCTTATCAGTTAATGACTTGGGAGTTAATGCCTTGCTGAGAGAAACAGAATTTAAACCTGTAACTTTCTTCCACCTCAAGTCACAATTTTGGAAGATCATTAGCTAATAAGAAGGAAACTACTTATTGATAAATAATATCATAGAAAAGCTTTATTTTCCCTCTGACCACCACTTGCTTTTCAGAGAACACCACCGCCAAAGTAGATTATCTAACCTGAATTTCATTGATTCCAAAGAGCATGTTTTTGAGGGTGAACCACAATGGAAATTTGACCTCTTGGAGTGTGGGCATCTCTTCTACCCATTTCATTCTGGGTCCTGTACAGTCAGCCACTGAAATAAGAAAATGGCCAATGAGCCCACGATTGCATCCACTTTAACTTGATGAAACAAAGCCAAGATGAGAAACAGAAAAAAGCGTTCAAAATTTAGGTTTCCAAGATTTCCAACTTCTTCAGAAAAGTGAACAGTCACCGGGGCTGATTCTGCAAAGCAAGTCATCATTTTTCACCACAGCCAAGCTGGGAGAGGCCACAGCCTTACTCACACACCTGTCTTCATCAAATGGCATCAATAGCTCATTATTTGGCTTAAGAGAAATAAACAGATACATTTTATATAAAGTCAGAAAGACGGGTTCTTATATTACTACTATTATTTTGAAAATGCCCCTAATGCTAGATTTTGAGTAAACATCAGAACAAAAGAAAAAAATGCACTGACATGAGAAACATTGGGGTGGTAGCGGGAAGATGAGGCTGGAAGGGGAGAGCCTTGTGTACATTTTGGCAGGAGGCTCTCTAGACCCAAAGGAGATCAGGAGAGTATTGCTGGGATACTGGTGAGCAATGTATGGATGGATGGATGAGGAAGAATGTTCTAGACAAAGGGAATGTCCAGGGCCAGGACCATGAATCAGGAGTATGTCTAGTGCTAGGAATGGTGGGGAGGTTGGCTCAATGAAGCAAAAGGGGAGCTGTAGGGAGACAGAGGGTTGAATAGGACCTGGAAGCGATTGTGAGAACATGTTTTACTCAGCTCTTAGCATGAGATGGAAGACATTGGGGAGTCCTAATTTTGTTGGGAGTAACGACAGGAGGTGGAGCTGAAACAGAAACATCAGTCGTCCTAAAGGGGTTATTGCAACGAGAGAAGGGGGGTGGGTTGATTGAGATTTACTCTGAACAAGCACCAGAAACACCTGAATTTCTAAAATTCTTGCTAAGCACACAGACTTCTCACCCAGACCTGTAGAATCCAACTTCCAGGGCCTGGGCCCCAGCATCAGCTGTTTTGAACCAGATTTCTAGGTAGTCCTGGCACAGTAATGTCACAAACTGCTACTCCCAACCCATGGGAACTGCAGTGGCTTTTTAAAGGTATAGAGTCAAGGCAGGTTTTCAGCAAATATAAGAACCAAGTTTGTTACTCATGATACTGCAGAGGACTGTAGGTAGCACTTATAAAATGATAATATTCACCACAAATAAGCCCAAAGAACCAGCATGTGCAAGAAATGGAACATTATTCAGCACTAAAGAAGAATGAGCCATTTAATCATGAAAAAGCATGGAGGAAAATTAAACTGAAAGGTGAGAGGTGAGGCATGAACAGACAAAAGACAGAGGGTTTTTAGGAAGTGGAAATACTCATTCTGATACTACAAAAATGGATAGTTATACTTTTGTCCCAATCCATAAAAAGCAGAACGCACAAATGAATCTGAGCATGAAGTTGGACTCGAGGTGGTGAGGATGTGTCAACGCGGGTGCACCTGTTGCAACCCCTGTCCACTCCAGTGGGGGATGCTCCGAGTGGGGAGCTGTGCATGTGGGGGGGCAGGAGTCACCTGGGAGATCTCTGTTCCTGCCACTCAAATTTTCTGTGAACCTAAAAGTGCTCTTAAAAATTGTCTTTAAAATCGTTGTAAAATTCATATACTAAGGAAGACTTCAGTGAATTTGGCAGAAGGCGAACTGATGTCAATGGGGAGAAGCTGAAAGCCAAAGGAAAGGCAAAAGCAAGAGGAGGAAGCAGAGGCAACTGTGAGTTAATAGACGGGGAGTGGGAACAGAGAGAACCCCTCTCCACCCGGGGTGACCTCAACAAAGGTGGGGCTCCTCACCCATATTTGCTGCTATCAGCCGCCGCCAGCACGGGCAGACTTCGGTCGCGTTCCCATCTCTGTCTTCAGGTTCACGGAGTCTTTTCCTGCCCTCAATGATCACAACTGTCTGTTGTAAGTTTCTTAGGGTTTTCACCGGAACCCACTATTATTGGCCCAATAGAAATGGGAGGGACTGTGCTTGCAGGCACCGCGCTGTGCTTTATGCGGTAGTGGGCGCTGTGTGTGTACAGGGGCAATTATCTCCTCGGCAGCCCCTGCACTGCCCAGGCAAATCCACTAACGTTCATCTCTGAGCTGACTCTGAACATGCTCCACGCTGTGCTCTAGGACACAATAAAGTCCCTTTCTGCCTGTCGAAAAGGCCTGGTGCGCTGGATAGAGCTCAGGGCACGTGGAGTTGGGATAAAAGAGTCAACTCTGGGAGAGAAGACACATCAGCAAGTTGACCACTTTAAAAACAACAAACTGAACTAACGTGGCACTGATGGATGCCATGGAAGGAGTTTAGGTAAAGTGAAACCCTCCCCTTAAAAATAACAATGTATGAGATGGTTACAGAGAAAAGCAAAAAAGATATTGATTTTTTCTTTTTTTGTAATGGTGATAGAGTAAGAATAATGCAGCTCCGACTTGTGATGTAGCAGTTTTGCTGAAAGCTAAAAATGAAGCCACTCCAAGAGGGACATGAGAGGGTCTTAAGTGCTCTCCTCTCCCAGAACAAGGAGAAACAGTGAGCAGTGGCGCTGGGCTCGGAATCTCTGCCAGTGCTGAGGCTCAGGGAAGGTCAGAGAGGCGCGTGGCAGGGAGCAGGCCAGCACCTTCCTCCACTGCCTCGAAACTCATGGGGTTTGACTTTCGACACTTTATTCCCTGAAGCAGTTGCCCAGGTGTGTCCCCCAAACCAACATCATCGCTGGGGACCTTCCTTGCTGGACAAGCCACCCCTGCTCCCCCCAGCCCACTCACCCAGAAACTCAGGGGCGGGTCTTCACAGCTGGCCGAGCGAGCCCCCGGGTGTCTCTGGTCCCCACTGGGGACTGAGAACCCTGGCCTGAAGCCATGTGCAGGCCCCGCGGCTTGAGCCTGTCTGCGTGCGTGGACAGCACCAGACGGCTGACTCGCTGCCCTGGCCGGACTCCCAGGCGCTTTGCTGGGGATTTGTCTGGAAACTCTCCCTGCACCGACACCTCCGGGGAGCTATTCCCGGGGAGCTATTCCCAGGCGTCAAGGCAATGCTGTGCAAGGAAGGAGGTAACCGCTGAAAACAGTCCCACGGGCCGGAGCCGAGAGGGTTTTCCAGGACTTTTCTCTGCGGATCATTCTGCGCTGACACGTGGGGCTTGAGAGGTTAACCCAGCACTGACCTGCGGCCTGGGTGCCGAGGGCTTCGGCCCTGTGGGCTCCACGCTTGAGACTGGAAAGTTCCCCGCCGTACATTTTATATATTCATTGGTTTCTTTGTCACTTATGATGTCTGATGATGTTTCTCTTAATTTCCTGCCTGCAAAAAGTCTGATATTTCTGGGAGTTTCTCCCTTCCCTCCCACCCCAGTAATGTTCTGGTCGGGTTCGTTTTTTTTAAGTAAAACAAAGTTTTTTCCTGCACTCTGTGAGAGCAATGCCATGTTCCTCTGACATGGAGTCCTAGTCCACATATAGCAAAATCACCTGTCTTGAGTGCGCTGCTCAGTGGTTTTATGACACTCACGAAGAGCTGTGGCCGGGTCAGCGCTACCTGGTTCCAGAAGCAGGAACCGCACGGCCTCCTTCCCTTTCACTGCCGCGAAGAAGGTTGCTTTTCTTGAGGGAGATTCGAGCAAGTTCTGCTCCCTTGTGAGCGGGCTCTGGGCCCAGGCGCGCCCGAAGCAGCACGTCTGAAGCTCCACAGCATGGACTGGAGAGGGCCCGGGCTCTGCTTTGCTGCCCGGCCCCGGGGGCGCCTCAGAGGGAATCCCAGCACATGCACTCGCTGCCCTCTCGTCCGCTCCTCTTCGGGTGCCGATCCTCAAAGATTTAGAGAAACGCTGATCTTCCAAACCTCACGGGAAACAAGAGTTAAACTGAAGAGGCTCTATCTTCCCTGCTCGTCAGGGACATTGGTGACCGTCGTCCCATCGTTGGCCTGGAGAGATGACCCGAGGCAAGGGCGCCGTGGGAAGGGGCCGCCCCGCAGCAGTGGCCTCTGCAGGTTGAAGGAGGGTGACAGCTGCCCCCTGGTCTACACCTGCCATATCCTCTTGGAAAGCAGCGTTGTGGACCTGGGCTTTGTGGTCCTGCCAAGTCTCATCTGTCCAGACTCCTGGTGGTTCTCATCCTACCTCAGTGATGGGGGACCTACTCTCTGAACCCAGATGAGAAAAGCAAACTGGAGGAATTCTGCAAATATAGTACAAAATTCTGAGTATTTTCCCAGTCTGGGGTGCCTTTCAGCCAGGTGCTGTCCAAGATGCGTCCACCTGGGAGACAGAAAGGGGGGAGATCCATTTTCATAAAACTTAGAGTGGGGGGTGTTGTCAATATAAACGAATGTGAAGAGATATAAATCAGGGCAGACTTGCTCTCTGGCCTCTGAGGCACAAGAAAGAGGCATTACTTCAAGATGTTGGATCAATACACCAAGTTGCAAGGTCAATTGAGACATCAAAGAGGACTCTGGCTTCTAGGGCAGCGCCAGGATGCTCAACCTGCAGACCTCCTTCCGCCCCACGCTGGGCCTGCCTGCTGCCAGGGGCCATCCCGAGTGTGCCAGCGGCTGTGCTTCCTCGGGGCACGCAGCGGTGCTGGTTCCCCAGCCTCCTTGTTCTCGGGATTTTGTTTGGTGCCCAAAGTTTCTGCTGGTCAAGCTCAAATGCAGAGGCAGGCAGGGGCCCTCCTCAGGACAAAGTCTTGGCATGAGGGTATGTGGTGGAAGCCGCAGGCAGACATGGCGGCCAGGTTAGCATGACCAGCTCGACACCCTGACAGGAAGTTAAGCGTAAACAGGGAGTAGGGACGAGATGCGTTGATCAGCAGCAACAATGGAGTCCCCAGGCAACAGCCCCTACTCACACCCCCACAGCTTGTGAAGACATTTATGCACCCCCAGCCCACATCCCACCACGCGCATCCTCCACACCTTGCCCACCTTTCTGAACCTGATAACAAATAACTATGAGACTGGCCGGGGTGGGGGTCCTACTCTCTGAACCCAGATGCATCTCCAGAGGTGCGGCCCTTCTAGGCCTCTCTCACTCTCACTACTTGGACTTTGAGTTGATTTTCCTCTGTCCTGTGCTGCTCCCAATGCTGCCGCCCACGAGGCTACAGAGGTGGACACCGAACCTGCAAATTTAGACGACTTGGGGATCCTGACTCCCCCCATCCCAACACACCTGTCTTTTTTGCCTCAGATCAGAGAAGAGCCTCAAAAAGCTTTGTTTTATGACAATAGTGACTGTTACCAGCTGCGTGACCTCAGGACTCAGGGACACAGCCCTAACCTGGCTTACTAACTTGACGCAAGAGCAAGAACAAGAATGAAAACGAAATACTTTTCTTCCAGCCTCATAGGAGTTGAATGCTGTCAGTTACTCCAAATTCACATGCTGAAGGCCGGAATCATTACAGTCCTATTCAAAGACCATTTTGCTTTGTGATATTTGTTTTAGAATAAGGGTTGTTTTCTAAAGATTCCCTGGAAGTTTTTCATTTGCTATCCAACAATTATCATTAGTTCTCATTCTTTGACGTGTCCATTCATTTATTTATTCGCACAGCTGTTAATGTATTGGGGCTTCGACGACACCCCCTGTCCTGTGCTGTGTGGTGGGCACAAATCCAGGACAGTAACTTTTCTTCCAGAAATGCCAGGAGATCCGAGGCTCACTTGGATTGGCCTCCATTGCCCTGTCGGTGGACTTCTCTGCTGTAGATGATGGCCCCTGGGTGACACAGCCTGCAGGTGGTGGCACATACTTGGCTTTCTCAAGGCAAGGAACCAACATGGAATGGAAAGGCTCAACTTTCATATAGAAAAAAATTGACTTGAGAAATACATGCCATAGCTCTAAGTTTCCAAATAATTTTTGAACTCACAAGAAAGGGAAATATAATTTAAATACAATGCAGAAAGTGGATATTCTTATTATTAGCACCACTCTCAAATCATCAAATTTCAGATGAAAAAAGTTCTGTCTCACCAATTTAACAATTTAAGGCCAGGCAACAGTCGCTTCAGATGTGAAAATGAGGCGTGACTACACATTTTCTTCCTAAATGGATGTGATGAATTTTGTAGCAGTTACCGAGAGCCAATGGCGCCGAACCCTTTTTCAACCTTTCGCTCCATGACAGAAGCAAACAGGAAGTGTCATCTTATTCACGTTGTTTTTCCAGTTGTCAGGGTCTGTTATAAAATCCTGGGGTCTTTAATCATCCCCCCGAAGTTCAGGGTCACTCTCAGCCTCAACCGGCTGCCTCAGCTTCCTGTGATATACGACCCCGCCGTGCCTTCAGGGGACAGCTCTTTCATCTGTCTTCTCTAACCTTCACCCTTGTTTGTTCTCAGGTGCCCTCTTCTGCTGCAGCTGCTGGCACAGAGATCTGGAGTTTGAATAGAGTGTTTCTTTAGTCTGCATACCCGAGGACCCCAATGTCCAGATGCGGTGTATCAACCGTCTCCATTCAGACCAGGCGCCATCCTGTGAAATGCGAGGTGAGCACCGGGGTGATGTGGCTGTGATGGCCGGTGTAGCCAGCTGGAGGGTATGGGCATCCCTCAGTCATATGTGCAAATTAGTTCTCATTTCTCTGGGGGGTTGCAGGAAATCACTCGTGATGTAATAAGGTTTGCCAATGATATTAGAAAAAAAGCTAAAAGTTGAAGGGCAGGCTGAAAAGCCTGCACCCACGCAGCACACCATGCGTTGTATTTGGTTGCTTGGGAGTTGGGAGGCCATGTCAGAGGCATCCTGGTCTCACAACAAACAAAAGAGCAGAGACATGTCAGTTAGTTTCACTGTGGTCATCATTTCACTTTGTATACATGTATCAAGTCCTCACGTTGTACACAGTAAATGCCCTAGGGATTTTAGGGTGTTTGTATTGGAACTAAGCTGCTTTTCCAAGTGCTCTCTCTAAACAGTGCAACTTAATTTATTCTGTCTTGTTTTGTGTCATTTTGAATTCATGATTTTAGGGATCTTTGGTCTGATTTCTTTCTTTTCAATAAAAAAATACTTAGTTTTTTAAATTTATTTGTGCATACAAGAGCTGGGGCACAGGCCAGAGGTGTTGTGGGGGTGAGAGGATTCACCAGACAGAGTGGGGAGCAGAACAGGCAGATCTACTGAAATACACTGCTAACAGGAGCAGCGGGCAAGACAGGAGAGGTCTGCTGTGCCATGTGGGTCAGCTCCCTGGCTGGGATCGAACTCAGTCCACGGTGGATGCAGAGAACTCAATAGAGCTGAGACTTAACCCCCACGCCACCAGGGAGGCTTCCTGATTTATTTCTTAAGTCTTAAAATCCACATAATTTAAAGAAAAAAGAAACCTTGTGGAACACGAATACTAACAAATCAATCTCAGATATGTCAGGAATAGCTACATGAGCGCTTGCGTGCTCTTGAGAAGTTCATTTATGTACCCGGAGTCAGCAAGATCCCAAAGTGTCTGACTCAGAGTCCGGCAGCCTGGAGCTTCCCTGTGTGGGAGACGGAAGTGGACAGTGCTCATATGTCCATGAGTTGCGCACCGACATCTTGGTGGCCTTACCTTCATTATGAAAAAAAAAATTGATTTTTTGCTGAAGTTTAATGAATTTAAATCACAACAGCTATATTACAAAAGAAAAGAGCCCTTTGAAAAACTAAAAATTTAACAGGAAATTGTATTAAGTACATCATTTTGATGTCCAAACTTATTATGAAATTTTTAAAAAATCATATTCTACATTGAATGGTCTATATGTTTCCTTAACAAGCTGCAGTAAAAATAGAATTTGAAAAGCATGCAGCAGCTCATCACTTTTATCTTTACTTTAATTGAACTTCTCTGACTTGGTAAATCATACAACCCCATTAACCTTGATCCTCTTCTGTAATTTTCTTTTTGTGCGCTGTCTTATCCTGTCTGGCATGGGAATTATTTTCTTAGATATATGTTGAACTCTCTTGTCTTTCTAATATGCTTTTTTTGTTGATTGTCAAAAACTGCTTAAGTATCTCTTTTCTTCCTAGTTACATTTTTAAATACTTTTGTGGTTTTATGATCAGCAAGAATCTTAATTTGTTGAAATTGGTAGGGAAATTTTATATAGGTGAAATAAGAGTGTGTCATTTGAATTTAAAAGAAAATACATAACTGTTGTAGACATTTAGTTCTGACCCCCAAGAATTAGAAGTTGAGGGTGAGATGGATTTGAGGGGTTACAATAATGCACAGCTTCCGGCTGAACTTGACCTCAGTGGGGAGGTAAAGAAGATGGAGCTTTCTGACAATTCAGAAAACATCCGTGGGCATAACTCCCATCTGGAAAAGCAGCAGCCTACGTTTTCCTTTGGGTCCAAGTTTATCATATGTTTTCTGAATAAACAGTGGAATTTAGATAGCTCTACTTTTCAGAATTTTCCTGTTTTCTTCTTTTAGTTAAGGGGTGTGTGTGTGTCTGAAGATGAAAGGTTTGGGTAATGAACACACACGCACACATACACACACACACACACACACACACACATGCCCCTCTCTGTAGAAACTAAACCAACTGAGACTAGTTGCTTGTCATAAATACCGTTCTTGTTTTTTTAACCTGAACTGGAAATTCATAATTCTTATAAAAATACCATGGCAACTTGTATCCCCAGTGTGAATTTCCTTTGCTTAAATTTCAGTGGAACAGAAATAGGCACTTTCTATGTTGACTTCACGCTTTAACAGAAAGGAAAGAAATCCTGCTAAGGGATCCTAGTTGGCCCAGGGGTTGGTAAAGGTCACTAATACCACCTCTGAAGTCATCAGTTTGACCCAGTTTAAGTGGGGCTTTCTCAGGACACCTGCTGTGGGATTGCCCCCTGGTGGTCCATAAATGATGGGTCCGTTTGTTTGTGGCCAAGTGGAGTCATCATATAAAATGCACGAGGCAGCATGCCCCTTTCTCCCAAGGGCAGGTTCTAATGTACTACAGATCTTTGAAGACCCAGGTATGGCTTGTCACTGGTGGCCATGCCATCCCAGCGCGTCCCCACCTGACCAGGTGGAGACATGCCTTACCCCTGTCCAGCCCTCTCCCTGCTCCATGGGGGTGGACATCACACCTGCAGCTACCTGCCCTGCCAGAGAGCGGGTGAGTCAGGACCTGGGAATTATTCTGCTTCTGTTCTCTGCGCTGTCTCAGTCCAGGTGCATGTGAGTACTTTCCTGCGTTCTCTCCTTCCCAGAAAATGCTTTCTCCTGAGTGTAGTTTCTCCTTCATGTCAGTCTCATCCAGTCACAGAGGGTGCCTTGTGGTCCCCTATGTAGATGAGACCAACTCCCTCGACCCCCCAAAAAGTTGCTTGGAGACATCAAACTGGCGAGACTACACGCACCAAGAGGGACGCACGGGTGACCGCCCCCGCGACGAGGCCTGCCCCTTTCTTGGTGGACGCCCATTTCCTGAACTACCTCCTCCCTTATTTACTCCTGGATTAGTGCCTGGACTTCGTTGAGCGTGTCTTCTAGTAGCTTCTTGAGCAGAGTACAAGGGAAGCACAAGTCTTGATAATTTGCCACCTGAAGGGCCCTTAATCTACCCTCCACTTGGTTTACACTTGTAGGATTCTAAGATGGAAATAAGTTTTCCTCGGGATCTGAAAAGAGTATTTTCTTCTGTCTTTTAGACTATTTATTTACTCCTATTCCTATACTGCTTCTTGGTAAACCTATTGAATCTTCTCTTTTCTGTACTCATTGTTCTCCCGCCATGGCCCTCTCTTTGTCCATCTGCTGGGCACTCGGTGTTGTATTTAAATTTGGAAACTCATGTCCTTCAAGGAGGCGTCTTTTCAGGAGTGTTTTACTGATAACTTCTCCTCTTTTCTCTGTTCACTCAGCCATCTCTAATTGAAAATCTACTATTCCATTTCATTCCGAATAATATTGTTGAGATCCTACAGCTATTTAATTTTTTTAGCTTCTATGCGATGCACAGTATGCACTGAGTTTAATAAAAAACAAACATTTAGATTGTTTCTCTCACGAGTCTTTATAAACAGTTCTGCAATGAATATCAGTCTGTCCATGTGCGTGTGTAGAGGAGCAGAATTTCTGTAGAGTACAGAATGGCTGTGGCAGAGAAAATGTGCATTTACAGTTTATGAGACAGTATTCCTGGCCTGCCTCTGTGGTTTAATACTTTTACCTGCATTTCCCTCTGTCCTAATCAATGCTCTATATGGTTGGATATTTAAAATGTTGCTAAAATGATGGGTGAGAAATTGTTTCTCATCTGAATTTGTCTTCATGCTATTAAAGTTGTAGACAATTGTAAATATTAGACACTAAAGTTATTTCTACTCATTCATCCTTGAATTCTAAATTAAACTGAACTTCTGAAAATGACAAAAATACATACCTCAAAATATAAGGAGTATCAAGATCTGAACTTCATAGGCAATATAATATGTATATTCTATAATTAATAAGGAAATATCTATAGTTGAGGGGTACATTTAAATAAAGTTTATTCGCAATAATGTCTATGTCACATCAACTACACATTCCTTTTCTTTTTTCTTTTCTTTATATTAAGGTATCATTTGTTTCCAACACTGTATGTGATTCAGAGATGCAGGATCCCCCTCTTCAGGTGTGTTACCCCAACACTGCCACCATCAAGGCCCCACAGTCCATTGTACCCTCTCCCCATTTTGCTCTCTACCCTCAGCCTATCCCTCTCGTAGCCTCAGATTTCTAGTGTTTGTTGTTTGTCTGACCCTTTGTTTTGTTTCTCTGTATTTCATGTGAGCAAAATCATCTGGTATTTGTCTTTCTCCTTCTGACTTATTTCACTTAGTATCATCCCCTTCAGCTCCATCCATGTTGTTGCAAATGGCAAGTGTCCTTTTTTGTTTAATTTTTGAGTAGTATTCTATGCAGGTATACGCCACATCTTCTTCATCGCTCACCTAGTGTTGGGCACCTGTGTTGCTTTCATAACTTGGGAATTGTGAACAGCACCGCCATGAACACAGGAGCGCATATGTCCCTTTAGATTGGTGCTTTTGCCTGCTTCGGGCAGAAGACTGGCAGTGGAATCACTGGATCACATGGTAGATTGTAGTGTTAGAATTTTGAGAACCCTCTAGGCTGTTTTACAAAAGAACTGGACAAGTTTCCGTCCCACCAACAGTATAGAGGTTTCATTTTCCCCCACATTTTCCCCAACACTTGTTGTTTCTGGTCTTTTTGATGTGGGTGATGCTCACAGGTGTGAACTGGTACCTCATGGTGGTCTTGGTTTGCATTTCCTTGAGGATAGTGATGATACGTGTATTTTCAGGTGCCTGCTGGCCCTCTGTATATTTCTTTGGATAAGTGTCTATTGAGCTCTTTTGCCCATTTTTTGATTGGGGTATTTGTTCAGTTGTATGAGTCCTTTGTAGATATTGGATGTTAGCCCTGTGTGAGATGTATGATGTACAATATTTTCTCCTCTTCTTTTTTTTCCTAAGATTTATTTTTAATTTATACAAGAGCTGGGGTACAAGCCAGAGGCACAGGAGGGTAAGAGGATTGATTCACCAGAGACAGAGTGGGGAGCAGAACAGGCAGACTGACTGAAATGCACTGCTGAGGGGAGCAGCGGGGAGACAGGAGAGGTCTGCCGCGCCATGTGGGATTCTCGCGGCTGGCTGGGATCGAAAGAGCGCCACGGAGGCTGAGGGCAGCTTCACAGCACTGCGCTCAACCCGCTGCACCATGGGGGAGGTCCTTTGTGCCTGTTCTTAAAGGTGTCTTTTTGTTTTAATGATAGTTTTTTGTTTTCACTGAGCAGAAGCTTTTTCATTTGATGCAATTCCATTTATTTACTTTTGATTTTGTTAAATAACTCATAAATACTAATTTACATTTTACACATTAATCTCACTGGTTATGTAAATCTTCTCTAGAATGTTGTTAATGAGTTTTGTTGATAATTCAATAGTTATAAATAAAAAATATATATATTTTTCTACATACAAAATAGAAAAGGAAAAAATAATCCTAATGTCTCAAATTTGAAAAAAGAACAGTTATTATTTTATAACTATTTTCATCTCTTTCTTTATGAATATATAAACTTTATATTTTAAATGTGATTATTATATACTATTTTGCTACATTTTCCCACTCAGTAGGACATGGTGATTTTGATTTTTTTTCTATATTATCACACATCATTTTGCAACAGTATTTTAGATGTCTAAATAACATCCCATTACATTGTCATAAGACAATTTATTTAAACAGCCCCTCAGTTTCCTACAAACATTTCACATTTTGGGGCCATCACTTTAAGAACTGTAAAATGTACACCAAATTACATCCACATTTCTTACTGAAAGATGAATAATGTTAAGGTTCCCATTGATGACTTAGTTGAGAGTATGTTTTCACTCCTAATTTTTAATATAATATTTCCTGAGTACCATTTTGCTTCCCATTCTCAACTTATTACAATAATTTTATGCTTCATTTTTCAAAGATGACATGCACATGTACAAACATGCATGCATGTATATGCACACCACACACAGGTACACAAGACGCATATACACACGTCCACACATACAGACATACACTCACACACCACACAGGCACATATACACACATGCCCACATATGTAGACAGACACTCACATACCACACATGCACATGCCGCATACATGCACACACACACTTTCATGTCCTTTAGCTGAGGGATTTAGTGGATGGCATCCGGTTCAGTTTCACAGAAATCTGGAGAACTCCAAGTACTTCGATCAGCTAATTTTGCGATAAATCGGGAGAGTGTGAATCCAGCTCAGCTTCCCTGGGTGGTGACTTTGGATGTGTTATGATGCTGAGCTGCAAGGGGTGGATCTTCATAAGTGACCTTGAGTTTATCACCACAGCAGAGGGATTTCATCCTGCCACCCTGGGCTGCTGTGATTAAGGCATAGCCATGAATGGTGTAAGGAAATAAACCTCTGCTTTATAATGAACTGCCAAGATTGTTACTGAAATAGCAGTATTTGCCATATTTTACCGAGTCTAAAATGCTCATTTCCTTCCATTTTAACTTTTCCAATTAGAATGAGCCTATAACGAAATGCATAAAAATATAGTTGGTAGCACTTTGCTTTCTTAGTGAGCCGTCAAATGACAGCACATCTCATCCTAGTGACCTCTTGTGTTCTTTGACCTAAGGTCTCTACAGCATGTGGTCAGCACCTCGTGACGCGACCCCTAATGCCCTGACTCTGGTAGCCACTCACTCCCACTGGATGTGAACCTGGTTCACAGAGCACAGCAAAGCCACACACAGCACTCCCACAACTCAGTCCTGGAAGACCATGCTTCTGCCTTGCCTGCTGTCTCTCGCTGATGCCTTTTTTTAAAAAAAAAAAAAATTTATTTATTTATGCATACAAGTACTGGGGTGTACACCAGAGGTGCAGGGGTGGGAAGATTCACCAGAGACAGAGTGGGGAGCAGAACAGGTGGATCCACTCAAATACACTGCTGAGGGGAGCAGCAGGAGACAGGAGAGGTCTGCTGTGCTGTGTGGGTCACTCCCTGGCCGGGGATCGAACTCGTGCTACAGTGGCTGGCGATAGTTTGATAGTGCTGTCTTTAACCCCTGTGCCACCAGGGAGGCCCCCTCTCTGGTGCTTCTTGCATGCTTGTGCTGATGGAGCGGATGACCTGGCGAGGAGCTAAGTGGCCTCTGACCTCAGCCCATCAAGAACCTGCAGGGAGCAATGTGGTGGCAGTTACTTCTCTCAAATCAGAAAGAGCTGGCATGCCCGTCAACAGTGATGGATAAATACATTCTGCTGTTGATGCTGTGTTTCACCCCATAGCACGGCTGTGAATGACTCGCTACCCCAACAATAATGTGACACAGCTCGCACACATGGTGCTAGTGGAAAAGTCACACACAGAGGCACACATGGGCTGGCCAGACAAGGAAGCAGAAAGAGTCCAAGGAATAAAAAACTAGGATAGTAACTAATTCAGGGAAGAGAAAAGGGAAAAGGATGATAAGTTCATCTAGGGCTTTTATTCAGATGCTGGGGCTGTTCCATTTCTTGATCTGCAGAGAAGAATTACAGTTGTGTTTACCTCATTATAATCCCAAACCCCAAACAGTTACAAGCCGTGTATTTTTCTCGCTGTGTTATTTGTCTTCAGGTCTTTCTTGTCATTGTGCAGGTAACCAGAAAGCTGGGTGTTGGCACCAATTATTAATTGTTCTGGATCAAAAGAGATGAGCTTCTGTGCATAGTCCATTGACCAGAACTAGTCTCCAGTCCCTGTCTTGCTGCCTGAGGCAAAGGATTGTGTTCTCGGGTGAGACCGAAGAGAGTGAGCTGGAAATTAGTAAACTGGGTAGAGCAAGGTCTACCGTCTTAACCTACTTCCCAAGTTCATGCGTCTTTTAAGTGGGCAGAGCCAGTGGGGAAGCCTGGGCAGCCGGGTTCTAGAATCTCTGCATCTATGTGCTGTGGGTGGCCTAAGAAAAAATTAGCTTCTTGAAAACTTATAGTCAGCACTCAAACACAGGCATCCCTACTTCATGTCAGTGTTCTTTTTACTTTGTTGATTTTTTATTAATCAATTCATACATAAATACATATTGCAGGTAGTTTAAGAAACTGTTACAGGTCAAGCACCGTATACCAGACTTGGAGATTCATAATGTTAAGGACATTGCAGATTTCATGATTCAGAGGCCATTTTGATATTGAAATAAATCAAATCTGATACATATTTCCTGGGATTAACAACTGACAGACTCTGGGTTAAGCTGTGGGGATTCAGAGATGGACAAGTCAGGAAATATGATCTCACAATATAGTGCAGAGTTAGGAAATTGCAAAATATAGCTGAGGGCAATGCGGCATGGCGTCAGACATGTCCAGAGCCGAGAGCTAGGTGAGCCAGCTGACCAGCAGGAACTTCAGAGAGAAAGATCATTTTTTAGGCTTGCAAATATGAATCCAATTTGTCATGAAGACAAAAAAAATATCCAAAGAAGACAATGCTATCTGTGGAAAGTGCATGATGAGATCAGGGTTTGCCTGACAGCTTGAGGTAAAGGGGACCAGTGCAAGGGGTTTCAAGGTGTGGATAGTCTTGCAAGCAGTCAGTGGTGGGGGGGGTCAGTGAGATTATCACAGACGTGGGCTCTGCAGGCCAGGGATGTCCCAAAAGATAATTCAGAAACAGCCCACTCTGGAGGGGCAGAGGGCAGTCTCAGGGGTGATGCAAAGTTCTGGCTGAGCAAGCGGATGCCTCTAGCAGAGATCCAGGGAAGAGCAGGGCAGAGCTTGCTGCTGCTTTGGGGCATGGTGTCGTGGACATAGCCAGATAAGTCGCTGGGAAACAGTTTACTGAAAAGTCTGATACTTTCAGCTCTGCAGCAGTTTGTATATTTCTTCTCTATTATCAAACTCTCTTTGCCTCTTCACTTTTATCTATACAGAGGAGAAATTCCAGCTGGGATATTATTACAATATCCCCAAACTAAAGATCCACTTCTAAGACCTTATTGAGGCTGAATGCTGCCTGGAGCGAGTACTGTAAAATTAGTTTGTGAAATTGTAAGGGAAACTGCCATTTTGTTAAGGTTCTTATCATATATGTCTTCAATTCCAGGGTGAAGCTTTTTGTACTGGTCAATTTTCAATAATGATACTAGTAGAACATGGCCATCAAATTGATTTATCAGCTTTTTTGTTTGCTTTTGCTTTTGAATTTTAACAGCATAATTGAGATCTAATTTACATAGCATTCAAATCACCCATTTAAAATATGAGTCAATGATTACTAGTCCATTCATAGTGTTGTACAGTCATCACTAACATCTAACTTTAAAATATTTCCATCACCTCAAAAAAAGCTATGGACTCGATAATAGTCTAGATTCTTTCAATATTTTGTTCAAACTATACTCATTACTATAAACATTTGCTCCATTTCCAAAATGCGTGCTTTAAGATCTGTAAAAGAATATATTATTCATTTGATGTTTCCAAACACTTTAATGCTACACTAATAGATTGTAGATATACTAACAAAATCTAATTAAAAGGCAATGATCCAAACAAATAATAAAATGTAAGACCTAAATGCTAACGTGCTAATAATTACATTAAGTGTAAATTGTCTAGACACACAGAATTGCCAGAGAGAATTAAATAAACTAATGACGCAACTCTCAAATATACACATACATGTAAGACAAAAAGGGTTAAGACCAAAATATGCCATGCAGAAACTAATTAAACAAAAGCTGAAATTCAGACCAACTATGTTTCAGAGAAAAAATAATCCAGGAACTAAGAAAGACGTTAAGTAACAATAAAAGTACTATTTATCAAGAAACTAGAACAATCATAAATATATGCACCAAAAACTGAGGTTCAAAATACATGAAAACAGAATGAATGGAACTATAGGGAGACATAGATAAAGCATGGTCATATTGGGGCATATTAATAATCCCTCCATGTGTAATTGATATAACCATAGACCAAGTAGCAGAAAATATACAGAGGAATTGAACAACGCCACCAACAAATGGGGCCTTGGTGACGTTTATAGAACATTCCAGTCAGCAACAGCAGAACACATAGTTTCTGCAAGTGCCCAAGGGATAGTCACCAAAATATATTTTATCCTACTCCCTAAAACAAACTGAAGCATGATACAAATATTAGAAATCATAAAAATTTGTCTCTAACCATATTGCAATCAAATTAGAAGTCAGTGACAGAAAGATGGAGGAAAAGCATCAAATGCTTGAAAATTAAGCAACACACATCCATGGGTCAATGAGAAAGTCTCAAAAGAAGTTTGAAAATATATTTTGACTGCAGAACTAAGACTGCAGGGCGGCTGTAAAGGGGGCGGGCCCGATGGACTGCAGTGGAGTGTTGTTGCAGGTTTGGTGGAGGGAGGAGTATGAAGAGGTGTTTGCGCCTGCTCCCCAAAATCATATTCAGTGTTGCGAATGATGTTACCTCAGTAAACATAATTAGAAAAAGGAAATGCATCCAAGTCAAAAAAAAAAAATTGAACTGAATTAAATGAAAAAGCAACTTATCAAAATATGTGGGATACAAGTAAAGTTGTGCTGAAAGGGAAAGTCATAGCACTTAGAAATGCATGAAGTAATTGGACAAAATCCAGCATACACTCGTGATAAAATTTCCCAGCTGAACCGGAGTAGAAGAGAACTTTCTCAATCTGATAAAAGGAATATATGCAAAATACAGGTAACACATGTTTGATGATCAAATATTGAAAACTTTTGCACTATGATTACACCCACCAGACTAGATGCATCTCTTCTATTACACATGAGTGAAAACTGGACCAACATTTTCAGTGGACATTTCAGAATAAAATATGTGGATGGATGGTTAATAAACACATATCGCGGTTGTCAACCTCAGTTGTCTTCAGTAACATCTAAGTTAAGACCGTAACGAATTATCTCACATGCAAAACTGACCACAGAATTGACTGACATTTAAAAGACTTTGACACCAAATGTTGGTGAGCAACAGGACAACTGGAAACCCACATGATGTTAGTGGGAGTATAACCTGGCAAATTCATTTTGAGAGGTTTTGGCACAGAAAATAGTCAGTTTCTTATGTGTCAATAACCAAACATACCCCTATCCTATGATTCAGTCACTCTGCTCATATTTATTTATTCAAGAGGAATGAAAGCATGTCCACAAAAGGATTTGCCCAAGAATGTCCATAGAGGCTTTATTTATAAAAGTTAAAAATTGGAGAACACCTAGGGTATCCATCGATGGATGAAAGAATAAAGAAAGTTTGGTTTATTCTTAATAATGGCACAGCAAATAAGCAGGAACGAATGTTTGGTGCATAAAGATCATGGGTGAATCATAAAACATGCTGCGTGAACTGTCTCCACACAACTGGATGTGTGACTCCATTCCATTCACATGATGCGCTCCCCAAGCAAAACTGACATCAGATAATGAATCTGAATCGTGGTGGCCTCTCTGGGGGCAGTGGAGGTGAATGTCGACTGGGAAGGGGTACAAAGAAAACCTTGAGTGGTGAGATTAATATTTCCTATTTTGAGAGGGGTTGGGGAATACTATAAATATTTGAAAAACCGTTAAGTGTATACTTAATACTTGTGCATTTTGTCATGTATAAATTTTACATAATCTGTAATAGATAGTATAGTCTATAAATACATATTGAAATCCAGTTAATGGCATAATAGTGAATGGTATATTTAAAGGGTCATGTACTGATGACATCTGCAGCTTGTTTGGAAGTGCTCCAGAAAACAGACTGACTACTTAATAAATAGACAGCTAGGTATATAGATGAGTGATAAAGCAAGCGTAACAAAATGATAATAATAAAATCTAGGCAGTGGATAATTGAATATTCATTGAAAACTTCTTTTAAGTTTCTGCCTTTGAGAAATGTCACAATGAAATCTTGGAAAAATTAGTGCTACCCAACTCTTAATACAGATGTCGTCTCCTCCGGGCCCCCAACAGAAAATAAGCAGATGCAGAAACTGCTTTAAATCAATTCATGCCATTTTAATAAGGTCGCTGAGTCCATTGTTGATCATTTCATATTTTGGATTCATAACTTTTCCCATTTTTGCTTGCTGCTGTGAGTCAACAATGCAACTATGTTCTCTGAAAGATTTTGATACGCCCACAGACCTCAGACTACCAAGCTAAAGCTCTTCTTACTGACTGACCTGTATTTACTGCAACCTGACCCCGTGGGGCGCACGGACTTCAACAACCCACCTTCAATGATGCAATTCAGGGACGCCTGTTTACAGGGTCTGCTCCCAGCACGCTCCTTATTCGCCCTTGGGTTTCAGTTAATATTTTAAATCCTAAAAAGAGCAAAGAGGCAACCTCCTTAGAGGTGCGCTGTGAAATCGCTCACGTAGGAAGCTATGTTATCTCTTCTCCATCTGTTATCTCTGCAGCCGGCACAAAGCACCCAGGCCCTTGAAATCAAAGTGAAGAAGTTTGACACAAGTGGACAGGAAAGGCAGATTTTAAGGACTATGCTTTGGAGTTGAGTTGCGGGAGGAAGTTCTACAAAGGACAGTGGAGCAGAGGAAGTGGTGGCAGCCTTGTGGGCACGAGGCTAAAGGCTAAAGGACTAACCCAGGGCGTGCCACTGCTCAGGTCCCTTCAACAAGGCTTCTGTGAGAGCAGCCCTGGCTCCCGGCCCCGCATCTCCCCTGTTCCCACACAGCCACTCTCACATGGGGCGGTGAGCAGGTTTCATCAGGATTGCAGGTGTTCTGGCACTTGGTCAAGAAGAGAATTTGCACAATGTGAAGACACAGAGCTGGGTTATCTCAAGAGATGGTGACGCTTCTACTCAGGTGTGTCCACACAAGAATTGCTGCAGTCCTGGAAAGGTGGGGGTGCAGTCGGGGGTCAGCTATTCCAGGAAGAATCTGTGTGCATCTGCCCAAGCTGCTGTGATCAAGGGTTGCAGACTGGATGGTTTAAACAGCAAAATGTTCCCATCACTCCAGAAGTGGCAGGTCAAGATCAAGGTGGTGCCGGGTGGGTTTCTTCTGCGCCCTGTTCCTCGGTGTAGACTCCGCTCCTCCTGTGTCTTAGATGGTCTCCCTGGGTGTGTCTGTGTCCATTTCTCTTCTCGTAAGCTCCCCAGTGTGCGGCCTTGAGCACGTCCCGAGGTCCTCGCTTTTCCATCATCACTTGAGCCCCGAATCTCCGCTGCAGCCGCGTCCTGGGGCGCCGGGGCCTGGACCTCCTGCGCGCGCCGCGGCCCCGAGGCGGCCCGTGATGGTTCTTTTCCTCCAAATATCGCAGAACTTTGGCGACAGGGACGCGTGTCTTGCATAAACCGTCCGAGGGGAGGGCGGATGCTGTTGCCATAGTAACCGGCTCCGCATCTTCTCCCTTAGCGGAGCTGGCCCGGGCGCGGGGATGCTGGATGCTGCGGTGCCCGCCTGTGCGCACAGGCGCCCGAGGGCTGCGCGGGCTGCCTGCAGCGCCTCTTGCTCCCAGGTCTGGGTCCTCGCTCTACTCCGCGGGGCCGCCCCCGCACAGCGCCCCTTGGCCGGGGAGACGGTGCAGGAGACTGAGGACCTAGAAACTGGGGTCCGAGGCCTCTCTCCTGCTCCCGGCTGCAGCTCCATCTTCTCGCAGCTCCGGGTCGCGGGTCCCGCTGGGCTCTCCCTCCGGCCGCGCTGCCCCGTGGGGGGCTCCTGAGGGTTTCTCACCCTCTCGCCAGCTGCGAGGTTAGGCCTCCGTTAGGCTCCTGCTGTTTCAAGGGGCTCGCCTCTCTGTTTCACTGCCTCCGGGCGTGGGGTCCCCCCTCCCGACATCTCACCGTGCGCTCCCTTCTCCTGGCTTCGCCTGAGGCTGGCAGTGCTCCCGGCTCGCGCTCCTCCCAGCCGGCTTCTGAGCAAGAAAGTCTGCCTCTTCGTAAGTTATGCAGCGAGTTGAACCCCAAGTCAAAGGAGGATGTGGGAGAAGGGGGTGTCAGAGTTCCCCAAAGGACAGCTTTCCCCAGAATCATGGACTGTAGTCTGTGGTGTTAAGAGATAGCGGTGGTCAACCAGAATAGCCTTGTGGAGGGGCTCGCCGGTCCCTGGGCTGCTCAGCTCCCCGGGAGCTCAGCCCTGCTCCTAGGGTGATGATCATGTCATCAGCTTCTCTCCATTGCACCTGATCAAGAACACGGGTCTAATGCCGACAGCAGCCCTCCCTGAAATAATCCCCACTTGTTATGTTCATGAAATAACATGAAAATGAGAACATGCCAGCAGACGTCTTAGCTAAGGGAGGATCCTCTTTTATGAGTAAATGGTTTATAAATGGTAAACGTAAAAGATACACAACAGCATTTCCCCCTAGTTTCCAACTTTTGGCTTTTGCATCTTCTTTTGAATCCATCTTTGCCATCACACAACTGGGGAGCTGATGTTTAAACTTTTCTATTTCTTACTTTTAACATTTGATAGGAAACGGGCGTCCTATTTTCATCTATTTTGGCTTCCACTTCACCAAAATGGTGCCCGGTCCCATGCCTACGTATGTACACATCTCTCTTCTCAGAAATGTGATGAAATTATTGCAGCAAAATAGAGTTAGCAGAGCAGGGGGCACATCATGATAAGATGAGGGGAAGAGAAAAAAATAACCTATGCTAGTATTAGTTCCAGGCAGATTTGGGGCAAAACATGGAGCTTTTGTATTTCCTGCCAAAATGGTTGTGAGAGCCATCAGTGGTCTGAATGGGACAAATGTATGTCCACAGGACCACAGTGGATGTTGTCTGTGAGGTAGCAGAAACCTTACAGCTGCTACGAGAGGTAGAAGAAGAAATCAGCGAGTGTGAGAGAGACTTCACTAGGGGGTGAGATCCAACCTGGGGCCTTAGGAGGAGAAGAGCAAAGATTCTAGGCAGTTGTGCAAGAATGTACAAAGCCCTGAGTTTCCGAGAGCACGGCTTGCTTGAAGAGTGGTAAAAATCGCATGCGCCAGGAGGATGGGGTGCAGGGGCTGGGCAGGAGGGCAAGGCAATGGGGCTGACCCACCGGGTCAACTTGAGCAGCCAGAACAGCAGATCACTCTGGGAAAACCAAGAACAACAACACATCGAGACTGGCGTGAGGGTGAACCACATGCTGTGAAAATTTCACAGGGAGTGGAGCATGAGCTTCCTGTGAGGACAGAGTCACAAATCTGAGATCACCTTTGCACTCCAAGCCCCAAGACCCTTTCCTTCCACCCTGAGAAAAAGAGAACCCACCTTTCGTTCTAGGGGCACTTGAGCACTTGCCAGAAGGCATACAGGGACAGATCCCCAAATCCACAGTGCCCAGAAAGGGGAGCAAGGGGAGAGAATGATAACAAGGTAAGCAAAGACTCATGAGAAGAAAAAGCATGTGCAGGTGCCTACAGGAGGGAAGAGAGTCCTTACGGGGAAGGGGCTGAGACTAGCTGAGGAGCCTCTGACTACGAATATGCTCAAATATTAACTCTCCAACCTAAGATAACAACTGCTGAGTTTCAAACAAGAGATTTTTATCAGTGAATTATTACAAAATTAAAGTATGTACATGGACAATGCAATAAAGCATATCAGGGAGTAACCAGAAGTCTTTAAAGAAGTAAAGGTCTCATTTTGATCACTGCTACAAAACTGTAAAGAAAGCTATTTGTAAGCGCGCAGACTTGAAAATAGAAATTAAATGTAACAGGCATCACATTCAAAGGTAAAGAACACTATACCCACATGAAGCTTTAGCTAAACCTGCTATTAATGAAGAAGGTGATTTTGAATGCAATCACCATGATTTTGAAGCAGCAGCAATTGTCTGCATAAGCAGGTATTTTGAATTATGCATCCACTTTCAGGTTCTTATATAACACCGACAAGTTGCAGGGGATAGCAAAGTAAATATGAGACTTCACATTTAAAATTAAAGCTATCCAAGTTAGAACCTGCACCTGGAAGTTTATAGCAGTTTTATTCATAAATGCCAAGACTAGAAAACAACCAAAATGTTCTTCAGGAGGTGAATGGGCAAAGTGTGGTCCATGCAGACAAATAATTGTTCAGTGCTAAATAGAAAGGAACTGTAGGTCATGAAACAACACGGACAGACCTGAAATGCATGTGACTAAGTGAAAGAGGTCAACCCGAAAAGGACATAAATATGATTTCAACTATATGACACTCTGGAAAAGACGAAACTCTGGAGAGAGTGACAAGTTCAATGTTGTCCAGGGACCCAGGAAGAAGGGCAGGTTGCCTGGTGGAGCACTGAGGATTTTCAGAGCAGTGAAATGATTCCCTACAAAGCTCTCATTGGGTGCTCGTGACATGGTACATTGGTCAAAACCATAGAATCTTCAACGCTGAGCATTAAATAACCCTAAGGCCAAGTATGGACTGTGGGTGATGATGTCATTGACAGACGTAAATGTGCCAGGTGGCGGGTGGGCTGTACTGGAGGTGCCTGTGTATTCTGTTTAATTCTTCCGGCGCCTGAAACTGCTATAGTTTTGATTTGCATTTCCCTGATTATAAGGGATGTTGAACATTTTTCATATGCCTGTTGGCTATTTGCATTTCCTTTCACTTATAGGAGGAACTAGGGGAACCAAATAAGACATCAGGGGGAAAAATAATAACAATACAAAACACAACAAAACAGAAGCAGACAATTATAAGCCAGAGCCATCCTGCAGGGGAGGCAGATTGCTCAGAGGGAGGGAGGGTGGAGCACAGGGGACTGTGGTGACGGTGCATGAGTGACTTGGTGAGGGAAATTCTATGGGGACTACACCTGAGGACAGGGGGGAAGCAAACATAGTTTAAAAATGAACAATTATGTAAAATATATATATATATAAATTTAAAAAATAAAACGGCTGTAAAAGTTGTCTATTTGTTCAAAACAGTGAAAAACACAAAGTTCTGACACAAAGTTCATTTTTTAAAAGATTTAAATTTTAGAAAAATTGGTTCACAACAATCCCCATCTTTTGATGTAGCAAAGTCTCCATTTCAAAATAATTTCTGACACATTTATCCAAATGTTGTCACAGCGTATCTAATACTCTTCAGTAATAGTATCAGCAAAAAGGATTCTGCTTAAAATTTGAAATCATGGAAATTTGTGAGTGATCGTGCATTATCCCAGAGCTGGGGACGTTGCTTTCAATGATATCACTAGAAAGGGGAATTTCTGAAAGGACAAGTTCTGATGACCTAGAAAATGAATTTTCAGAAAAGAATGACACATCTCATGCTCAATCAAGATATCATATTAATGAATTATTCTTAGGACTTATTGGCTCTATGAGATGATTACACAGGACCTTTTTTTGCAGCTTACAACTTTGTGTTGTTATTCATGAATGCAATTACTATTAACTTACGTGAATAATGAAATATTCCTAAGTAAAAAGCATCCAAATTTTATGATATTGTCTTGAGATTTCCCTGTTTTTATTTTAACAAAAGGCTCAGGGTTTCATTATATAGCAGGTTCTGCCTCTAAGTGTGTCCAATCCATAACATATATTTGCTCATTTCAAATATTTTTTCTTTTCCTTTTGGAGATTGTTTAAGCCCAGCTTCATCCGCATCACTAATATATTCTGGCTGATATCTCTTTCCGATTAATTACTCCAAGTGGATTGCACAGGCTTCTAGGGTAAACAAGTCTAATGACTTGAAAACCTTTTCCAGCCTGCTGTGAGCCTCACTGTTTCTATTGGAAACTGTCGCCATTTGATTTATTTGTTCTTGTCTGTGGACATTCCTCCCTTGTTGTGAAAAGAGCTGGTTTAAGCCCACCAGCCTGTGGTGTCGCCTCATTCCTAGATTTAAGATGAGCTTGCAGAGCAGCTAGTCCTGGTTCTTCAGCTGCCATCCCCAAGACTGGATCTTGGTGCCGCAAATAAGTTTGCCTCTGTTGTCTGTGGGCCGAGAAACTGAGAACTCCCTTAAATACCCCATTGATCCTAGCCACCCCCAGGTCCCCAGTTATGTGCTTACTGATGTCATACCAGCCCATGGTGAGCCTTGTAACTTGGTACCATTGTCTCTGAAATTGTGAGAGAATTTGCTGCCACTGGGCAGCAGCAGCGTGGAGTTCTAGGGGAGCCATGGAGGGAATTCCACAGCTACCTGCTGGGGTGTGGGTCACACATTCTGATTAATTTCTATTATTATTTTCAGAGACAGAGAGAGATGTGGTGTAGAACTTTCCTGAATGGGCAGGCCACCTCTGAATCTGATCTGCATTAGAAGAGGGAGAAATGTGTTCCTGAGAGGTATAAGAGACCTGTCTCTCCAACATCTCAGAGGTAGCCCTGGCTCCTCCTTCCATCTGAACCCTAGGCCCCTCCTAAACAGAATTTCTTGAGCCTCCTCTGCAGAAAACTCGGGGTAAGACGATGACCCAGGAAATGAAGGTGGGTGTACTCATCCGGAGAAATGTAGGGCCCTGGTATTCTGTAATGTGGAAGCTTGTGGGGCCAGGTCCAAGGGAGGACATTTGCTCACAGCATGGTGCACTGCATGCTTTTTTGACAGTCCAGCAGAGACGGAGGTCTCAACACGACCAGACAGTGCTTCTCAGCATGAAGCTAGTCTGTCTCCCAGACGTGATTTGGCAGTCTGCTCACAAGCCTCGGTGTTCTCTAAAGATATAACTGCCACTCTGCTCTCTGCATTGGATGATTAACTTCAGATTTTTGACTAAGAAGTGCCAGTGCCTTCCTCTGACTACACACCATACATAACTTATTTGTAATGAATTCTTCAGATCTTCCCTTACTATCTGACTTCACTCTGATTTATGACCTGAGATGTGTAACGATAGCTTTTCTTTTACTCAGTTTGCTAAACTGATACAGAGCCTTTCTGTTTAGAGAGAAGTTGAAGGCTTTTTTAAAGAGAAAGTTTATGAGACATGATCTAAACAGATATGGGGTGCCAGCGGGGCGGTTTTCGCTCACTCAGGAGATATGAGCTCCCAGACGGCAATCACCACCTCAGCATTCTCCCTCCTTGAGGCAGTGACTCCCCTGATCGGTCAGTCTGCAGAGCAGCTGCACGTGCTTGGCTAATCTTGGCCCCCTTCTGCCTTGGGAATAGGCCAGAGGGGACTTTCTCAGACCAAGGCAGACACTAGATGGAAACTTCTGTCCACTTCTGGAATTTAGTGAGTTCTCACATAAGCTACAGCCACCCCTGCCACGATCCCCTAATCAAAAATACAGGTTACTTTTTAACTATATCATGATTTTTTAAAATTCTCTTACCTTGGGGGCCTCCCTGGTTGTGCAAAGGGTTAAGTCTCAGCACTATGAAGCTACCCACAGCCACTGCAGCATGAGTTCGATCCCTGGCCAGGGAGCTACCCACAGGGTGCAGCAGACCTCTCCTGTCTCCCCGCTGCTCCCCTCAGCAGTGGATTTCAGCAGATCTGCCTGTTCTGCTCCCCACTCTGTCTCTGGTGAACCCTCTCACCCTCCCACCCCCTACCCCTCTGGCCTACACCCCAGTTCTTATATGGATAAATAAAAATAAATCTTTTTAAAAAATTCTTTTACCTTGTTAAAGGGACAGTGGTGCTACTTCTTAGAGGGGGCCATTATGGGGTCACGAGACCTGTGATTTTTTTTTTTTTTAGTTAGTACAGTTGGTTGAAACCCACAACCTATATACATCAAACACTACAACTATCCCTATTAGGTCAAGATTAATTTGACCTCCTATTACTTAGTTGTTTTCAGAATTATTTGCAGGGAAGTATAATTTGCAATGTCCCAAGAAGCTCCTAAGGATGCTTCTGCAGCTAGTTGATGCTTGAAGATGAAGCAGGGGCCGTGAGTTTTCTCCTGCACTATAAATCGTGAAGAATGTCTATGTCTCGGCAGTGTTGCCTCCGGGCCCTGCTTGCTTTTTGACTTTCTGGCAGAAATCTACAATGATGTACCTGCTATTTGTGGACTGATGATTGCTGGGGTCAAGTGTGCGTGGTGACCCACACATTATGCCTGCAGGCTAGCGGCTCTGCTACTTTGAGATTGTCATTATTGCATCTTGTTCTTGCCAGCATTTCAAAATTAATCCATGCCTAATCTAAATGCAAAATAGGAGGTGGTGCTGCAAATGAGCAGACAGCCACGAGGAAAAAAACAACAATGATCCAAGAAAGGAGAGCTCATGAGATGAGCTTTTGATGAATTATAGAGCAGCCGGGGGCGGGCAGCAATGTCACTGGCAACACGTCACTTGTTGCTGCGCGGTTCCTCGGTCTTTGCTTTGAAAATGCCATTTCACTCTGAAAATCTAGTTGATGCATTTTCAGTAAAATGTACCCTAAATTTAGTATTGATGATGCTCAAAAGGTCCTCTTAGGTTTGGGGGATTTGAAAGTGAGAAAGCTTATCTTGGAAACTGAAACAATTTGAATTTGTCATGGTCTGAAGGAAATCATCCTGAATCCCGGTTTCTCTGGGCTGCAAGTAATCAAAGAAGCATCAGACAGATTCACAAGAGGAAAAGCGAAGTTCACTAGTAACCTGTATGCTTCCTCTCTCATGGGACGGGCCCAGCGGGTGAGCCACGCACCAGCAGGCTTCGGGGCCATCTTAAATAGCACAGCTAAGCCAAGGGACATTGTGGGGCGAGGGGCTAAGTCAGGTAGGGACTATATAGGGGAAGCCACACTAGACAAAGGTGTGCATAGATTTCACTTCTGTCTCTCCACTAAAAGAGAGAAAGCGGTTCCATTTTCTAGGAGAGGGTGGGAGACACCGCTCGGGAGAGGAATCACATTCACAGAGGTTTTTGAAGGCTTCTGCTCCACCCAGCCTTCAGAGCCCCTCTCCTGAATTCAATCTTTTGTCAAAGAGACATATTTTGGGATTGCAGGTTTTGAATTCCCTACAAAATCTGCATTTGGTGAGAGAATTGTGTCAAGCATAGAGAAAACGCCTCTGAGAGTTGATTTCACTTCTGCTGGTCACACCGGGGGTCTTGTAATTCAGCTGGGAACACACGATGGGTTTAAAATGTACAGCTGGATTAATTTTAAATGATGTGTAATAAAATGACTGGGGCTTTCCTGGACCCCCTGCCCAGGCTCTCTCCCAGCTACAGTCTGGGGGCTGCTGGCTATGTCTTTACAGAGACTTCACCAGGGAAGAATCGCCGTGCATTTCACTCAGCAGAATTGTCTCCTTGGCCTGGAGGCGGAGCCCCTGACTCCCACAGGTTGTTGATGGCTCCAGTGGTCCCTCCTCATCCTCCACCAAAGGACCTATTCCCAGGCGCCACGACTGGGCCCCTTGCTTCCTCCAGTTGAGGAAGAAAGCTTCTGTTTCCTCCGAAAGCTTCCCAAGTGTAGGGTAAGTAAAAATGTCAGGCTTTTCTGCCCTCCCGCCATCAGGATAGATGATGGATCCTTGCGGTCCTGGATGCATGCCTGATGGCGGGCACCTGGAGGAGGGTGTGGGCACAGGTAGATGGGATTCACCTGGGCTGAGACTGGGCTTTTAGGGGCGGCGTCACGGGGACTCCAGCAGCAGCAGAAGTCGAAAGAGAAGCCAAGAGAGAAGCACAGAAGCAGCAGACGCAGAGAATGCCAGAGAGCCCAGATAGAGTGAGGATTTGCTGGGGGCTGGGAGGCCTGCCAGCCTCCGGCCCCCCAGCACCCCTGCCTGCTGTGTACCGGGTAAATCCCAATAAAAGACCTGCAAAAACCACTGAGGACTCTGACTCCTCCTTTACCTGGTCTGCATGGGATCAGAAAACCTGCACCGTGTCTATTCCTGATTTTACACCAAGTCTCTGTTAAGGACTTTCACCGGATTAAGCCAGACCTGCCCAAGAGAATCCCTTCGCTGAACTCAAAAAATCAGCTGATGTGTGATCTTGTTTATCTGTAAATTCCCGTCACGTTTGCCTTACAGTGTAAGCTACTGAAGGGGTGAGAGCGCTTCACTCTGCAAGCAAGGTAGCCCGCACAAGCAGTGGCGGCCTCTGCACCCGCCTCCTCAGTTGTTGAGCACAAGCCAGTTTCCATCGCTGGAAGGGGCGGGGACTATCCGGGAGGCTGAGTCCTCGAGCAGCCCCTTGGTCCTTAGCAGTTGAACATCTTTGCTGGAACTTGCTATTGGGCAACTTGGAGGGGGGTTAGTAAAAGGGATCTCAGGGTCTCAGATCCACTCCAGAGAAACGGGGGTTTGACTCGAGGGCATGTTTGCTGGCGGCCACTTAAGTGTTCCTGGATTCACGAAAATATCCCTTTTGCAAGCATGTCCCTCCTTCCTCCCTCTCTGCTCCCCAGACAATCTTGCCAGTTTACATTTTGGTGTCCTGGATGAACACGCCCATCACAGGAGGGAAGAAAATCCATCAGCCAGCAGCGCTAAGCCTGCTGTACATGACTAAATTGTCACTCCGTGTTTCCCATCTGGAAATTTTGTTGAGAGACCCCTTCATGCTCCATCAATGGGGCTGAGCCAGCTTTTCCCATAGAGACGCAGGCGAAGAGCAATCCCCGGGGCCTCTGCCTGAGGGTTCGCGAAGTCTTTTCTCAGGCATCCATCAGTCTGTCTGCAACACCTCCTTAGGCACTCGTATGCAGACGGTTTTCTGACAAAGCAGATCTAGGACCACCATCTCCTGTAGGTTAAAGGACTTTCAGCAATGGAAACACTGCCCCGCGTGGAACGGTCTCTGGGTGTGATGACAGCGGGCGGGGGCGGAAGGCTGACACCCACGGGCCAGGAGCGCGCTGCCTGGCGTCAGGACACGCTGTGGAGACCCAAGTGAGGGGGTGTTTCCTCTGAGCTGCTGCTGCTGCCCTCGTGAATGAGGCCCGTCTCTGACTGACCATCATTAAGTCACCGTGACTGTGACGAACACCTTGATGTCTTACTTTCTTCCCAAGTGCTGAGTCCTGTTCCAGGCGCTTCACGCAAATTTTCTGAAATTGTCGTGGTGGAAACTACAAGGTAAGTTATACAGCCGTCTTGTCAACATAAAGAAATCAGGCTTCAGATCAATGTGGCCAAGTCTTCACATCCCTGGAGCGCGAGTAAGAAAGCTCTCTGGGCACAGGGGCTGACCCGTGACATGTCATCCACAGGCCTCGGGGAGGAATGCTCGCGCAGGTGGGGCGTCGGTACGAGAAGAGAATCTGCTCAGCTGGGGTGAGGATAGAGGAGTAGAACTGCGTTGACTGTTTCTTTTGCGGGCACAAGGGACTAGGGTTATGCTCGGGACGTGACATGAGTGGGCCGCAGCGCTGGGAGTGAGGATAAGTCACCTTACATCTACTAGCCAAAGTGTTGTCCCCCTGCATAGGAACAGCCGATTATTACCTCTGAGGTTATGCTTTTTTCCTTATGTTTTATGACACTTCCTGCTTTGGGAGTTAATTTGTTTTTTAAACAGCTGGATTAAAGTCATCATAGATACCAAGGATGGGGGTCCATTGTAGATCATTTGTCAAACGTGTGAGCAGGCAAGACCGTTAGCACCTGCACTCTCTTTACCTGCAGCCTGGGGACAAAACATCTAATTTACATGTTGTGAAAATGAAGGCGAGAATATATGTGAAGAGATTTATATGTGAAGTATCTAGTACTGCCCAAGCGGAGACATACAGAACAATGAAATTTGTAGGTGTGATACCTTTGATGGGAAACTTAGTTTTTAGTTAATTTCATTCATGATAAAGTTCTCAGGTAGTTTCTTAATTTTCCTGGTGAGAACTGCTTCTGAAATAAGTATCGATTCTCAAACATCAGTCACATTATGTAGTCAGCCTTTAATCTTGCTTAAATTTCAGCACACACAGAGAGCTCAATGAGGTTTCAGGGTTATAAGCAATTGCTTGTATTGAGTTTTGCTTTTGGTGGTGGTGTTGATAATCAACAAAGTTAATATTATTCACCCTTAGTAGTTCTGGGCAAATAATATGTCATCCCCACACAGTTAAAACATGAAAAATAACTGGGGCTTTTAAGGGTTCTAAGAACCCAAATGGAAATGAAACATGGATATTAAAATTAAAATATCACTCCTTTGTGCATCTTTTTTACATTGGAAATAGTTATAACTCCCTTCTGGGAAAAAATAGAAAAAAATGTGGGCATTCTCTCTTCCCTTTCTACTTCCACTTGCAGATGAAAGTGACAGGGTCCATGTAGAAAATCCTGGATCCTGAATAATGGCAAGAAAGCTTGGTGCTGACCCGCACGGAGACTGTCCTCATTTAGCTGGGCACAAGGTCCCGCTTGAGCAGAGGTCAACAGAGGGTAATTGCATTTTCTGCTTTTTGGAGAAACAAAAGGCCACCTTGATGTCATGTGGATAAAAATTTACAAAATGACATTCTTGCAAAATTGTTTACAAATGACTTTTCAATGACAGTTTTTATAAACAATTCTTAAATCCCACAGACTCTTTAACTGACATACTGGAATATCTTGTTACTTTGCGAAAACTTTAACCGTCATTAGAATGTTCTGTCCTGACTCCAGTGAAAGTAGGAAGTCTTTTCATTGTCATCCCTGTCTCAACGCAGCAGATACTTCTCATGAGATCAGTAATGACAACGGCATGTCGTTCTCAACTGCAATTATCTGCATGCCCCATGAGTGGGGAACTTTATATGGTTACTTGCTTCTGTCATAAAGAATCTAAAATTTAAAAAAATTGAGAAAAGAAAATCCCTAGAGAAAGAAAGTATTACAGTTTATTGGGTTGAAAAATGAAATGTATACTAGATCTACTCCTATCGACTTGTATTTTCCTGAGAGTCTAAGGATGTAACCTCCAGCTGGCATAAATCCAGAATCTTATCCTAGATAGCTATGTGCTGAAGTCAAGCAGAAGGAAGCCCCAAACTATGGTCAAAAAGATGTCCACAGACCTGTTGATTGAGATCAACAGTCAAGCTATTTAAAACTCTGGCCTCCCGCGCTGGATGGCTCCTCCTGGAGGTGCTGGGTCTCAGTCCTGGTCCGCACACACAGTGTAGGTCACCTCTTCTCTTTGCAACTCCCTTCTGGTTTATAATCGAGACCAGCCTCAATGATTCTTTGTAGTTTTATAGCATCAGCTTGAAAAAATATGAGCTAGTCCATCCAACACATACTTAATAAACATCCAGCACATAAAGGCAGGGCAACATAAAAATGAGCCAGTGTAGCTGCTGCCTCCTCAAGCTTATGGTGTAGTGGGCTCTGTTGCAAATTATCATGCAAAACCTTTCTTATTTTCTCAACTACTGCTCTTGGAATAAATGACTGTTTTCAGTTCATTGTTACATAGTTGGAATAAATTACTGTCTCCACTGGCTTCCCATATATTTTACATTAATGTATCATTGAAACGAGTTGTTAATGTAAAATAACCAAGTAACATAGCAGATAAGGCATTCTATATAAGTGATTAAAAATTTAAGATTTATCCCATCACTCCACTCCTGGAGGACTCCTAAATAACCAAAGGGAATTTCGATCTGGGAGATTACACGCTGGCAAAGGCAAATAAGGGAGATAAGATAAACCAATAAATAAAATCCTTGCACACCCTGACTTCAGGAGAGCAACCTGCTGGGTGACAGAGAGAGGCTGTTTCAGGGACACCCGCTGGGCAGGGCTGCGGCCAGGCCAACGCGGTGGGTGGCGGGGGCTCTGCTCCCTGTGTGGCTGGGAATGTGCTGGAGAGCATTTGGGGAAGGAAATAGTATGTGAAATGTTGAGATGTCAGTGACTACAAAGGGTGACTATTTCTTAAAAAAAAAAAAAAGCTGTTCATGCAAGACAATATTTGTTTGTGTTTTGAGAAATATGTCCAGGTCTTACGCTGGTTTTTAAATGGTCAATGAATTCACAGAGTGAGAATTTTTACCCCTAGGGAACAACTTGCATACTGGAGTGTCGTGTTTACGTGCTGTCTCCTTCCTTTGCCTTTATTTAGTCTCACAGATTCCACTAACTCAGCATCGCTAAGGCCTGAATTTTAGCCCCACCCTTATTGCTCAGGCTCTAGCATACATTTTTACACAGTTAGATACTTTTGTCACTATCTATACCCCATCCTGGGCGCCCCTGATCTCCTAAGCAGCTTTTTAAAATTTGCATACATTAAAGTTTACTCGGTGCTATCATGTTCTCCAGGATTTAGCCAATTCCTCGTGTCAGACACCCTCTGTTAAACTGCAACACAAAAAAGCTCCACTCTACTAAAAACCCCAGGGATTTCACAGAATCAAACCTTTCCCCAGCCCAAAATTCCTGGCAATCACTGGCAAGTGCACCATCGTGTAGTGTCACTTTTTCCGGTGTGTCATGTGAGATGGGAATTCAGCCACATGTAGTCTTTCCAGATCTCCCTCTTAGCAACATGCATTCAAGATAGGGACATCCGGACATCCGGACATCCGGACACCGCGCTGCACGGGCCGGCAGCTTGCTGCTTTCATCACGGCATCGTATTCCTTCGCTTGGTCTTACCACATCTTGTTTTCATTCTTCTGACAAAGAACATCTTGGTTTGTTCTAGTCGGGGCAGTGATGAATGCAGCCATTACAGCTGTTAGTGTAAAGTTTTAGTTGTTCTTTTCGAAGTCTTCTCACTTTGTACCTTGCTGCTTGATCCCTATCTGTGGTGAGTTAGTGTTTGTGTAGAGGGTAAGATCTGCTCGCCATCATCTGTCAGCTGGACCCATGCAAAGTCCCCCAGCTATGCTTCCTGTACCCATGACGACCCCTTGCAAGTTCATGCCACACAAATCATCCATCTCCTGCCTCCCTCTCTCACCTATGTGGAGTGACTGCTTCTGAAGATAAACTCAATAATTACATGATTGGATTGGCCCTGTTCATGATAGTTGCTGCCCACGTTAGCTTCGTCTCTCAACACCCAATTATTTGCTCATCACACCCCGGGTGTACCTGGGTCTTCAGTCCCTGGGCATCCAGCATTGCGTCCGCTGCACCAGGACCTCCGTACCTGCCCTCCATCTGGATCATTCCTCTGCCCCACTTCACCCAGCAGGCTCCTACCCGTCCCATATGCATCAGACATGTGTCCTCTCCCTCATCCTCTCACACTTGACTCTGCCCCCACCCGGCCTGTCTCGATTCTGATAAAATTTACTCTATTCACTGAAAAATTCATTATGATTTTATTTAGACCCATCATGTGACTCTGCCCCATATGTGTTGTCCTCTCAGAACTTAAATTCTTTGGCAGCTGCTGAGGCAGGGAGGGGAAAGGTCACTTGAAAATACCTGGGTGAGATGCATCCTCAAGGGCGTTCTCCAGGGAGGAAAACTCAGCTTTCCGAGTAGTGATGGAAGCATTGGTCGCACAAAGAAGCCTCCTTCCAGAGATTTCATCTTTCTGAAAGGCATTTGGTCCATCTTCCCAGCCCCCGTAATAGAGACAGAGCCAGGAATCTAACAAAACTAGAAACACGTGACTCTTGACTGAACCCCAACTGCCTTCCGGAAGACCTGGATTGCACCCCAGTGTTCCTATTCGTGTTCCCTGTGGTCTTGAGCAAAGCACTCAGCATTTCTCAAGACAGCCTCGTGCCATCCCCAAAATGCTGACCTGACTCCTTCGGGAAATAAAGCATCGTGATCCACGTCAGGCTTCTAAATAATGGTACTAACGGGCTAGGCAACTACTTTCCTGTGCTGTGATGCAGATGACAGTGCAGCGACCGGACTGCCCCAGCCTCGTAGTCATCATGCACAGAAGTTGCTTGCTTGATTCTAATGCAATTAGACGTGGCTGCGATGGCCCTCAGACAGGCCGGGGGCCCTGCTCGGCGCTGCTGGCAGGGCGAGGCCCCGCGTGCAGGAGAGGCACAGGGACCGGGCAGAGGCGAGTGGTGACGCGGGAGCCATCTACGTGCTGGGGTTGTCACTCAGAGGACGCGTGGAGCCCTGGCGTGTGCATGATTCAAACATGGAAGTGAGGGCAGGTCCAGCGTCATGCTGCCACCTGGGTGTGAGTGCGTGTGTGACGTTAACGTTGGTGTGTTGCTGTTGATCAAATTCCAGACTTTTCACTCGGTCCTCCACGGGTGTCCATCCTCAGTCTGGGACTCATTTCGGGACATATCCCGGCAGTCGGGATGCTTTGAAGGTGTCACTTCTCATCGTGAAGCATGGCCTCCCTCCCTCGCTTTGCCACCACAATCATTCCAGAACCACTTCCCTTCTCCGGGCAGCCTCCCGCTGGTTTGACGGGATTCCCGTTCCCTCTCTCGGGGCCCACGCGGTCACTCCATCGCCCGTGTCCAGCTGTCACCACATCAGCTCTCCCTCCCCCGGGGATTTTCCTCGCTCTCGGCAGAAAACTCCATCTCTGGATAAGTTAAATCTCCAAACCTACACCCCCCCCACATGCCCATTCTCAGATCGGGGTGCACTCTTGGAGGTATGACACCCACAAGCAGACTACAGCGGCCAAAGCCACGCTGTCCAAGCGCGGGGCTTCGTGGCGGCCGCCTGGCGGCCTCCTGGGCATCCCTGCTCCTCTCCCTCGTGCTCCCTAGTCCAGCAGGTCTAGCCGTCGCTCACTGTGCCACACCACCCTGTTACTCGGCCCTCAGACCCATGCAGGAGCCCACCTCACCATCGTCACCTGGGACACGTAGGACTTATTAAGACTCCGACACGCCTTCAGAGCCGCACCTGCCCGTGGATGGCGCACATTCTCGCACTGCTTTTCCTCCTTCCTTCCCTCCTGCTCCATGCAGGAGGCTTCGCTTTGCCCCAAGGACCGTCACCCACACTGCACATGAGATGCACCCTCCTTGGGCCGCCCGCCATGCGGGGCCCCAGCTCTGTGTCCATCTGCCTGCTTGGGCAGCTCTGTGGCTCCCGGACGTGTCCCGCCTTAGGAAACTTTCCTGCACTCCCCGCCCCACGGCCCCGTACCTGGAACTGTTTCCATGTTTAGATGCCAGGACCCCATCCGTGCGTGGTCCTGGTTTTGCTTTTCATCAGCCGCTCCGCAGTCTTGACAAGAGAGCCCATGAGGCTGAGCTCACCAGGACGCTAGAGCCGCCACGCTGCCACCCACTGCAGCCACAGCGCGTGCCCCGGAGCCGCTGAGGGTGCACCTGAGTGGTGGCTCCTCCTCACCGTCGGGATGGCAGGAGCACACCCTCTCCTGGGCTGGCTTTTGTCTCTCACGCTCTTGGCTCTTGTTCAATCTTCTTTTGCAAGACAATCCCGCGAGTGTCTCTTCCACTTTTAGCATCCGGCTTCCATCTTCACCTGTTTCTCTCTCCCTCTTCATGGTAAAGAGAGTGGACACACCGGGCGGTCACGCTGCAGGGGGACCACCGCCAGCTACAGACTGAAACTCCCCAGACCTGGGCTGCTTCTCACCTGCTGTGTTTGACAGCACGAGTATTTTGTTTTCTAGCCATCTTGTCCTCTCGCATCCCTCCTTTTCCTGCAAGCACTCGCGGGGAGCTAGTGACAAACATTCAAAAACACTTTCTTAAATTTTGCATTTTCTCAGCATGAATTGATGACAGTTTGGTAGAATTTGAACGCTGTTTTCTAAAGCTACACAGAGGATAAAATTTTTAATTCTTGTCCTTTCTTTTTCCACTTCACTGTTTCCTCATAGAAATGTAAGATAGTTATTCCTGTTTAAGTTCTACCCCCATGGCATTGCGGAACCTTGAGAATATCATTAAAGCTATGCCTGAGGCTTAAATTTTCCATGGAATAGTTATGCTAAATTTTAGAATTTGCATAACAATACTCTAAGCATCTGACTGATCATATTTGAAAAAGTAACTTTTCTTTGTCTTCAACTTACTCTAAATCAAACGTAGGAAAAGACATTATATTTTAATTGACGTTGATGTAGAAGCAAGGTGTAAAGATCTTCTTTACACAGCAGGAGGGAGGGGGAATAAGAAGTGTTGGAATTGAAATTCTGTAAATCTCAGTAAATTTATCGCATGCTTCCATTAATCCAAGTAGAATCGTTGTTTAAAGATTTATTTTCCACTCTATACCAAATATACAGAAGTAAAATATGTTTCATATTTAAAATTATTTTAATATTTAATATTTTAATCTTAATACTAATTTTGTTAGCTAAGTAGATAGTCTTTTTTATTCTTGGAGGCATTCTTTCCTTACTTTATATTTCCTTTTCGTATGGGTGATACATTCACATGATTCAAAATTCACAAAATATAAATGGGTATACAATAAAAGTTCTTTTTGTGTAGCTGCATTTTTATGGATGTAATATGTTTACTTAAGCAGTCCCGGTTGAGAATATTTGAGTTGGTTCCCATATTTTATGATCACGAGCAATGCTCCGTGAGAAACTTTGCACATTTTTCATTTACATGTTTGCAAGAATACTGGTCATCTATTTTTACATCTGACATTATTACATCAAAGGGCATATGTACTTACAATTCTGATATATGTATTCCCAAATTGCCCTCCATAGAAGTCACACTGATTTACAATTTTATCAACAATAGAAGAAAAGTAAAAGCAAGATTAATCCTTGATGCAAAGTTAATACAAACACATAATTCACGAGCGGCAGGTTGGGAATATTCTTCTGAACTTCATGGCAGCTCAAACAGAAAGGGGAGTAAGACGGGCTTTGGGATGCATCATGGTCACAGGAGAGGTGATTTATTCAGCACTGAGGCACTATTTATGGTGCTCATCCTTAGAATCTTTCCCCCAAGGGTGCTCAGTCCGCAATATAATGCTCAGCGAGATCCCCATCATAAATACCTAACAGTTCTATGACTTGGTCTTATGTGTCCTTTATTTTAAGATAAAGTGGAAGCAGCATCCAATGTCAATGCACTGGGGAACCCAGACAATGCGGCAGCGACTCAACGGTGGGACACTGAACCCCAGTGGACCCTCTGGCTGCTCCTCAAATGTCAGTGATGTCACCCCTTGAATGAGCATGTAAGAGACACTTAATTCTGAGTCTAATTTACTCCTGTCTTGCAACTAACTGCCACCTTGCAGGGCTCCCTCACCACTTGACACTTTTTTTTTTTGAAAGATTCCTTTTTTTTTTTTTAAGATTTATTTATTCATACATGCAAGAACCAGGGCACAGGCTATATGTGCGGGAGGGTAAGAGGATTCACCAGAGACAGAGTGGGGAGCAGAACAGGCAGATGGACCGAACACACCGCTGAGGGGAGCAGCAGGCGAGACAGGAGAGGTCTGCCTCGCCATGTGGGTTGCTCCAAGGTCGGCGGGGATCGAACCATCACTGCGGAAGCCTCAGACAGCCTCACAGTGCTGCACTCAATCGTATGTGCCACCAGGGAGACCTTTGCCACTGGTTTTGTGTTAGTCTCTCGCCCCTCCAGTTAGAGACGAGGTAGAGTGGAGGGTCTTGATAGTGAGGAGGGTGGAGATCTCAGCTTGGTTCATTCCAGGGGCCAGCGAGTTCAATATTATCATACTCTGACATCACATAGGGCAAAAATTCTGGGCAGGTCTTTTAATTCTAGGCCTCCTTATGCTGACTTGAGTTCGAAAAGGCCTGGGCATCTTCCTTGGAAAGTGAGGAAACTTGCCTCAGTGAGGACTTTGGCAGACTCAGGGGCACCCAAACATGACAGTTGCAAAATACGCCCACAAGGAACCAGAGCCTTCCCAAGCCAGCCTGACCTGAAGCAAGTATGTTTAATAGATTAAGATTCAAGCCGCAGCGCAGAGTCTGCGTGGCAGGGAGTCTGTGCCGGCTCCTCTGCTTGCCAGGCCCCAGCTGGCCTGCCCCGCTGCAGGCGCCTGCGCAGGCCCGGCCTCCTCAGGCTGCAGCTGGCTCTGCTTCCACTGTCATAAAATAACTTGGGTTTTGTGCTGATATGTTTACAGATTCTTACTTATTTATATCAGGTTCCCCACTTCTAACTTACATAATTCCCAATTCCTCATCTGGATGAGGGCGCGGGAGAAAGAATAACACGGACGGTGTTTAGAGCGCTGCGGACACCCCCGCGCTGGGGCGCACACACCCGAGAGATTATGAATTCCAGCCAAGACTGGCGCTCGTCTTTCTCAAGTTGGGAATTTAACATGGAGCTAAACGAAGACCATTGTTCCTCCGAGACAGGGCGGGGGCGTCGCTCAGAACCTGGAGACGTCCCGCTGGGTGGGAGTGAAAAGGTACAAATCCAGGTCTCGGAGATCGAAGTCCAAGTCTAATCTTCCCTGTGCCGAGGGTTGTCCTGCTTTTCCTGGGGGCAGCGGTGGGTTCACGGACCTTCAGGCCAGCTGCGCCCCCGGGGCCGCCAGGGTGATGCCCCTGCGCGCGCGCCCACGTCGGGGGAAGAAGCGGCCGAGCCCCGCGCCCTCGGAGTGGGCCGAGGACCCACATCTGGCTTCGTTCGGTTGGGGTGTCAGCCGGTTGGGGTGTCAGCCGGGGGTGCCCCAAGAACCCGCAGGCGCGCTCGGAGGGGCCCGGCTCCAGGGCGCCGCTGGCCCCCGCAGGTGCCCTCTCCTGGGGGTGCTCCCGGCCTGCGGAAGCTGCGCCCCCAGAGCGGTGAACGGGGGCTGTGGGCCGCCCGCCCCCAAATTTCCTGAATCCTGTATTGCGTCATCTCGTGACCCGGTCATTGAAAGGGTCCGCGGCCGCGTGGGGGACCCCGGTCAGGGCGGGCGCCGGCGCTGGCACGACCTCCTGGAGCCGAGGCCGCATTTCGGATCAGCCGAGCCAGGGCCGGGGCGCCCGCCGGGGGACTCGCAGGGAGGGACGGGGAGACGCGGGGTCACCGAAGCGCTGCCGGGCGAACTCCTGGAGAGCCCCAGGGCAGCGCACACGGGACTGGGCGCGTGGGGGAAGCCGGCACCTGCCGGGGAGGCGCGCGCACGGGGCAGGGCGCCCGGCCTCTCCGCGGACACCTCTGCGGCTCCTCCAGGGCCCGCGCTGGGGGACACGGGGCGCCGGGGGCCCCGGCCTCTGCTCGCCCGGGAGAGCCCAGCCGCCGGGCGCCGAAGAAGTGGCCTCGGCTCCGGCTTCACGTGGACGCAGTTGGGAAAACGTCCTCGCGTGGGGGTGTGTTGTCCTCTGTGGCGCGGAAGCTAATACACGAGAACATTCTATTTTTTTTTTCTTCTTTTTTTTTTTTTGGTATTTTTTTGTATTTTTATATTCCCCATACAATTGCACCCCGCTTATTTTGTCCCCAATCCCTCCCCTCCCCGCCCCCCACCCCCCGTAGAGTGTCTCTGGTTCATAGTTGTTTGTTGATTTTGATATTTTCTTTCTTATAGTTATTCATTTTCCTGGTCCCTTATTTAGGTTTTCTAGATTCCTGCTGTGAGTGAGACCATCCGGGATTTTTCTTTTTCTTTTTGGCTTATTTCGCTGAGCATGATCCCTTCCAGCGCCATCCGTGTTGATGCAAATGGCAGGAGTATATCTTTTTTGAATGCTGAGTAATATTCCATGGTGTGTATGGACCACATCTTCTTGATCCAGTCATCTATTTTTGGGCATTTGGGCTGTTTCCAAAGCTTAGCTATTGTAAACAGTGCTGCTATAAACATAGGGGTGCAGGTGTTCTTTGGAATTGATGTTTCTGTGTCCTTTGGGTAAATCCCTAGGACTGGAATTGCTGGATCCTATGGAAGCTCTATGTTTAGTAGGTCCAGAAATCTCCACACAGCTCTCCATAGTGGTTGGACCAGTTTGCACTCCCACCAGCAGTGCAGGGGAGCTCCTTTTTCTCCACACCCTCGCCAACATTCTAAATGAGCTACTCTGCTCGGCAGACTGATTTGCAGCAGCCTCTGGTCAGAGCCCAGGCACGATGAGCAGGGCCGGTGGCGGTGCTGGGCTGCGGGAAATGCCACGAGTCCAACGGTTACATTAGACGTTTCCATCCAAGGAGGTGGCAGGGTCTGCGCCAAAACGCAGGGGGACGAAGACCCCTCGTGGTCCTCAGGTAGCAACGACCCCTCCAGCCCTGGGCCCCCTGCTGCGTGTCCAGTTACTTGGAGACTTTCAAGAGCTCGTTTCTCTTTCAGGTTTTCCTAAGACACCCCAAGGCCGCATTGCTTCCCTTCCACTTCAGTGTCCAGTGGGGTTGGATTTAGAGGGGTTGGTTTCCTAAATCCACCCCCAGGGCAGGGCAGGGAGAAGGGCGGCCGCACTGGACAGTGGTCCTTGGAGAGGCCCAGCCCCGAGTGGCCTGATTCCTGCTGCTGCTGTCCAGCCTTCCCAGCAGCTGCTGGCGGTGACCATCCAGAAGAGGCCAGGGTGGAGACGCAGGTCAGGGAGGCGGGAAACTGCAAGAGAGAAACTCTGCTAAGCAGAGTGGGGTCTGGGAGGGGGGTCCTTCGCAGCAGAAACAACCTCATCCTGCAGCTCTGTCTTCTCACGGGCAATAAATTCCCCTCTTCAGCTCCACTGCACGCCTGTGAGCGGGCGTGAGTGGGATCTAGCTTTGACAGCTCTGACTCTTGTTCAGAGAACTTCTGTAGCCCAGGAGGGGGGAAAAAACAACCCAAAACCTTTGAAATACTGTAAATCCTCACTTAATGGCATCCATATGTTCCTGGAAACTGTGACTTTAAGCAAAACATTATAAGGAAACCAATTTTGCCCCAGGCTAATTGTTCAAACAAGAGTTACGTTCCTGCAGGGTATCGCTTCACAGAAACATCACCAAACTCGGAACAGAGATGCAGACACTGATGGGGCTCATTTCCACTCCTGCCGTTTCCCAGCCCCGATTCCAGTTCACAGTCTCAAGTGGCTGAGACCGTCCCAGCAGCTCAGGGCCTGAGAATAAACCCAGCCTGGAAGGACAGCCCCCCCCCCAGCGCAGGGCACCTCACATACACACTCACACTCACACTCACACACACACACTCACACACACACTCACACACACTCACACAGACACACACATCACATATATCACACACATGCATCACACTTACACATCCCACGCACAAACACACACCGCCCATCGTAGCATAACATTCTTGATTGTTCGGGAAGGGGTCCAGGCAGCCGTGGCCACCGCTGGGAGAGCGCAGAGCCGTCACCCAGCAGCGTCTCCGCTCCAGCAAGCTGCGGGATCTAAGCAGCGGACGCCCCGAGCAGCAGACTTGGCAAACTCCTGCTTCAACATCACACACACACTCACACACCACACATATCACACACACGCACACTCACACACGCACACTCTGGCTGGGACGGGGGAGACCTGCCATGAACCCAACAGGCACATCTTCAGGATGTGGGAGACTCCACGGTCCCCTGAGAAAACCCACACGGACTGGGGAGGAGCGTCAGCCTCATGCGACACACTCCCCGGGGCTCCTGACACACTCCCCGGGGCGCCCTGTCCTTCCGGGCAGGAAGCTGCCTGCGGGGATGGGTCCCCGTTCTTCAGTCCACAGAGCAGGAGGGCGCGGACCCGCCGCTGTGACCCTCAGCCCACGCCTCGCGCAGCCCCCAGACTTTTGCTCCCCGGAGGGTCCCATCCTCTGCGTCGTGCACTTTGCTCCTCTGTGGACTCGGGCCCTCTGGGAGCAGCGCGTCCCCCCGGGCCTTGAGGACGGCGAGGGCTGCTGAGAGCCGGGGCAAGTCACCCTGAGGACCCGGGGCCGCCCGAGGCAGAATGAGCGGATGTCTTCGTGCAGGCCGGCGGGAGGGTGGCCAGCAAGGCCAGCGGTTTCACGTCGTTGCACATAAAACGACTCCACGGGCCGCAGACAGCCCCTGCCGTGAGGCGCGAAGGCCAGGGCGCGGCTGCAGCAGGGCCCTGTCTGCGGATGGGCTTTGCTCGGCTCCTCGCCCGGCAGGCCCGGGGAGGCTTCCCTGCGTCGCGGGAGAACTGCTGTGGTGTCTGGCGCTGAAGACTTTTGCTTCCCCAAACAGCTGGAGGTGACCTTAGGCAACGCTCACCTGGGAGCCGCTGAGCCCCGGGGAGGGCAGGTCAGGAGCGGCCCCTGGGGGAGTCCTCTGAGGAGGGCGGGAAGGAAACCGGGCTGGGCTGGCTCTGGCCCTTCCCGGGGGCACGGTGGGGGCACGGTGGGGGCACGCCTGGGGCCTCGTCAGTCCAGGCAGCGTCTCCAAGTCTCCTGCTTCTCCTGTGCCCGCCTGTGTAGCTCTACCAGCCCAGCAGCAGGCCGGGACAGGGGCATGAGCCCAGCTGCGTGGGGCCCCCGCGGGGCTCTCCTCCGCCTGGGCTCCAGCGACTGGACTTCTCCGGGCACGTGCACAGCAGCTGGTCCCGCGTGGCGGCTGCTTTGCGCCGAGTTCAAACCAGTGCAGGGTCTATTTGCTCTGAGTGCCCTCCCTGCCTCAGGGTAGGAGCCAGTTCCTCTCCCTCTCTGTAGGTCACCTGCTGGGTCCTTGTCCGTCCCCCAGGGACACTGTTTCCAGACCCACAGGCCTCCTGCGTGGTCCCTGACCTGCTTCTCTGACGTGTCCGTGGCCATGAGCGCCGATGATTCGGGCACTCCCATGTGGACAGGGTGCGTGGCTCCCCCGCAGGCCCCGCTGTCCGCCTCGGCCTGTTCATGCCCCTCCAGCCTGTCCTGTAGTCACCGCTTTGGAGCTCCTGGGGGAGGCGTCTCTGCCGTGAGTCTGAGGTTCTGGAGCCTCATGATCAGAACCTCCCTCCCCAACGCCAGCTCTCTGCAGACGTGCATCTCCGTTTGGACGCCTGGTTCCCAGGGATCAGATTTGCACTAATTATATTCTTAGGGATTAATTAATGCAACTGATAATCTAGGCTTTTTCCTGCGTCCAGTTGGAAGGTGCCTCCTGTCTGTCTGAAAACCGCTCTGCACACATTTTTCTGGAAAGTATTTCCCTTCTGCTTCTCACCTCCCTCCCCCACTTCCTGCAGGCAGGGCAGGGTCCGGCTCCAGGGCAGGGCCTCCCTGCTCCTCCCTTCTTCCCTCCGCTCCACTCAACCCCACCTGTGAGCTCTCACCCTCACACCTGCGCCTTTCACCACTCCGGGCGGGATTCAGCGCGTGTCCAAATCCAGCCCGACCCTCAGCTGTGCCCCCTGCAGTCGGCTCTGGGGAGCAGCCACGCCGGCCTCTGCGTCCTCCTCACCCGGCAGCAGGGAGCCAGGCCACAGGATGGAGGACACAACACCTGAGTCCACGCGGCCACCTGGGAGAGAAGGTGTGGAAACTTGCTGAGGGTGGGAGGGGAGGCTCTCTGAGTGGGAGGGTGCTCTGGAGGGTGCTCTGGTGGGGCGTTGACAGGCTGGGTCTGGTGTGACAGTTCAGCTCTATTGTTAAATGCTGAAGAAAGTTACAAGGCAGTTGTTAGGCCATAGGCGGCCTGAAGTCAGCCAGGATGGGAGTATTTACTCCACAGAAATGGCGCCCGCAGATCTGCTTTGTTGTTGCTGCTGTTCTGGGGTCATTTTGGGGGTCTCTGGGTGTGCAGGTTTTGCCAGTTGCTGGCTCTTTCCACAAGGAAATGATAAGGTGGTAGAGTTGCCTTGGGTTGCTCAGTGTGAGGGAGGCTTTGGGGTTCTCAGCACTCCCTTCCACTCCTAACAGGAGCTGCTCCTTCAGCCTCGTCACCCCCTGCCCTTAGCTGGGCAGCCTGGATTCACCTGTAAGGCAGAACTAGGGTGGTGGCCCCAGCCCTGGTCCTTTGGGCCTCTGTCTCTGCATGGCCCAGAAGCCTGAGTGTTAGTCTGTTTGGCTAATGGGGCGACAGTGACCACCTTGAGGGCAGAAACCACATCTTATTTGCCTTTAAATAGGCACAGCTGTGCGCTGTTCCTGACCATCACAGACCTTCATTAACTGTTCCACCCAGAGGGACTCAGTAGAAAAACAAGGGCAGAAGGAAGGAAAATGGTAACAAAGGATTTTGTAAGTGGGAAACAGCCGAAGACAGGGCCCCAGTGTGTGTTTGTAAAGCTCAGCCTCTGCAGAGCACAAGGCAAAGGCCACTCCCCCTGGAAGGTGGCAGGAGCCTGCAGGTGGGAGGCTTCAGCCAAGGGGTGGGGGGCACTGCGGATGTGGGTGGAGGGTGGGCATAGAGGGGGGTAAACTCCTCAGGTTGGTAACTCTTCTGGTTCGGGTGTGACGTTACTTTCATATCCGTTCCCCAGGCTTCGCTTAAGTGCATGAGCTTACGCTATATTGAAATACTTCAGTCTCCAGCTAGTGAAATCTGTCATTAGCGCTCTTGTTAAAATGCGGCTGGTCACAAAATGTCTTTGCTGCCTGGCGCTCTTTTGTGTGCCCAGGCAGTTAATGGGCCCCTTGCAGGGTCTACCTGCACCCGTGGCCAGGCCAGGAGTGTGGGCTGGTGGGCCGGGAGCCAGCGTGTCTTCCCTGTCTGCGGTGCTGCGGTCAGCACGCCCGGCTGGGGTCGTAAGTGAAACCTGCTCACTTTGTGGAAGTGACTGCAGAGGTCCCGCTAAAACCCCCTGGAGGCCTGTCCGAGCCTGACCCCATGCTCTGCATTTCCAGACGTGATTGGTGGCGTCTGCAGGTGGGGGCCTCGGGGGCAGTGGGTCAGCTTTATCATTAAGGGTGAAAATGTGCAGCAGCGCACAGATTTTATAATGGAAAGTGTCAGTCTTCTAAGAAAAGGATACCTGCAATGCCACACACGTGCAGTTCCATGCACACAGCCCTAACTGCACGTGTGCATGCTCCCCCCCCACACACACGGCCCTACTTTGTGAAAGAACACAATGTGAAAGTTATGAAAACCTAAAAAGAGTCTCAACAAAAAAACTGTTGAAATGGTGACAAGAGAGACTGAAGTGAAGCCGGCGGCAGCGGCCTGGCTTCCCAGCAGCCGAGCGCTCCAGGCTCGATCTATCGGCTCCGTGGGGACAGACACACGGATGCTCTTCCCCATCCCCCTGAATGCCGCACTTCCCATCAGAAAGTGATGTAACACGGTGGCCTTTCCTGGCGAGGTCTCAAGATGCATGGATTTATTGATAGATTAGGTCAAATGGAAATTTAATCTAATATGCCTTTAATTGGAAAGAGTATGAACAGACACATTCATTATTTCTATTTATCTCAAAGCCAGCCACGCTGAGGTGATTTGGAGATCTCTACCACAGAATGTTTTGTAAAAAAATGAGCATTAAGTAAAATGGGGCTCACATCATGATTTAATGTTTCTGCTAATGTGTTTCTTGATTTAATCTACTATAAATTTGTTGCAATTAAGTGGTGGAATTATTTAATGTGATTTTGCCTGTTTGAATCAATTATCATTTGTCCACAAGAAGCTGTCTGGCAAATACCAAGAATGTATATCAGTGACAGGCAAATAGATTTCCTTTCTGGGCAAAGTGTACTATGTAATTCAAATGCGTTATGTGAGAATGTAAAATGACATTGAATGTATAGAAAATAATCTTCCTGGTCAGGAGCAGCTGAAATTCCACTATCAGAGTACGTCAGCTTCCTAGCTTGTGACTGTAGCTTGAGAAGCAGAAGTGAAGCGCTGTTTTGATCAGTTTTGCCCAGTTGTATTTGCTCAGCCTGAGTGTGCGCCCCGTTCCCCACGGCTCATTGACTTAAAAACCAAGAAAGCAGAATCCAGCATCCTGGCCCCCCGACGTGCTCCCACCACCCCCCGCCCCCACTGTCTGCTTTGAATGGACACCCCTCCCACTGACCGCTTGAAACCATAATATTTTATAAATTATGAAATGTACATATATATTGGCTTTTCAACATATCGGGGTTCCATTCAGGGTAGGATTCTGGAACTCCCAGTGGAAGGCACCCCCGTAGTCTGTCCACGGCCCTGTTTGGCAGACAGACAGGACATGGAGGCCAAGGTTGATGTGAGAAGGTTCATGGGTAGAAGCGCAAGTGCCTTCAAGGCTCAGGAAACATTTCTCCCCCAGGCTGCCTCTTTCTGGCTTGACAGAATAAGCCTGTCTGTGCCCCGCCATCGTCTCTGCCAAGCACATGGCCAGCGCAGACCTCTTCTCCTTGGGGAGATCCATGACCCCACAGGGCTGTGGCCAGTGACACCGGGAGGGTTCTCAGCGTCCAGGCTCGGGCTGACCTTCCCCGCGGTGCCCCAGTGGGGGCTGGCCCAGCACCTTTCCAGGGGCACCGCCCACGGGGAGCTCAGAGAGCCTCCTGCCGCACCCTGGCTGCCTCTGCAGAGCCACACCCGTCACTGGAAAATCAATTCTTGAAGGAATTCCTCTGAAACTCCGTCATGAGCCAGGAGGCCACAAAGATGTAATTGCAGACGAGGTAAGTCCTAGGCGGCAGGAGAGGCGCTGAGAGCCCGTGGGCAGGTGCGTCTTCGCTGAGGAGGTGGCGCTGGAGCTGCTCCCTGAGGCTCCAACTCCAGCTCTCTTACACCTGCCCCTCCGGCTGGCTGCCCCCACAATGCCCCACCCCGAGCCCCAGTCCCGAGCTCCCCGCTGCCTCAGAGCGTTGCTCCCAGCGGCCCTCGCTCCCAGTGCTTCCTCCGAGTTTCCAGTTGTGCACTGGACGACACCAGGCTTTCTGCTTATTCTTTCCACGTGCAACTTTATGGGCTGAGGGGAGGGGCTTCAAACTGAACTTCTATCCAAAACCCTCATCTCATGGTCAGCATCTGCCCCCTTTAATGTCTGCAGGATCATTTGATAAAAGTCCCTGAAAGAGTGTTGGGCTCACAGGCCTGGGGCTGAGTGTCTCTTTTGTGCAAAGTGTCCTGGATACATTATCTCCAGAGCCGAGGTGTGTTTTCCGTGTTCCGTCCCAATGTCTGGAGGAAGCTTGGACTCTTGCTTCCCCAGATGGTTTCCAGCCATAATCTGTCAGGACCATCCACTGTGCTGTGACAGCAGCACCTCTACTATTCTGTGTCCTGAACAACCTCCCACCTTAAACCTTGACCCATGGACATTAGATGGTGCGTGTCTATCAGACCCTGTGTCTAGTGTGTGAACGTTCATTCTGTTACTGTTCTGCCTGATGTGTCTCAAAATATATATCAGCCATGCATTTATTACTTACGTAGTCTGTGTATTCTATTTTCCATGTCCATAATTATCTTAATTAATTATGTTTCAACAAAGCATGGGCAGCTTAAGGATGTTCATTTATGTACGATACTTTATGCATTTGAGACAATCGGTTTAGTTCCGGGGGTGGATATCAACGTGTGAAAGTAGCTAAATAGAGGCATACTTTTATATTAGAATTGATTAGTTAATATATAACTAATTGCAGACTTACCTCGTCTGCAATATATAATACATTATCATGCATTATTATGTATTTTATTAATACACATTGGTAAATGAAAAGACAAGCATGACTAATATGCCTCAACTTAAACAAATCTGAGCATGATTATGCCTGAAGAATATTAATAGAGTTTATCTATAGCAAATAGAATTAAGGTATTTTATGATGTTCTTAATTAAGGGAAATGTGCCAAATAGACTGTTTGGGGAAGTCAACTAACAGAAGTTCCAGTTGCTAAGTGAGGTTGAAATAAGATCTTCAAATTACTTTTATCTTTTGGAGAACCTCAGTCATTTGGAGGCTGAGAGTAATTTCACTAAAATAGAAGCAACTGTTGTTTTAGTAAAATAGTAAAGACATTTATCCATAAATTGGATATGAATTTTTTTTGTACAAATGTCCTTTAAGGAAGGATTATGGAAAACCTCTAATAATTAGATGAATAGCATTAATAGACTTCCTAATACTGAAATATGTCTGCATTACAAGCCATCCTATCCTCATTTTTTTAAAGGTTTATTTTTATTTATTTATGCATACAAAAACTGGGGTTTTTGTAAGGGGGAAAGGACTCACCAGAGACAGAATGGGGCAGATCCACAGAACAGGCGGATCCACTGAAATACACTGCTGAGGGGAGCAGCAGGCAAGACAGGGGAGGTCTGCTGCACCATGTGGGTAGCTCCCTGACCAGTGGGGACTGAACTCAAGCTGCAGAGGCTGTGGATAGCTTCACAGTGCTGTGCTTAAGCCCTTGAGCCATCAGGGAGTTCCTGGGATCCATACTTCTCAGCGAGCACCCAGGCTGCCTCTTTCTGGCTTGACAGAATAAGCCTGTCTGTCCTCCGCCATCATCTCTGCCCTACACATGACCAGCACAGACCTCCTCTCCCGGGGGAGATCCAGTGACCCCACAGGGCTGTGGCCAGTGACACTGGGAGGGTTCTCAGCATCCAGGTTCGGGCTGACCTTCCCTGGGGTGCCCCGGTGAGGGCTGGCTCCACCAGCCCCCACCCCCAGGGCCTTAACGTTTTTAAGGAACGTTAAAAATGGTGGTGACAGATTTGGTTGAGTTCTCATGCAGAGCAAGGAATAAAAATCGAAGGAAGACTCCGCTCAGACAGCCCCCACCGCACACTGAGCCCACAACACATTGTTTGGGCAACGCAACTACGTGCAGAGTTTCCTCCTGTCCTTTCTACACACTGGCAGAGCTTGTCTCACTGAGAGGAGACAGAAGTCCCTTAAAACCCAAGGCACCGGAGCTGAGGTTTCCCTGCAGTATGAATGAATAAATGTTTCCCACTCGCACTCCACCCAAGGTGTGTGAGCAATCAGCATTTGAAATGCATTTACAAATCCTTTAGGCCCTTTACACTGATGAAATTCATGACCTTGCCTGATTTGTGTGGCCTGGAAAATGTTCTCATGCACATTGGCTGTTGGTTATTTTAAAATGCCTTGGTTTTTGCTATGGGCCGCATGGATTTAGCAGTGGTTATCTTGTACTATGTTATAATTGATTTGCATTGTTCGTAATTGAGTTCTGCCCAAGTCTTGTCACTGAAACTATACCAAAATTCTCTGCAGAAGCTTAAAGAGATGGAGGGAAAGTTACAAGCATCAACTAGAAAGAGCTTATAAGATAGCCATGACCAGCTTCGCCATCTTGTCTTCATCATCCTGGGAAGGAAAAGATGGGAGGGTGACCTAGGTTTTTTTCCTTATTCCCTATTCTTGGAATAGTGGCAGCATATATATGCTGTGTATCGATCACCCTATCTATCACTCTGTCTACCTACCTACCTACCTATCTATGTTTGCACTTTATGTCTAACAAAATAAGTATGTAATATAGTTAAGATAATATTCATATTTCATATAAATAACAAAGGGAGAGGGGCAGCCCAAACCCCGCAAACCTGCCTATTCTAAATGGGTTCTGCCATCCGCCGCATCAACACAAAACACATGAGACTAATGGGAAGGAACTTTAATAAAACTAGGAAACAATACAGGAAAGGCAAAGAGTCTAGTTTCTAAATGAAGCACCCAAAGTGACCCGTCCCCTCGTGGGTAAAAGTCCATCCATATGGGATCGGCCCAGAACAAGGCCCCAAAGCCTGCCACAAGTCTAAAGCATCTTCCAGTGGGGACCCACAGAAAAGGGTCAGAAACAACCAGACAAGCCCGGAAGGAAAAGAGCAAAATCAACATCAAGATAAAAGCTGCCATGGTCACCTCCCCACGGGTCTCACCCACATCTGTGTCACCCAGTCCATGACCAAAAGACAAGCGCAGTTTCTTCACGTGTCTCTAGGCTCCATGCGCCTCCTCCAGGTCTCCTGGCTCCATCCTGCTTCCTTCCTCAGTCTCTTCTGCAGCTTCTCCTCTTCCTGCTCAGCTCCACCCTCCCTTGGGTGGGACAGGGAACCTCCCCCTTTCCTGGGGACCCCCCTGTTACATTATTACATATGTATACATGTATTCATTATTTATATACAACATTGATATGATCTTTGCATTTTTTCTTTTTTTTAACTTAAAAGCAATCTTAGTCTATTTAGTAAGTGGAAAATGTTGTGTCATTGTCACTTGCGTTTACAGGTATTTTAATAGCTGCTCCCTTCTGCATTATTGGTTTAAAAACGGCTCCCTGGAGGGATAAGTGTAAGGGAATGTGGGAGTTTTGCGGCTGATACGGTGGCTGGAGAGCTATGGGACGACAATGTGGAAGAAAAAAAATAACAAAAACCCTGAAAATCAAAAGAAAATAAAAATGGCCCACCAGCAATCAGTAGTCACTGATGCTTCCGCATCCTCAGGGAACGGGTTGATCTTCGCAAGCACTAGGTAACCCAGGGCCGCAGCCTGGGGAATGTGGTCCATGCATGAAATTCACTGCTGGCTAAGAGGGGCCTGGGGCCGTGTCACAGCCTCGCTCAGGCCAGAGTCCTTGTGAACACTCGGCCTCGCTACCCCGTCCCCTCACACCCGTGCAGGCTTTTTTCCTGTGATGACCACTTTGAAGACCTGCTCCCTCAGCAACTTCCAAGTATCCAAGCTCAGAATTGCAGCTGAGAGCCACTGGACTGCGTTATCCTGGAAGGTCACACCTTCATTTGAGTTTTGTTTTGGAAATGGTGCCTGGGGTTGTCGTGAATGAGAAAGGCCAACTTAAGTCTTGCCTTCCTCAGGGATGGCTCCAGGCAACACACACCTTGGAGTCAGGGGTTTGTGTTGGCCGGTGACCACAGAGATGGGACAGGTTTGCAGTCCAGGGCTGTCTCTGGAAGGACCTGTGCTATCTCTTTCAGAGGTTGCCCTCCCTGTCCCTGGGGGCGGGGAGGAGCCTTGCATTCACAGACTCCTGGCTCCACACTGTGATGCTGCTTCCTGCCATTTATGTGTTGGACTTTGGGACCCTTCTGAGTTTTCTCCCTCCCTTCCCTCACCAGAGGCGCAGCCCCTCCCCCCCAACACTGGCTGATGTTTCTAGTGCCCCTGGGGAAGGGAGAGGAGGAAACCCGTCCTGGAGACAGAAACGGGTCCATGACTTTCTGGGTCGGGAGAGCAGGTCCCTGTCCTGACAGTGCAACAGGGTGGTCCCCAGGAAAGGGGGAGGTTCCCTGCCCCACCCAAGGGAGGGTGGAGCTGAGCAGCAAGAGAAGAAGCTGCAAGAAGAGACTGAGGAAGGAAGGAAGCAGGATGGAGCCAGGAGACCTGGAGGAGGCACATGGAGCCTAGAGACACGTGAAGAAACTGTGCTTGTCTTTTGGTCGTGGACTGGGTGACACAGATGTGGGTGAGACCCGTGGGGAGGTGACCATGGCAGCTTTTATCTTGATGTTGATTTTGCTCTTTTCCTTCCGGGCTTGTTTGGTTGTTTCTGACTCTTTTCTGGGGGTCCCCACTGGAAGATGCTTTAGACTTGTGGCAGGCTTTGGGGCCTTGTTCTGGACCAATCCCATTTGGATGGACTTTTACCCACGAGGGGACGGGTAACTTTGGGTGCTTCATTTAGAAACTAGACTCTTTGCCTTACCTGTATTGTTTCCTAGTTTTATTAAAGTTCCTTCCCATTAAAGTCTCCTATGTTTTGTGTTGATGCGGCGGATGGCAGAACCCATTTAGAATAGGCAGGTTTGCGGGGTTTGGGCTGCCCCTCTCCCTGTCCTATAACAACAGGAGTGGGGTCTCGAGACCCCCGCTCTTGTCCAGGACTCTCAAGGACCCTTCAGAGCAAGGCAGTGCAAGGCTGTCCCTTCTGGGGGAGTACCACAAAGGAGCCTGCATCCCCTGGGTTCGGGGCCTTGGAATCACCCCAGGGTTTAAACATCCCGATTCTTTGTGGGAGAGTCCAGGTGTCCCTGAGAATTCAGCTCCTGTGAAGGAGCAGGCAGTTTCTGGAGATTTGTGTTTGACCAGCTCAGTGAATTGGGGCCCAATGAAGAGATGGTGTTTCTGGATGGAGCCTGACCCGGAGAAATCCAGCCTCTGAGAATAGACCCAGAGGGGGATCCAGCTGCTCCAAGCTCACTTTGCTGCAGATCTTGTGCTCTGCCTCAGGGCAATTGAAAACAAAAGAGCTTTCACGTTGCCTGGAGCTACAATCCTACAACCAGGAGCAGTTCCCACATTTGTTAGGCAGGGGTTGGGGCCTGGAGAACCAGGGACTCCCGTGCCCTCCTCCTCAGGGACATTCTCTGCCCCCAGGTCTTCTCTGGTCTACATTTTCAGTTTAAAAATGGGGAACTGGGTTTTTCCAACATGAAGTGCTTTGGTCTCAGCTGTCACCTTAGATTATCGGTCCCAGAGCTTCTAACTTCCAGAACTACAAAGAACAAACTTCTGCTATTTTAGGGCAGCCAGCGTGTGGGACTTGGTTAAGACAGCCTTAAGAAGCTAGTATAGCTTCTCTTCAAAAATCATCAGGAAAAAAATTAAATAAAAATAAGTAAACCAGCAGGACACACAAGTTTGTCAATCACCAGCTCCGTTCTAGACACTGTTATTTCTGGGGATGCAAAGGCAATGAAAATGCAACAGAATTCTTGAAGCAAGCACCCCGTGCTCTATCTGGGTGTTTGGCATAGTTGAAAGCCATAGCACATGGAACCCCCAAAAAATGATTTGATTTCCTGGACTAGTCACAGGCCTTAAGATAATGTTTGCTTTGTAAAATCTTCCCCAGACTGCAGGAGATTTCAAAAGGATGTACATTTATAATGATGAACCATTGCAAAACTACGGTGCAAACCATAGTTCCAGCTTCCACAGATAGTCAAGGACCATCTCTGAAGGCTGGAGGATCACGCGAGGGAATTGTACATCATCACTTCCCTATGTGAAATTCCTGTAGGTTTCCGGAGAGATCTTCTGTGGACTTTACTGCAGAATCATCTCCCTTCTGTTTCTTGTTGGTAATTGTTCTTGAGTTTAGCATGACTGCTTTATGGAATTACATCTCTCTCTGTCAAATGTGTGATGTGTTTGATCTTAAAGCATTAGCGGCAACTTGCAAATCTGGGATGTCTGAATTAAAGTGTTGTTAAAGGCGAAAGTGCATCCAATTCTCTAAGGCTTTTATTTAATTCCAACGATCGGTATGTTTAATTGGAAAGAGAATTTGAAGATAAATCAAACAGTGTAAGGCTTAAGAGATTCTGGCACTATTAGGAGTATTGCTTTAAGTTATTGCATGGATTTGTTTAACTTCACAATGGAATTATAACAAGTAGATCACAACCAATATGGTAGACTTTTCAACCATATGTTCTCATTATTTAATATTAAAATCTTCTCTGGGGTCTTATAAACTCAACATAACATTTCTTTAAGGAATATTAAAGTAAAATAGAGCTTAGCTAGTTTGTTTTATGCAATGCATTAAAATATGAGCTAGCTCTCTCTCTTTCTCTCTCTCTCTCTCTCACGCACACACAGAGGTAGTGTTCAGAGCGTGTGGTAGCCAGCAAGCCAGTCACAGAGCTTGCTTCGGGCAAAATGCTTTATCTGGGAACATGCCCTGGCAGGAGGCTGTCCCATGGACAAACCAGGGAGGCGCATGAAAACACGGCAGTACCCCACGTTCTGGTTCAGGGTGCACATCTGACTTTTTCTAGTTGGTTCTAAATTGGAAGTGGGAACTAGGAAAGTTTTCAGTTATTAATCAAGTTCTGGCTGCTTTAAACAAAAAACCAAATACCTCCCTAAGGGGCAGAGATGTAGGCTGGAGGGTGGTTTTGACAATAGTTGCTTCAGATGCTCAGGGGCAGGGATCGGGTGGTCCCAGGGGAGGGGCATGGAAACAGGGCTTGGGGTGACCTGTGTTCCAGCAGGAAAAATCATGCAAAATGAATCACATTTTGCTGTTTAGAAAGTTGGAGAGGGAAAGGTGTTTCTAGATCTACAATTTCGAACACGTTCTCCTCTTTCCGTCAATCAGTATTTAGTACTAGATGAAATTAAATCATAATTTCATGCGTCTGCACTCTCGTTGCAGTATTGTGTAGGGTGGCTGACATTTTCACATTTCCATGACTACTAATTACCTGCAAACTATGTAATGCTTAGAAAGAATATATTTAATTACGCTATAATGTATAGTCAGCCTCTGCTCTTGTTCATAAATATTAATTTCCGATGACTGTTCCTCCCGTTAGCTGCCACGGGCCAGGATATGTGAGGCTGGGTTTGGTAGTTTAGAAACTGTAAATGTGGTTCACGAACGGGGGTGGAGAGGCTGAAACTGGAGGCCGGAGGTGTCCTCTGCCTCCATGGGAAGTCTCCCTCATGCAGTGTGGACCCCCGTGCAGGTCCCCTGGGGCCGAGGTGGAGGGATGGAGGGCCGGCTGTTATGATGGTCCCACAGGGGTGTTCTGCACCTCAGAGGGGGCTGTCCTCGCTAATCCAGCAATGGGCTGTATGATGGTTTGCATCCGCGATGGCAAACTGAGCCAGCCTGACTGGGTTAAGGATGCTAGAGAGCTGGTAAGACATTCTCTCTGCTATGTCTATGAGGGCGCTTCAGGAGAAGAGTAACAGAGTCGGTAGACCGAGGAGAGATCACCCTGCCCAGAACAGGTGGGCCTCACCTGGCCCGAGAGTCTCAGTAACATAAAAGGGTGGAGGCAGGGGAATGTGCTCCCTCTCTCTGCCCTGGGACTCCCACCTTCTCGGGACACCCGCCTGCTCCTGCGCTTGGCCATCGGCACTCCTGTTCTCTGGCCTTTGGATTTGGACCAGGACTTGCACCCTGACCCCTGACTCTTAGAGCTGTGCACTCAGGTTGGACTCACAGTTCTAGGTTAGGCCTTGTTGCTTGGGCAGAATTCCACCATCTTTCCAGGTTCTCCAGCTTGCAGAGGACAGGCTGAGAGAGCCAATCCTACAGTAAATCTCCTCTGTGACTATATCCGTAGCAATAGCTGCATCTTTATTTACGTGTGTGTGCACGCGCTTGCACTCTATCAATGTTTGTTTCTGCCTAGCTTTCTATTCCATCCCATCCTAATCCATCCCCTTCCATGCCATCCCATCCATTCTATTTCTCTGGACCACATTGACTCTACAATATCGCACACTCTTTCCTCTTTGTCTTGCCCCATTTGACTGCACAGGGGAAGCTGATCCTACAGCCTAATGATGACATGTTAGTCACAAAGCGCATCTGAGGGAACTCAGGACCTCTGCCCCACCTCACCAGTCTTCCTGTTTTCTGCTGCTGTAATATTCCCAGGCTGCCCTGGCCATTTCTGTCTCCTCAGGAGGCCCTGGTGAGGCCACCTCAGGGTGGCTGCACCCTGATCAACTCCTTTGAGCACTGAGTTCCAGCCCCAGACGCCCTGCGGCCTGGGAGACGGAGGGACCGCACCAGACTCAGTGTTAGGTGAAAGGCCGTGTGAACTCACAGTGAGTCAATGAACTTGCTTTTCATGGAGATGTTTAACTTTGCTTTCCATTGTTTAATTTTTATAAGAAATATTTGGATGATTAAAGTGAAAAGAAAGGAAGCAGCATTTTTATGCTTTATTTGCTTGTTGAGTGAGGTAAGTAGAAAATAGCCTCCCAAAGACTGCCTTGCCAGAGTTCCCAGCGTGGGAGAATGTCACGTGTGACATGGCAAGAGGGAATTTGCAGATGAATTGAGGTTGCCAAGTAGCTGGCCCTGAGGTAGAGTGATCACTGGGGGCCAGCCTGGTGGGCCTAATGTGGCCGCACAGACCCTTCAAGGCTGGAGAGGAAAGGGAGGGTGAGAGGAAGAGACAGGACGAGGACAATGACCGCAGAGGGTGTGAGGGCACACCCACCGTGGCTGGCTGTGGAGGTAGAGAAGGGTCAGGGGACAGGGCACTCAGGTGGCCTCCGGGAGCTGGAAGGGCAAAGGTGTGGATTCCTCCCCAGAACCACCAGGGCCCAGATTTTAGCCCGGTGAGACCAGTTTCATACCTCTGGCCTCCAGAATAGAAAGACAATATATTTGTATTTTTTTAATCTCCCAAGATTGTGGTGAATTGTTAGCTTCCCAGGAAAATAACCGAGTGAAGAAGTTAAAGGCTCACGTGGGTGGGTACAATCACAGGTCAGCCGAGGCTCCTCGCAGCCACACATCGGCCACGCTGTCACGGGGCAGGATCACAGCACGTGTGTGGGTGTGGGCTGGGGACAGCCGTTGTCATGGAAACGTGCAAAAACCCTCAAATAATTAATCTTTTGGACTTTCCTTCAAATGACATAGTGGTGGTGTGTGTGTGTGCGCGCGCGTATGTGTGTGCATGTGTGTGCGCATGTGTGTGCACGTGCAGATTCATGTTCTGAGATTTTGTTTGGCATTCATGTATGTTTTAAGTGTGTCAGGAGCCTGGAACTGGGTAGGAGGCCCCTGTGGTGGCCTGTCAGAGCGTCTCTGACCATCTCACCCTGAGAGAGCCGGGACATCAATCTCCACATGCTTGTTGCAACTTTGACGTAGTGGATTTTCTTCTTAGCTCTGAGGATAATTTTTCCTTTATAACAATACACAGAACTACAGAAAGAGCTGTGGTTCCTTTTCCGAATGTATATATCATAAAAAAATGAAAATTGAAGAAATGGCGAAAATAAATGTAATCACCTGTGCTACGTAAAGATAAGTGATAAATCAATGGCTTCTTCAAGCAATAAGTGGGTCCAAGCAATAAGTGCCCTGACATTTAAATTCTTATGCAGAATTAAAGCACAGGGAATTATATGCTGTAGTTAGCCTGTTTATATTTCCACAGAAATTGAGCATTTTTGTCATGTTTGATTAAAATAATTACTCTTGAGGCGCTCCCTGTACTCTCGGTGTCCTGGAACACTGCCTTGTGTGCGTGGTGTGTTTTGGTGACGACGACTTGACTGCCCACCCTGTCTCCTCTACTGAAACAGGGATAAATAAGTAATATGATACTGTGCTTTTAAATATTGATGCGAAGACAATGTGATTGATGAAACCAATTTTGAAATTATGAAAATTTCAAAAACATTCCATCCTTAATCACTTGCTATTATCCTGATGAAAATTAGTGGGACTCGGGCAAGCCCAATCACAGCAGATTGTGGGTTTGTGTGAAACGTTTTTAATAGTAACTTACTGAGATGTTGTGTTCTATTTTTATCATATTCAAATTAGAAAATTAATTTTTCATACCTCTATAAAGATATCTCCACATAGATAATGGAAATCAATGTACTGAGAATTTTAGGTACACTGTTATCACATGAGCTGAAATGTGTCCTTCTCACCCTCAATTCATCTCCAAATCCCAATTCTCCTAAATCCTCAGGCTATGACCACATTGGGGTCTTTGAAAGAGGTGGTTAGATGAAATGAGCTCATAAGGGGTCCCAATCCAAATGACAAGTGTTCTTAGAAATTGAGGCAATTGGGACACAGACACACACAGAAAAGACCATGTGAAGACCCAGGGAGAAAAGTCACCCCACCCAGGAAAGACCACGGCAGGCTCATGAGCTCATGTTCCAGCCTCTGGAATTGTGGGGAAATAACATTCCTCCTGTTAACCCACAGGGAGTCAGCAACCCTTTGTGAGCAGCAAACTGAAAAGACACTAAATCTAGCTCTGGAAACCAACTCAGCTCAGCAACAAGGGAAGAGAAGGCTGAGCCACCACCAAGCCTTCCAGACGGTTTGGTAATAAAATGGTCAACACTGAGACCAACAGTGCAGCCTGCATGTTAGATGTCAACTAGAGTAACTTCAGCACTTTTAATTTATTTTTAATATTCTGAGCAATGCCTTTTAGGTAAATATATGCAGAACTAACTAGACCTTCAATACATACACTTCACATGAATTTGCTTCTATTTCCTTCAATATGTATATTATAGTTTATTGATCTGTTCAATCTCTTCTTTGTTTTCTAGCTTTATAGTTTATGTTTTTTGTTCAACCTTTGGAATCCAGAATCTCTTGAGCAAGAGTAAACTGTACAGGAGCTCTACATCTGCCATCAGTACAGGTTATTTATAAAGAGAGTTTTCATTCCAGGCAATGCAGGTGACGAGAAATTCCATATGTATTTTCTTCTTCAACTCTGTGGTCTACCCATTTTAAAATCGAACATTAAAATTAGTCATAGGAAGCAGAAATCTCTGGAAAATTGAACTGGAAAAATGGCAAAAGTTGGATAAGAAAAAGATACTGTGAAGTGGGCACTTCCAAACAAACTTCACCAATTCTGGAAAGCTGACACAGAACTGAGACCCACGGAATGTGGGGGAGGTTGGGAGCCGGGGGATCACAATGAAATATGGCGGTGGACTGTGGGTGCTTGCGTGCAGGAGGTTTAGGGTAACCATACCTGATGGGGGGACCCTATACTTCCACAATACCAACAATAATGTAGACCAGTGTTTCCTCTAATTGACTTTCAGAAGTACTTAAGCATAATTAATTACATTGTTCTCCCTAATGCTGATACTAACAATTTTTGTATCATTAATAAGTTATCGCATTAAAAAAACAAAACAAGGAAAATTTTGGACAATAATTTTCAAAGTTAGTTCTTACTGAAGGTGGAGGGTGGAAGACTAAACTTGTTTTATTTCTTCTTTTTCAAATCCCTATTTTTGTCACAGACATTTGTAAATATGCAGAAAGACTCTCTAAACAGCTGTTCACTGTCTTCCTGACAATCAGTTTTTAAATCATGCAGAGCTTTTAGGCAAAAAAGAAATAGAGACATGACTGAATTTTATACAACTTGGCTACAAATGTTTAGAACTGGGCTGGATGGTTGCTGGCTGGCAATGTTCCCTGGTGTCACCCATGGGGTAAAAGAAAAGTCGTAACTGGCATCTGTGCTATTGATTACTTTCTTCAAGTATGTTTCCTAATTCAATTATGTCTGAGTTATAATCTTTTTCTGACCTTTCAAGTAATTTATAATCAATGTCTATTTAAAATTAAAAAAAAAAAACCTTGGACATTCAGTGTGTAATAACTTCAGTGTTCAGAGTCAAATAACCATTAAAATATGACCCAAAAATCAATGACTGGCTGGAAAATAGAGCACCGGTCCTGTGTGCTCTTGGGTCTCTGGGTATGAGATGTTTTCCATTGAACATGGTCCCCTGGGCCTCTAAAGCATGAAGGCTGACTCATGCCCGCTCTTTCCAATAGCTGACCTTTTGTTTTGACAAACAGTAATTGATTCTGTGGTTTCTCTTCAAATCAGGAAAGTCATCTATTACCATGTAAATTGCATTGGAAAAGTGGGTCAATCCTGACAAAAATTCCAGATTTCTAAGTGATTTCTGAAATAAAATAGGTCATTTAATTTGTTTTCAAGCAACAAAAGGAAACTGAATGTACAGGACTCTGATATATGACTTGTTTGAAAATTCTAAAATTCTAAGGATATTTTTAGAATTTTAAAGATGGTTGTCTTTAAAATTTTCTTCTGGAATGTTGAGTTACAGTGTTATCTTAACACATGATCATTCATTCCATAATGTTTTGAAAACCTACTATATAACAGGCGGCCTTCTATGTTCTAATATTTTACTTAAAACCTACCAGTTCCCAATGAAAACAAATTAAAAGGAGTATCTGTCTAAACTTGCTAAACTCGTCAGATTGTCCCTGTGGGTTTGCTGATGCCTCAGTACCTTGCTGGGCCTGTAATTCTGTTACGAGCATGCGGTAGCTCTGATGTAGGTTCTAGATTAACATGGCAGCATCCAGGAAGGACCCCTGCTTCAGAAAGGAGGTGGTGGTTTCCCAGTCTGTATGCATGTCCAGATTTTTTTTCATAAAACCATCAGTACTCATGGAATGGACAAAACATTTTAGACCCAAACTTATGTGAAAGTCTTTGGGATCAGAAAATAGTAGCCAGAGAAGAGCATTTGAGAGAGTGATGTTGCCATGAGGATAAAAGCATATAATCAGGTAAGGAAAAACCTGCCCAAGGACATGGGGTGGAAAGGGGAATTTGCCCAGTTTTTAGAATAAAAATATTCCTTAATTTCGATTGCTTTTCCTCTATTACTTGAGAGTGCAGCTTTCCAGATAGACTTGGTTCCTGGACTTAAATTCAGGAATGAGGCCAAAGAGAAGGGAAAAATAGGGGCAGGCAGATTGACTAAGACGGCTTTATATTTTTTCACTGAAATGTTTGTATTAAAGGAACTCTTTAGATTTATTTATACAGAATTCTGTTGTATATCATTTTTTACCAAATTAAAAAGAAAAATACAGTAAAATAGTTAAGATAGTCCTAAAATATTGTCACATTTAGGGTTAACTTCTGAATCACTTTTAAAATTTAAAATCAATTATGGCTTTCTCTCCTCTTCTCCCCTCCCCTCCCCTCCCCTCCCCTCCCCTCCCCTCCCCTCCCCTCCTCCCCTCCCTCCCTCCCCTCCTCCCCTCCCCTCCCCTCCCCTCCCCTCCCTCCCCTTCCTCTCTTCTCTTCTCTTCTCTTCTCTTCTCTTCTCTTCTCTTCTCTTCTCTTCTCTTCTCTTCTCTTCTCTTCTCTTCTCTTCTCTTCTCTTCTCTTCTCTTCTCTTCTCTTCTCTTCTCTTCTCTTCGATTCTGTTTTGAGAACATCTAACGTGGGACCCACTGTGTACAAAGCCGTGTTGGTGACTGTGCTGAGCAGCAACTCTCTAGAGCTTATTCTTTTTGGTTAATGGAAACTTTCTGCCCATTGACTGAGAGCTCCTCTTTCCCCACCTTCCAGCCGTGCTAATCCCCGTTCTACTCTTTGCTTCTGTGAACTTGACTCTTCAAATGCCTCATATAAATGGACTCAGTAGTGTCTTTTTGTGACTTGCTTACCTCACTCAGCATTTATCCTCAGGCTGCACCCCTGTCGCCATATGCTGCAGAATTGGCTTCTTTTTAAAGCTCGATATTCCATTGTATGTATATATCACATCTTGAACTTATGTGGGTGCGTTGGTGGTTTGGGAAATGTGTCTAAGTTGATATTGGCAAAGATCTCCAAGATGACGCAATTAGCTTTCAACCTCTTAAATCTGAGGTCAGAGGCCAGAAGCCTTTGGCCTCCTGGCATCTTGACCTTTGCAGTGACCATCCCTCTGTACATAGTAGGTTGCAGTTTCCAATGAGGCAGGACTTGTGCATAGTAGGACTGGAGCACAGGTGCGCAGGCTGTAGGCAACTGGCATAGACACCAACGTGCAGGTGGAGCTTCTCTGCAGAGGCTCTGGGGCTCTGCAGCCCTGAGCAGATGAGCCAGCTGGTGGGCATTGGGACTGAAGGCAAAGACACCTGTCAGACACTGAGGTGGCCTCTGCCTGAGACGTCCTGAAACAATCACAGTGAATGCAGCAGAAAACAAGCTGAACTAGCTTTTAAGCTCATCAAAGAGAATAAACTGCTTTACTTTGCCTGGATAAGGCTTTGAATTCTTTCCAAGCTGTCGTCAAGAGCCCGGCCCTCTCCTGGAGGCTTTTGATTCTAGAGTGAAGTCTAAGAGGTGTCGGTCCTTTTTTTCATTCTTGTAGCCTAGAGCAGAGGTCAATGTCGATTTTTTGAAGAGAATATTAATGAAAGAAATCATCAGTCAGTGCTGAATGTTTTGCCCCATCTTCATTACTTTTTCTATTGTAGTGTTTTCTATTTTCTGTTTTCTGCTTTCTATTGTAAGCACTGAAATTCAAAACCATCAGGAAGCTGAAAATACAGTCGAGCCTTGAATAACATAAGGATTATGTCAGTGCTCATACCTGAGGTTCTTCACCCAGGGATTCAGCCAGCCCTGTTCTCCATAGTTAGTTGAGCTGGAATGGGGAGCCATGGATATAGAGGAATAATTGCATTTGTTGAAAAACAACCCTGTTGTTCAGGAGTCAATGTAGTTTGTTTTTATTCAAATATCTTCCTATTCCTATTGTCTGAAGTAGCTGCACTTTCTTAAGGGGGGCAGCTGTCTACAGGGAAGCAAGGAGATGTGGGCCAGGAGGTCATGGTGATTTTACTGTTTATTTATTTTTCAAAAGATTTATTTATTTATGCATGCACAAGTTCCACTGCTCAGACCTGACTTGGGTGCAGAGAAGGTGTGGGGTGAGGGGGGCAAACAGCCTGGGATCCAGGGGGAGAATCTTGGAGCTACAAAGAGCCTGCCCCCAAGTTACCCTATTTGTTCCTTCTGATGGACCCACAAGCTATGGGGCTTTGTCACTCCAGGGGGCAGATGTGCCTGGAGGAATTCCTGCCCAGGTCCTTGTGGCTCAGGAGGGACAAGAAGACTTTGTAATTATAAGAATTTGACATTCTTTTTGCAAAGCAAAACCAAAAACCTAACAAACAAAAATAGCTATGAATTGCCACTATTTAAAACATATCATCTATTGTGTCCAAAATCCTGCCTAGTTGGCTGGTACTGAATTACAGGTTTAAAGAGCTCCAGTACCAACCACGTCGTAGACTTGATTTTCTTCCCTTGGTCACAAATTGGACCTAAGTGCACTGTTTAAAGGCCAATGTATGTTTTATCAACTCCATAAATATAACTGCATAATAGAATGTCATATAGACTCCAAGGGAAACAACAGCCGTCAACAACTTTGAGATATGTTCTTGTTTAAAATTGCTCTCCACTGTGAATAGTTTTATTAACCTGGCCAAGTTTTCTTTCTAGCCAGGTATTTCTTTCAGGAACAGGCACGACCTAATTCTCTCTGGTAAGCCCATGCAGAATCAAGCCAGGTTGGGCAACACTGCAGGTACGGATGCCACAGGAGACACTACTGTGCGGTCACCCCGCTTCCAATCGTGTCTTAGGAGGGTTTTCATGATAAAAGTAAGAGCCTATTGTGTTGATTCTGGCTGGACATAAATCCTGCTGTGGCAGGAACACCTGTTTGTGCGCATCCCTCGGGCTGGATTTCTGGATGGTTGTTAAGTTACTCAGGCCATTTGGAGGGGGCAGGACGCTCCCTAAGAAGGAAGCCTGTGCGCAGGGACAGAGGCAGAATGGCCTGTCTGTGTGGTGTTTTGTCTTCATAGCCGCCCTGGTGGGGGGGGTTGGGGGGTGTGGGGGTGCAGCTCACCACACTCAGAAGCCGGCGAGTTAATCTTTCCCAATGGAACCTCCACCAGGGGTGCAAGCACTGTTTAAGAAGCTGAGTACAAGTTTCATGCTGGGCTTCAAACCAGGGTGGGTGGCCCCTGAAAAGATGGGGTCTTGTAGGGCTGGGAAGGACTGGACGTGCCTCTGCCTGGTGCTCTGGAGTAAAAGGGGCGCAGCAGGCTCCGGGGACCTCAACCTCCTCCTTCCTCGGGGGCGCGGCCTGCGGCCAGGCTTGACGGCCGCGCGCGGGCGCAGGGCGTGCTCTGCTCGCCGGGACTGTCCAGGGGCATCGGGGGTGCAGGGGCATCGGGGGTGCAGGGGCATCGGGGGTGCGGACGCTCCGGGAAGGCAGGCGAGCCCGGTGTGTGGGCCGCGGAGGCCTGTGGAGCCCGCCGGGCTCGCTGGTGGCCTGGCTCGCGCTCTCCTCTGCCCACTGAGCTGCTCCCCGTCACACTTTCACTCCGAAGACATTTGTGTAGAAACCAGACAGACAGACAACGAGCGAAGCCTCGCCTCCACCCCACGTCAGCGTGGCAGACGGCCCCCCTCAGCCTGCAGACAGCCCCCCTCAGCCGGCGGACGGCCCCCTCAGCCTGCGAACGGCCCCCCTCAGCCTGCAGACGGCCCCCCTCAGCGCGGACGGCCCCCCTCAGCCGGCAGACGGCCCCCTCAGCCTGCAGACGGTCCCCCTCAGCCTGCAGACGGTCCCCCTCAGCCAGCGGACGGCCCCCCTCAGCCTGCAGACGGTCCCCCTCAGCCGGCGGACGGCCCCCTCAGCCAGCGGATGGCCCCCCTCAGCCTGCGGACGGCCCCCTCAGCCGGCGGACGGCTCCCCTCAGTGCGGACGGCCCCCTCAGCCTACAGACGGCCCCCCTCAGCCTGCAGACGGCCCCCCTCAGCGCGGACGGCCCCCCTCAGCCTACAGACGTCCCCCTCAGCCTGCAGACGGTCCCCCTCAGCCGGCGGACGGCCCCCCTCAGCCTACAGACGGCCCCCCTCAGCCTACAGACGGCCCCCCTCAGCGCAGACGGCTCCCCTCAGCCTGCAGATGGCCCCCCTCAGCGCGGACGGCCCCCCTCAGCCTACAGATGGCCCCCCTCAGCCTGCAGACGGCCCCCCTCAGCCTGCGGACGGCCCCCCTCAGCCTGCGGACGGCCCCCCTCAGCGCGGACGGCCCCCCTCAGTACCCCCGCGCCGCTCCGCGCGGCTCCTTCCAGCCCCCGCTCGCCCGTGGTGAGGAGACGCCACTGTCCCCGCCTGCACGGGGCCGAGGTGGAAACAACACACAAACGCTCTGACGAGCTGTCATCGAAGCCTTGGGGCGCGGCCTGGAGCCTCCCGGGGAGCCGGTCAGCTCCGCGAGCTGGACGCTGCGCCTGGGCGGAGGGGCCGTCGTGTCCTGTCAGCCCGGCTGGGCAGGGAAGAGAAACAGCAGGCACGTGGTGGAGCAGAGCCCCCCCCGCCCCCCACAGTCCCCGCAGAGCGACTCCGGGCCGGAGCTGGGCCCAGGAAGGCCACCCCAAGGGCCCGTCCCGGTGCCCCCGCGGCCCCAGGCCGGGGCGGATGGTCCTGGGGGCGCTGGTCCCCAGCCTGGGGGCTCTCAGGGAGTCAGACGTGAAACTCCGAAACAGCCGCAGACAGAGCGCCCCGCCCCACACCCCTCTTTCCTGGTCCCCCTGACCTCGGCCGCCGCCGTTCACCGTTGTCCGCCGCAGCATGACCAGGGCCTTGGTCTAATGGCAGGAAAGTGCGATTTCGACCCAAGATGAGGATTCAGACCCTTCGGGGCTTCTGCTTCTCTGCAGCTCGTTGTGGTTGAGAAATTTCCTTGTACCCTTTGTTCCCCAACTGCTCATAACACCACGATACAACCCTCCCGCTCTCTGCAGCATTAATTATCCCAAAGCACCTCCTTCTGGTGCTCGTTATCTCCGATCATTAGGTGGAGGGTTCGTTACTGAGAAACCTCAGCCGGGTCTCTCTCCGCACCTCATCATGTGGGTCCAGGTCCTCCCGGGAGACAGAGCCTCGTTCCACCACTTGCGTTAAAATATATGATCTGTGGGAAAATACCTAAATGTTTATCATCAATAAGCCGTGAGGTGACTCAAGTGTTTTCTAGATTTATTTTATACTAGACGCAGATTTTTTTCTGAGCTGTTTTTCCTACCAGAGAATTGTGGAAGGCTGGAAAGTGATCACTGAAACTCAATGTCTGTTCTACGGGAATGTAAAAATGAGAAAAAGTCTCAGTAATGACATCCCCAGTGAACTGTAAGCATGGAAGGAGCGAGTGCTTGTCCACAGCCGGATCAGCACCCAGCTGCCTGCTGCTGCGGCCCATCCGACACTCCTCCTTGACACCACCTGCCTCTTCTCCATTTCTGTAATTGAAGAAAACCCCTAGCCCAACAGCCATTGCTCAGAGGACCCTGTGAGCTGTCGCTCAGTGCTTGGAAATTGTCAGAGTTTCTCCTATCTTTGTGCATGTCCACGATGAGCTCACTTCTTATATTTGGATTTTAACCTTGCGGGCTTCCTTTCCGTTTTGTTCTTTGGTATTTGAAGTTCGAGTCATGTATACACAACATACAATTTCAGGCCAGTTTAGTGTAGTGACTGATGAATTCCATAGGAAACGGCTCTGGTACTTGCTGGCTGAGCAAGTTTGGGAGAGTTACTTAACCACTCTGTGATGGTTCATTGAATGTCTCAACTGGACTAGGTTACGGGGCCTTTTGTTTGATCAACTTGTCTAGATGTCGTGAAGGCGATTTATAGATGTGATCAGTATTTAAATCACTAAAATTTGAATAATGCAGATTATCCTGCTATTCAATGTCCTTCAAATGTCCTTATTTTGGACATCTGAAGAGCTCCTAGTGTGGGAGGGTCTTTCCAACCAGGTGAAGTTCTTATGAGGAAAGACTGCCTGTCTTCCAGAGGGCTTGACCGGAGTGTCCAGTCCACTCTCCCACAAACCAAGTGGTGGTGGGTGGGAACCTGCATTCTTTTCTAGATTCCCCAGTTCTCAGAAAACTTGCTTGGATGGCTCTTATATGAAAAGACACTTCTTTTGTCTGTGTGTCAGGATTATTTTGTCTTATGGTTCACCGACGACAAATTGCATTCTCTCTAGAAAATTACTTCATTATAATCCTCAGTTTCTTCACAGTGAAGTAGAAATGAAAATAATCTATCTTGGGCCTCCCTGGTGGCACAAGGGGTTAAGATGCAACCTATGAAGCTGTCCGCAGCCTCTGCAGCATGAGTTCGATCCCCGGCCAGGGAGCTGACCCACGTGGCGTGGCAGACCTCTCCTGTCTGGCCCGCTGCTCCCCTCAGCAGTGTATTTCGGTCAGTCTGCCTGTTCTGTTCCCTGCTCTGTCTCTGGTGAATCCTCTCACCCCCCGTACCTCTAGCCCATACCCCAGTTGTTGTATGCATAAATAATCTTTTTTAAAAAAGAAAATATCTATCTTGAATTGCTGTTAAAATTGAATTATGGAAAAATAACACTAACCTTAATGCTGTGACCCAAGTCAGCTTATTTGAGGGAAGCAGAAATTATCCATGTGGTGAATGAATGTGAGGAAACTTGACCCATGTGTCTGAATCTCTGTGGAGTAACTGGGGCCAAAATATAAATATGGAGTCTTGTCATGTAAGCAAGAACAGGAGACACAGAGTGAAAGGAGACAAGAAATGATTTTGGACATTTGAAGAGCTCCCGGGTGAGCCAGTGGAAGAAGCAGACACCAAGCAGAAATGGCTAAAACAAAGTCAAGGCAAGATATCAAATGTCTGTCCCACAAGAAAAAAAAAAAATTGAAGGCTTTGCTTTTGCCATTGTAAACAGAAATATTAGGTGAACAGGCTGATGTCATTGATATGACCCTTTAGGGACGACGACAAGGCTCTTCATGCAAAATCAGGACAAATTAAATTCCAGGAGGAGATGATGTAGAAATTTCACAATTCAACTACCGTTTGACCTGTTTTATTATAATAGTTTCATTAAGTCTGATGTAAGCAGTGTGATTGCTTTTATAGAAACACTTGGCACATATGCAATTGCAGAACAAACTTTTAAGTGTTTCATTATTTTAATACATATTTTGGCGAAGGCAAAGTATACTTTCTGTATTTATGAAAAGAATAGCAGTGATTACTGCAGGCGTAGTACTTCACATCAAAGTTGTGGAAGGTAAAATGTCTTCAAATGTGTCTTTAAAGAGGGATGGTACATTACCATACAAACCAATCGCTTTTTTATAGCATCAGGCTGTTTTAAAAGATACTTCAAAGGTAATAGTTATAACATGGCAATAAACTCCAAAATTGACTGTCTTATATCAAGTCCCATTGGCTGTTTTGAGATTAAGTGTGAGCACAAATATTGTATTTTTTCCAAGAATCCCAACACATAATTTTCTATTAAAACCCTATATACAATTTCCGATTTTGTGGAATTCTTGTTGACTTTTTCAAAGGGTGAATATGATCAATGCGGAAAATCCAAAATTTCTCTGCTACCATGTTTAAACTTGAGATTAAATAGTGATGGAACTGAAGCATATAGACTTTATTTAAGAATCAAAAAAGGAAAAAGTAGGATATTTTAAAACTTGAAGTGCTTATTTAAATATTGATCATTGAGTATCTAGTAGTTTTAAAATAATTTTGTTAAATATTTTATAAAATTACACAGCTTAAAACTCTAATGTTGGGGCTCATTTGCATAATGTAATCTCTTATTTAAAGCTGTTGTGAATGCAGTGTGACACAAATGTGTTTAAAACTTCTTTTAACTACATTTTGATAATTTTTTTTACAAAGTTGAAAATTAAAGATTCTATAGTTCAGTGATTGCAATCACAGATAGACTTTAGCTCGCTCATCTTACCAGCAGTTAAGGATATTCAAAAGGCTGTTAGTAAACACAAACAATCTACAAGGCGATGGGATATTGGAGTCACACCATGGAATATTACACAGTCCAGAAAAGGAGCTCACGACAGCTAGAGTGTGGGTTAACTTTGTAACAGCATTAAGGAAAGAAAAAGCAAGAATCAAAAGACTACATACATTAAAAAAGTTTAATAGTTGTAATGAAATCAAACTATGTGGGGCCTCCCCAGTGGCGCAGTGGGTTGAGCACTGTGAAGCTATCTGCAGCCTCTGCAGTGCAGATTTGATTCCTGGCCAGCTAGGGAGATACCCACATGGCACGGCAGACCTCTCCTGTCTCCCCACTGCTCCCCTCAGCAGTGTATTTCAGTCAGTCTGCCTGTTCTGTTCCTCGTTCTGTCTCTGGTGAATCCTCTCACCCTCCCACACTTCTGACCTGTACCCCAGTTCTTGTCTAAATAAATATTTTTAAAAACAGAAATTAAACTACATGATAACAAAACAAATTGATAGATATATATTTTATATTCAAAAGAGCAGGTTTGGGCCTCCCCTGTGGTGCAGCGGTTGAGTGCTGGGTTGCGAAGCTGCCCGTGACTTCTGCGGCGCCGGTTCGATCCCCGGCTGCTCCCCGGCCACCGGAGGAGGGTCCCACATGGCGCTCAGACCTCTCCTGCCGCCCGCTGCTCCCCTCAGCAGTGGACTTCGGTCCTTCTGCCTGCTCTGCTCCCCGCTCTGGCTCTGGTGAATCCTCTCACCCTCCCGCACTTCTACTGTACCCAGTGCTTGTATAAACAAAAACAAAAAACAAATTAAATAAATAAATAAATAAAACAAAAACAAAAGGGCAGGTTCATTACAAAAAGGGAGAGAGGAGTAAAGGACAGTTGCACAGACACAGGCAGAAAGAGTCTGAAAACATACTTGGGGAGAAAACACAGTCAGAGGCTTCTGGCAGTATCTTTGTGCTTAATAATAAGCATGGGGGACACCAGCTTGATGGTCACGTTCAGGAGAATGGCTGCACTCCCTACAGCCACCATCCCTGTCCTCCCGCTGGACAACCCACTCTCTGGTCCCAGACTCCTCAAAGGTAAGGAGTCTAGGGCATGGAGACTTTCTTCTTTGAACCCTAAATATAAATTTCCAGGATTCAACTTGGAAATTGTATATACATATGCATCTACGTGTCCACATACATAGAAGTTTGTACGTGTGTGTATGTATATATGCATATATATATATATATACACAAAGCAAATGTAGTAATGTTGCTTAATATGTGTTTATCCCAAAAAAGGCATCTGACTAGATATATTGTTTTGTAATTTGTGTTATCAATAGTGTTGCCCAAAGTGGACCTTCTGCCAATGGGCTCAGAGGCAATAACCATAGCATTGGCTTTTGAGAAAAGAAATAGTTTATTGTGAGGTCACCTGCAGAGATTGAGGCAAGTCCCTCAAACCAGTTTCCCCAGGGATGGGACTTTGAGTCATATTTAAGAAGTTGGGGAACCAAGACTATATTAAGAAAATGCAAGTTGGTCAAGTTTGATTGGTTGCTTTCTTTTTTAATATGGTGTAATTGAATTGCAACAAAACTTTGCTTTTTAATGTTGTCTGTTTAATGATGAATTAAGCTTGGTTCCTTTTTCCATGGCAATTTTCATTCTGGACAGGGAGAGGTCATGTCTGAGGCCTGTGCTCTGAAATACACCTTGTAAAATTATGAAAAACCTGGGTTTTACCTTGTTTAAGGTAGATTTGAGTATTTTGTCCTTTTTAATCCTCTGTCACTACACACTTTGGCCAAACCTGGCTATTCTTGCAAGCTAAGCAGAGACGGAGGGGAAAAAAAAAAAAAACACAAGAGGAAAATGGTTAAATGGCAGGACCACTGCGGCTCCAGCAAAGCATGAGATAGTCTCAAAATAACTCATAGCCTTTTCTTTGTCTGTAGTAACCTTGATTTTAACCTATAGGAGAATGGGTGTGCGGTGTGGGTGTGGGTGTGAGCATATTTGAAAGTGCTGTATGTACGTGTGCTAGTTTCTGTGTTGATTACTTTTTAGTTGTTCAAATCTAACCTGAATTCCTGGAACTAAACCCCAATTGGTCAGTGTATTCTCCTTTGAGTTTGTTTTACTTGCTGACTTAGTTTGTTGATTTTGTTTACGATTTTTGTATTCATATTCTTGGCTTGTGACTTTTTCTTCTTGCACCGATGTATTTAAAAAACCGACTTTGTGTTTTTCACAAGCTCTAACCACACTCTGCACTTACTCACTATTTGAGATGCTTAGTTGCTTCAGGCAGCTTATTTGTGATGTAACACTATTACACTCTTTCATTAGATTTAATAATGACAATAGTAATACTGATATTGGCCTTGGAACTCTTATTTTGTGCAGATATTATTTATTCAGCTTTCACCCGAAGCACAGAATCTTTGTCCCTGGGAGATCATTCATTCTGTGTGGCTTTAATGAGCTCCTGTTAATGGGCCTCCGGGCCACAACATCAAGCCTGCTTTGAACAGCGAGGGGTAAAGGTGGAAAATAATTAGTATCTATTTTAGGCCTCAAGGTCTTTCAGTGACAATAGGAAGAAGAGAGGGCACGATGGAGTAAGGCGGGAAGGATTAGGCCCGGCAGGACTCCGACTTAATTAATTTACCCCAAGTTCATCTGAAAAGAGTGGGAAATTGACTGGAGATGCTTACCTCACACACATGGATTTTTAATCGCCAAGTTTTTTATTGAAAGTTTGTTCCTTTTACATAATTAGTCTAGTTATTTTAATGAAGATACTTTATAAACCCAAAATAAAAAAAATAATAATTATTACTCATTTTAATCCATTTATTCTTTAATTTAATGGGAAGATAAATATCGGTTAAAATGTCCTAAAATGCGCAGTAAAAAGAGGGGAAAGCTTTGCACGAGGCGATGCCAGCAGCAGCATGTCTCCCTCCTCCAGCTCCGCCGGGCTGCCGGCTGGCCGTGCGCGTCCCGCTTCTGTGGCAACTCGCGGGCCCTGACTCGGGAGAACCACAGCTGGGCAGTGAGCCCGCGCGTGTGCAGGTGTCCCGGAGCCACCAGGGGAAGTGAGAGCAGAGCCCTCCTAGTTTGAAAGAGGGGGAAATAGCTGAAACAGTTGCTGAGCCTGCTGAGAAGGGTTGCCAGCGTGTTGTAGATTTTGCTAAGAAATGGCCTCAGAGAACATCTGGGGCCCGGGAGCACCCACGTGAGGAGACAGAGCAACTTCTGGGGTGTCTCCAGCGGGGCCTGGAATGCAAAGGCTTCTGCAGGCTCCGTTCACCTGGCTCCTGACCTGGGCATCTTGGCCGACCTCGTGCTGCCGGGAGGGGCCTCCCTGAGGATGAGCTGGCAGCACCCGTGGGCAGGGGCAGCTCGGGGGCCCCGGCCCCCCTCGTGCCGGGCAGCTGAGGAGAACGAGGAACCCGGCCACGTGGTCAGGCGCTCACCTCCTCGGCGTCACCTGGAGACACTGGGAGCTCCAGGGCCTGTTGCTCCCCCTGTACGCAGGGACTGTCAGTCTCTCTGGGGGCCTCCGAGAGAACCTGCGCGCTGTGTGACAGGAACAGTCACTGTGGCACCAAACGGTCCCGAGGCCCCTCTGATGATGCCTGGGGGCAAGGCTGCCAGGCATCCTGCCGAGGCACCTGGGCCTGTGACCCCAGGGGCTCTTATCTGTGCGTGGACCTGGGGCTTTCCGTGCATGTGCATTGTGGGGAGAGGGGCTGAGCCTGGCCAGGGAAACAGCTGCCCCCTCTCTCTTCAACTCCTGGGTAAATGTGGACCCACATGCTGTCTTAGAGCAGGCATCACAGTCGAGGCGGCTAAGCTATAAATACTCGTTTTTTCACTGTTCTGGAGCCCGACAGGTCTGACATCAAGGTGCTGGCAGGCTTCCTGTCTGGGGTGGCCCCGACCCCGGCTCCTGGCAATCATCTTGATGCTTTTCCATGGAGGGGAAGGATGCGGGCAGAGGCTCAGGGCAGACGAAACCCACTTCTTTTTTTCTCAGCTCCTGGGCAGTGACATCTAGTGTCCGCTGCTTTTGTCATCTGAGTTTCAGCTTTTTCAACGCCCATACCACCCATAAACCAGTTTAGGGCCAGGATGTGGCCATGGGCCTTCCTAAGTGCCCCCAAGTGGCCTCTGAACGTCTCATGACCCTCACTGCTCCTCAGCCCCCAGCACCTGCTTCCACACTCCCACCCAATGCCCATAGGGCTGACCCAGGAAAGAACAATTTTTGTGTCAGCTCCTCCAGGCCTCTGTGCACTCACTGGGAGCCGCCCTCAGCGGGTAACATTCCCGGCTACAGCCATAGCCCCACTGAAGGCAGCATCCCAGAGGGGAGAAGTCCCGGCCCCACCCCCAGTCCTGCTCAGACACCAGCTCTGGGAGCTGCAGCCTCTTCACACGGACTCCACTACTCCTGGCGCCTCGAGCATCCCCTACCTGAAGGCCGCACTCGGCGCACACTCACCTGACGGCCAGTTAAGTGACCTCACCAGCTAGTTGTAAAGAAGCACGTGGAACAGAGAGAGCCGTGCAGGCTGCATCTGTCTGCAGGTCAGCTTTGAAATAGCTGTTGACGGATGTGGCTGGAGAACGAGCGGAAAACAGCTCCTGCCGCCCTCCTGGCACGTGAAGGGGCTGGCATGTGTTTCTAGCCGGAGCTCAGAGCAAAGCAAGATGCACGAGTCTGGGACTGTCATTCCAGGACCGCGCACAGGCCGCTCCAGCGAGGAGCCAGCACGTGCTTCTGGGGTGAAGCCTCTCGGCTCCGAGCTTCATGCTGCTCATCCTCCTGAGAGGCTGCTCATCCTCCTGAGAGGCTCTGCGCGTTTTCCCGCGGGTGAGCAGGCGGCTCCCCTGGGCGGGGGCTAAGCGGCAGGACGGGCGGCCTGTCTCCCGGCCACGGCAGCAGAGCATGGCGGGGGGAGCCCGTCAGGCCTCGGCAGAGCCAGGCCCTGGGTGGCTCGGGGGTGTCTGCCTCAGGCAGGTGTGGGTGTGGTGGGAGAGGGGTCATTGCCCTCTGGCCCGCGGAAGTGGCTGCAAGTGGGGGGCATGGGCCGCACTTTGCTTGGCCACTCTTTCATCTAAAGCGATTCCACTGTGGGCAGCTGATGGCGACGTTTCACGACTGGCAAACCTGATTCCAGCTTTTGTCCTGAGCTTGGAGGCACAGAACCTATTGTTTCATTAACATAAAGCTGTCTTTGCATTGAATGTGGGGAAGTGACCTTGTTTTTAGGTTTTCCCAGTGGACTGGGTCAGGCTCAGCTCTTGGGGGCCTCAGCGGACCCCTGTGTACAGGAAAGTCTGGACTCGCTGGACGTGGGGAGGAGCCGTGTCACAGCCCAGGTGTTTTCAGCTCATCTCTTATGGGGCGCTGAGCTCAGAGTGGAAGGCTGGGGCTGAGGCCCCACAGAGGCCACCCTGCCGAGGACTGCTGGACTAGACGACAGAGCCCCCAAGTCTTCTCGGAGCTAGGACTTGTCTGCTCGAAATGCTCCTGTCTTCTCAACCTGCAGCCCCATGCCAGCAGCAGCCCCAGCATGCCTGCCGGTCCCCCTCAGGTCCTCTGTCCACACGTACAATGCTCATTTGATGGCGTCCACTCCCAGCTTGGGGTGCATGGCCATCTCTGCCTCACTGGCATGAGGTGGTCATGGGGGAAGAAACAAGTGTGCAGGCTAGTTCTCAAGCTTGCCTTCCTGTGATGATGGCCGTAGCTCTCAGAGGGACACCACCACTGTGGCCCCTGCCCGCGTCGGCTCAGCACATTTGAGGTCTTAAAGAATTGGCCTCGGAAATAGGGTACGCTGTGGATTAAAGGAAAGAGCAAGGCCAGCTGGTGAGTGACCTTCTTCAGGGCCTGGATCTGGTCTGCCCCCAGGTGAGCCACGTGCACTGCCGCAGCGGGTTTCGCTGAGTGAGGCTGACCTCGTTCTGATGGCCTCGTCATCCCTCATCTGGAGCAGCCCGAGCGGGGAGGTCCCCTACAGAGAGAACACCTCACAGGCACCGAAATTCCATTCACATTGCAGTCTTTGCAGAGAACCCCCAGCAGTGACCGCAGAGTTTGCAGCTGGCTTCCTTCCTAACATACCCACGCCCTGCTGGCTGGGAGCTGGGGTTTGAGTGCAGGAGTGGGGTGCTGGGTCTCTGGGGAGGCAGGTGTGCCTTGGCTCCAGTGCTGGAGACAGTGGGTCACTTCGTGGTCAGAGGAGGGCTGAGGCCTCCTGGCTGAGCCGCCACTTGCCTTCCCTCCCCCAGGGCAGTGAGCCCGCAGGTCTCTCCAGCCCCAGCAGGCAGATAGACAGGCAGATAGACACTCCCCTCAAGCTTCCAATTTTAAAAAATCAGTGTTGTCTGCATCGATGGTTATTGTGACTCATGCTATGAATGTTCCAATTTAGAGAGCGTGGAAATCGGTCCATGCAGCGTTCCAGAAAGTCTTTTTCTTACATATAATCCAACTCCTGGTGTCTGGGGACATGAGTGACTTTATCTCACCCCCAAACAGAACAGAGAAGGTCTAACTCTGCAGGGGCCAGGCGTGAGCTCCAGACTCTCCCTGGATTGGCTACGCAGGCTGAGCCTCATCAGTCTCCCTCTTCACGCCCTTCTGCAGGCTGCGACTCCCCCTGAGTGGCAGCTGACTTAGCACCATTTGCTGAGTAAAGTCCCATTGACCAAATGTGCTGGAATGACCTTTCATCCCTCAACCTGACCCTGCAGATCACCCCAGTTAAGTGGCCTGGGCAAGCTTCCTTGGGAATGCTAACACAGTCCTGGGGGCATGTCCCCCGGAAAATGAGGGAGAAAGAAACCTTCAGTGGGACATTGACTTTAAAGGGAATCAGACACAGACATGTAGCTGTGTCCTCGTCCCTGTCCTCAGCGATGAGCTGACTCTTGTGATCTGTCATCTTAGTTTCATAGGCTGGAGGCTGGTGTCTGTAATGGTGAAATGAAGTGTCAGAGGCTCTGGAGACTCAACGTTTCCTGTCTCTAAATGAGCTGCTGGGGAGAAGGACCCGGCCATTGACTATAACAAGAGTTGATAGTTAACTAAAGACATCCTTACTATTGTCCCTGTGAAACCGATCATCACATAATTGAGCCACAAAGATTGTTTTCAGACCATTAAAAGAGCTGTTACCTCTGTATGCACAGTGAGAGCAAAGCTTGTAGGAAACATTTTGGTTTATACAAATTACTGGAGATTCTGGAGGTGAAAATGAACTTCCACTTTGTATGGTATTTTCCTTTGCAATGTGTTCCCCAAAGCGTGAAAGTGACTCTTAATATCTGCTTCTGTATTTCTTATATTGAAAGTAGGTCAAGTCTTGCAAACTAAATTCTGATAAAGAAATGATGGTGGGGTTTTCATGTCCATTTTGGGATCAGTGGCTCATAGAAGAGTTAAACGATCTTGTTGAGGGATGTCTTGATTTGAGCTATTTTTAAAATTTCATGATATGTTAATATTTTTATTTGATTGTTGAATTATTGTCTTAAAATTGCATCCTTAAATTATCTTCTTCTTTGAATGGCTCCCTGGTCATTTGTTAGAATGGCAGTTATAATAGTCTGAGATAATAGTGTGAGAGTCTTAATAGCATGGTAGTCTGAACAGAACTTGGTAATGAGAAGTAGAAATGAAATCAGAGCAATCCATCTGAGGCTGAAGTTTGTAAAAGTGATTATAATAGCAGATTCTGTCAAGGAAGTAAAAGGATAAGGGCAAAATGATATTTATCAGCAGAAGTAACTCAATTAACTTAGTAATTATTCCATAAAATATATTTGAGTTTCAATTGTGTCTTGACTTCTGTGCTCACGATTGATCATGAAGATTTGGAGGCCAGACTCTGTGCCCAGAAGGAGCTCTCAGTCCAGGGCAGAGTACTCAGACCAAACGCTGTTGATATTTTGGTGGCTGATCCTCGGGTGTGGGAGGGTGTCCTGCCCCCTGGAGCAGGTCCAGCATCATTTCTGGCTCCATCAACCAGGTGGCAGTAGAACCCCCCTGCAATATTGGCCCCCAAACATGGTGTCAGTCCTGTATATGTGGCCGGAGGGAAACACATGCTGAGACACGTTGTCCCAGTGAAAGGTCAGTGAGTGAAGGTCAGTGAGATGCGGCCAGCTTGAGAGCACAGGGTGTTCTAAGGAGTTGCAAGCTCCACTTTCAGGCCAAGAGAGACAGAGACCTGGGTGGCTTATTTTGAGTTTGGTGCATTCAGTAAAAGGATGTAAAACAGGTAACTTAGTCCGGTAGGAAATGAGATGCCTCAAAAGCACTTCTGTGAAGTGACAAGAAAAACCATATTTTCTATACATAGCCAGTTTTTCTGTTTTGAGATTTGTAATTTATTGTTAAAAATGTTGTCCTATGTGTTCCCAAAGGTGTTCCTAGTTTTTCCTTTCATGTCCAAACAGCACATTCTATCTGGAGGGTTTTCTAAGAACCTTAAAGGGAAGTACTATTCCGGTTCTATTATCTTTATGGGGTGAGTAAGTTTCCTAACCTGTGGCTTATGGTCCAGGTCCTGTGTGTCTTCTCAGGCTGGCCTAGGTCTACCCTCCAGAGTGTCGGGCGTGGCTCTGTAACATCATTGTCTGTACAGTAGAAGAAGTCTCTTTCACTCTTCAAAATTTGTTTATATATCTAGAACATCCTTAATTTTGAAAACTGTCCGATTCCCCTAAAATCTTTTAGGTTTCTGTAAAAGTCACCTTAATTATTTTTGTCTATATTAGGAAGTGTGGGTATCAGTAATATTTAGTTCCTGCATCTTTTATTTATTCTTTTATTTCACTAATTGACTAAAAACTCACCCCCCAAAGAGCTAATACACCACAGGTAATTCCTGGCTATGTGATAATCTAATGTTTATGCAACGGAGTCTTCCTGTCTTTCCTAATTACACTTTCTGATTTCCTTTGATTTATGTTTTGATCTGAGTGTCACTTTGTACTCATATTTTATCACTCGTCTCTTTGTTGATTTTTTCTGATTTTTTTATATATGGGTGGTGAGCCGAGGTGAGCTATTCCACCTGCTCCAGAATCAGCCCAATGAGCAGGTGGGAGACGGGTTTGCTCTCACACCTGCCATCACTATAAATAGCCGCTAATGGACACTGGGCACAGGGGAGCCATGAATGTGGACCTGTGCGTTAGAGTTCATGACTCACGCTTGGCCATTGCAGTGCCCACAGTGTAAGCCTCCTGGGCATGTCCCACTTCCCCTGTGACCTTGCTTCTGTATGTGCCCAGAGGCAAGGGAGTGAGACCAAACTGGAAAATGGGAGGAGGTGAATGTTGGCAGAAGTGCCCATCCGTTTTATCTACCAGCAAATAACTTGATCATCATGGTGAGACACTCAAGCATAACAGGACCTGGTACCACTAAGGCACAGGACTCCGTCTGTCTGCTGAATGTTCATCTTCAAGAAAACTGGGAGTAATGAATGTAAGAAAACTCAAAGGAGGACATGGGTTCTAACAGGCATTAATCTATCTCTATGGACTTTTTGCTTTCACTGAGCCTTGTTTTATTTCAGACTTTGTATTTTTAATCCTAAGACAGAGATGACGGTTCTTTCTCTCTGTTGAACTATTTATGAAGAACAGTTCTGAGCTAACGTTAATGAGAAAAAAGTATCACCTGCAGCTGCTGAGCCAGAAGAAGGACAGGACCTCAACGTCAATATTTTTTTTTTTTTTTTTAGTAAGACGAAGGAAAGGAAAAAGACATCCTGGAGGAGGGAAGATAATTAACATGTTTGTTCTCTAACCTCAGCCCTGTTCAAGTCACAGCTATCCTGGAAGTTGATTAAATCCACAGTGTCCACAAATACCTCAGTCTTTTTATCCAACCGGAAGTTTTCCTCCTCTGAATGGGAAAAATGTGAGTAGACATAGAAAACATAAGTCATTGTTATTCCTAAGTAACAGATTTTTTGCAAATGAAATAGATAGGTTTTAAGATACGTTAAAATTTTCTCTGGAAGCTGAAATACTGAATCAACAGGTCCGTTGGTGACATCATACTCCCTGGTATTTGATGCAAAATGATAAACACCAACATATTTTTGAGTTAAGTGATCAAACTTCAAAGGAAAAAAAAAACTGATGAATCCAGAGATAAAATGGAGCTGGCCTTATGGCCTGGGTTCAAATGATTGTCCAGGATCAAAGTCTGTTGAGTTCTGGCATGAAGATGAGGAGACACTCTGGAGCCTCACCTGCAACAACTCAGGGAGCATGACTCTAGAAGCTATTGGAAAAACAAACTGAGTTAGCAGTGACCTTTTTATAATTAGAGATAAATCAAAATAAATGTCTTAGAGATTGAGAAACAATAAAAGTTGAGTAATAAAACCATGTAGAAATGGCATGAAATATATTCACATTATTGAAAAAGCTAGAGAAATGACATTGACACTCATACTAATTTTATATAGTATTCACAAGACCAGAGAAATTATAGCTGTGGAATGTGAATGTTCTAAAATGTCAATAATTGATTACATTAAACAAGAAAGATAGAAGTTAATATGCACCCACAATTCTAGATGTTGGGAAAATAAACCATCATTTTTATACTTTTATTTATTTATTTATTTATTTATTTATTTATTTATTTATTTATTTATTTATTTTTCTGGGACCCTCGCCGGTGGCCAGGGATCAAACTGGCGCTGCAGAGGCTGCGGGCAGCTTCGCAACCCAGCACTCAACCGCTGCACCACCAGGGGAGGCCCTATACTTTTAATATTTTTAATTTCTAAAAATAGAAATGTAGAATTCATAATTCTACATTAGTAATTCTACTAGTTAGTAGAATTCTACATTAGTAATTCTACTAGTTAGTAGAATTCTACATTAGTAATTCTACTAGTTAGTAGAATTCTACTAGTTTGATCAAACTTCAAAGGAAAAAAAAAAAAACCTGATGAATCCAGAGATAAAATGGAGCTGGCCTTACGGCTTAGGTTCAAACGATTAGTATGAACTATTAGAATTCTACTAATTAGTAGAATTAGTTTGGTGGTGAGTAGGTAACTTTGTAAGTTTTAAGAAACTGGTGTTAATATATAGAATTCCTTTCTTAGAAAAAACAAGAGTGCATGGAATAATGATAACTCGGCAGCACTGAGCACAAATATTTAAGTTATAAGAATAATTAAGTTTAGATATAATATTTTCACTTTCCTGTACAGATATTAATGACAAGTGTCTACAAAAGAATATGAAGGTAAAAGCTAACTTTCATTAACTTTGCCACCATCCAGGTAAATCTGCCTGATTGGTTTAAGAGGGAGCAGCATCCCACATTTGTACATGATTTCCATTGCCTTATTTTGCAGTCCTAGTCTGGGTTGTCCCGAAGCTTTGGGGGGATATGAAAGTAACATACAGGTCCTTGGTCTTTCCAAAAAGACTGAGCCTTACCAAACACCACCACAGTTTCTATCACCCGCAGCCTGGGGTGGTAGGTTTAATACTTCCGGAAGCGTTGATAGTGAGCTGAGGTTTCCATGTCACTCATATATCTGCCTAAATTTGTTATTTCATTCATAGCAATCAGTCTATGATCCTGGTGAAATCCTGAACTTGTCTCAATAAAATTAGTTGCAGACCAAGTTAAGAGGCCAGCAATGAATGGGTGATCTCGCTGCTACGCCAAAGTCACCCAGTCTCCTAGGCGGACGGCTGGTCTCCTTCCCCAATAAACCACACTCTCATACCTTCCCTGGGACTTTTAAATGAATCCATTTACGTCTCACTGGATCTATATTTGAATATTTTGTCAAAGAAGATCTCTTTCATTTATTTCACAAAAAAGTGAGTGTTGTACCTCCAGGCACAAGCTACTTTCCAGTTTCTGATGCTTCTGGGGGGTTATCTCTGTCTGGCCCATCTGGGAGCTGAGCTGGACCTGGGAGAGGCAGGGGGTCCCTGTGTCTCTTGGGTGCCTGCAGCCTGGGAAAGAGCTGGGCCTGCCTGGGTGCCTCCTGGTCCTCACCGCACAAGATGGCAGGCAGAGGATCTAGCTTCCACCTTGCCTGCGAATCTGACAAGACTATCATGGAAATTTGAGATAAAATAATTCAGAACCCAAATAAAACATCCACAAAAATATACCTGTTTTAAATAACCTGTGATTGGCTCCAGTGTTGGCTCATGAATCTTCAGCTCTATGTAATTACCCAGATGTCTTGAATAAAGGAAGCATTCTCCCTTGAGAACTATTTTATTACCTGTTAAGGTGAGCACGTTATATCCCCTTTAACTCCTGTGTTCAGCAAGGATGCAATTGCATATTTGTTCATTTATAGATTCCGAGCATGGTTTATGAAGGAAGCAAGAGAGAGAAAATGTCAGAAAATATGAACAACTCCACCCTGGACAGGAAGAAATTAAACAAAACCCAAAACCTCCCTGGGGTAATATGCCATATGTTAGGTGTCTACAGTAAAAATATGTTAAAATTCACAACTTTTGTAAATGATGAGTCTTTTCACTTATTAATCTAGATTTTCATCCCTCAGGGAAATTTAATCTCAGAGATTTCAATGGGAAACACATTTTGAAATAAAAAAGGACACCACTTTGTCTTCCTCAGGAAAGCTGTCACATGAGTCTCTGTGAGAGCAAACACATTAGTCCAGACTTGAGATTACAAGTTGTAAACAGTAAGTTATTAAAAAGAAGCTATTTTTTAATATTTTTAAATGTATTCATCTTGAATCCATTCTTAAGAAAAGACATTTTAAGCCATCTGAATATCTTAGAAGTTAAGGCATCCAGAATCTTTAGAGATTTTATTTTTTGTGTAAGGAGATAACAGAGCAGATCAGCAGCCACAATTTGTACCTACTGTGTGCTCTGTGCCACGTTGGGTAATGGGAATTCGCTAGTGAAGAGAACAGCCTCCTTCCAGGGAGACAGCGGACCCGCAGCCCCAGGAAGCTCATTTCAACGGGGAAAGCCCTGGAAGTGAGGGCAGAGGCAGCGCGGACACAGCCTGCCCTGGGGATCAGGAGACAGTCCCTAGAAACAGGACAGAAGCTGAGACTGGAACTTTTTGCCAAGGGAGTGATCAGGGGAGATGTTGCAGGTGGAGGACAAGGCAGAGCCCACAGGGGAGGGAGCCTGGCGCCGCCTCCAGAGTCCTGGAGCAGGAGGAGGGTGGAGCGACGTGAGTGCTGGATGGCTGCAGAACCTTCCAGAGATGAGAGACTCTGCCATGCTCAGTTCCATAATTGTGTGTAAATACCCCAGAGGCAGTTGGAGCCGCACTTCAGAGGGCAGCGGCTGTAGTCACGGGCTGAGGTGGGTACAGGGTCTGCCGGGAATTGGAGGCAAAAAGTGGATGGACATAAGCTGTGTCCCAGAAGGGGGACGCTGAACACACTTGGTGATGGTTTGAACTTTGGTGATAAGGGAGAAGGCGACCCCCGTACCCTTGTGCAGCTGAGCAGGCCGAGCACCTCATCTACACGAAGGCCAGTGCCATCCCGTGCCCCAGGGATGAAAGAGCGCACCTCGGTCCCTACCTGGGCAAGTGGAGACGTCAGGACCGTGGACTGCAAGGCCGGGAGACCAGCACTCATAATGGATGGGCAGTGGTTGCTGTCAAGGGGAGTGATGGCAGGAGGCCAGGCTGAGTGTTTCCGACGCCAGTCAAGGGTGTGTCTGCCGTGGAGGAAACTAGCATCGTAGCCACCGAGGTAAAGGGTTAGGTCTACCCAGGTGTGTCCTCTTGCAGGAAGGTGAATGCTGGCAGCTCAGACAGCTGAAATGGCAGGTAGCTGGTCCAAATGCGCTCTCCCAGTGGGGCTGGAGTACCCTCGGGGTGAGTTTGGCTTCATTATAATACGAAAGATAATTCCCGGGGTGGACTCAGCCTCATAATGAGACGTGCATGGAAAGCAGAGGCAGGACTTCCACCTCCCAGACTTGAGGTGTGCACACACCCCCTGCCCCAAAGCCTGTGCCCTCCCCAGCCTGCAGGGAAAGGTGTTTGAAACATGAGTTGCTCCTCTCCCCATGGTCCCACCAGACAGTGAAGACCTTCCCCTGCTTGGCCAAGCCCGGCGGTTGTGTGTCTGGCTGCTCCCACCAGGGGAGGACCTCCTCGGGTAGGAGGGCATGGTGCGTGACTGAGACACCCCCGCACGCGAGTGTTTCCTGAGATTAGAGACACAAAGTGCGTAGGTGTTTCAGAACTTTGGAACTTCAGCATGTATTGGGGGGAGAGGTGAGGATGAAGAGGTGGAGGACTCAGCTGAGAGAGGCCAGGGAAGGCTGGGATCCAGGGTCTGCAGCGGAGAGAGCAGGGGGAGCAAGGTGGAAAAAGTGAAATTGACTATGGACACACAGGAGACCCCCCAGGGAGCAGGAGCAGAATCCAAACTAGAATCACTAGCGGATGGGTTGGAAAATGCAGAGATAGGCATTGGGGGGACAGTCATGCTACACCCAGGTTCAAGGGGACATTCGGGTGAGCAGGACCTCAGCAAAGACAAAGCAAGAACAAAGGGGGGGGGGTTAAAACTGACAAAATAAAGATGCTTTTTTTTAAGGTTAAGCAAGCAAAGTTGAAGCAATTAGCTTTCTGTCAATGCGGATACATTCCATTCCGCGTAATGAGAAGTCTGCTCTCGCATATACAAATGCCTTTCTGTCTCACTCGGGCTAGCTCAGTTCAGAAGGATATAAACTGATACAGAAAGATGTTCAGAGAAGAAATTTTTCAGGAAACATCTTGAAAATCCCTATGTTCCCTAATGCAATTACTACTTTATCACTTTCTGGAGAAATTCTCTTTCCCTTTTCAATTTACCTGTTCGGTGGCTTATAAAATCTAAATGTTTGCTGGTAGAAGAAACTCAAATAGTGACATATATATAGCAGGAAAAGGAAATCAATCTTAGCCCAAGTTAGTTATGTCACTTGAAGTCAAACTTCTCAGCAACAGCTGGATCTTTGAGAGAAGGGTCCTCTGCCCCCAGGGCCTGGCCACGCAAAGCCCCAGTTGGAAATATTTATACGTACACAGAAAATCTAAGTATATGGCTTGTTTGAAAAATCTCTTAAATCACAAAGAAAATTCTGGATTTATAAACAATTTGTGCTTTTCAAAGTCTTTGTTTTAACAAACTTTCAGGACATTCTTCATACTGTATTAAATCAAGACCTAAAAATATAATCTGCCAGGGCTTACCTGGGTGTCCTATTTATACTTGAGCTAAAGTGCAAAAATTTATTAGGTACTCACATATTTCAACTTCATCCATTACTTTTAAGGACATTTATCGTGAATGTACAGATTTTATTTGGATTTTTTGTACCATTATTGAGTTAAATATATTTTTCTGTAATTGCTGCAGTGGAGTGAATATGTCCTCCCCTAGTGCATATGAGGGGGCTCCCAGTGATGGCATTGGGAAATGGGTCCTCCGCGAGATAATTAGAAGAGGTCACGAGGTGAGATCTGATGGTAGGATTAATGGCCTTAATCTGAGAAGAGACTCAGACAGAGCTAGAAGGCGTCATCTGCCAGAGGGCCTCACTGTGGCCCACCAGAAGTGCTGGCACCGGATCCAGAACTGCCAGCCTCCAGGACCGTGAGAAATAAGTACCAGTCGTCACGTCACCCAGTCCATGGTATATTTTCAGTGCAGCCTGAGCCAACTGCTGCAATACTGGCACACAGCTGCTCTGCATCCTAAATGAGACTATGTACATATCATGACTAAGTTTCCACTCCTGGGCGTTATTTTTAGTTGAATGAAGCAAAAGTGTCCTTCAGGTTATTCCAGACTCTCTATAAGAGAGCTAGATTGGGCCAGATAGGCTAATAACTTTAGATCAGGATTTTGTGATTTCAGCACTATCAGAATTTTGCGTGAGTAAATGCTTTGTTTGAGGGAGTAGGTGGTTCTGTGTCAAAGAGCCTCCAGACATTCCCTGGGAAGCAACCTCAAGTTCCTGCACCCCAATAGTTTTGAAAATGACTGTTTGAACAATGCTTAAAGCAAAGGCATTAATTTAACTTAGTCTTATATAATGTTCTCTTTATATGTCTATTCTCAAGAGTGACTCTGTTGCTGTTGGGAATCTAGGTGGTCCTACCATTTTGGAAAGTCATCAGGATTTACCTCAAGAAAATAAAAATTTAAAGACAATGTGACCTAGTAATCCCACTCTTGGGCATTTATTCAATGAACATGAAACCGTCAACTCAAAAAATTACATGCCCGCGATGTTTATTGCAGCATTATTTTCAATAGCTAGTACATGGGAACAGCCTGAGTGCCGGGGTGGAGGATTAGATGTGGTCTCCCCACACAATGGGATCCCTCTCAGCTATTAGAAAAGATGAAATGTTGCCATTTACAGTAAAGTGAAAAGCATTTGTGGGAGCTTTGTATTGTAAACCGAGTCAGAATGACAAAAACAAATAGCAGATGATTTGACAAACAAAATGCTTTATGAAAACCAGAAAAGCTGCAAAGGGAAGCATCTAAGGTTAAAAGGAAAGTGGGGGGCTAGGAGGGCAAAGGGCATAAAAGATCATGGTGGGGGAAAGGAATAACTCTACAGATTCTGTGTTTGTGTGTCTTGTACTTACATAACTGTCGCCTAATGTATGTCACACAGACAATAGTATCCATGGATACTTATGTGCAATATATACAGAAAATCAGCCACTCAAAAGCAGTAAATTTTTGTTCAGAATATCAAAAAATTCTCACATTGGAAGTCAAAAATTATTTTGTGTTTCATTTTATGGGGAGATAAAATCTTGCTGCTCCTTTATTTATTAGAAGCAGTTATTATGGGATATAAAACCATGAATTAACTCTGCCAGGCAGTGGGGGTTGAGATAAAAGGACTTTTTATTCAAATGTAAAATCTCAAATCATGATGCTGACATTTCACTGAGTTGGGGAGTGAAATTACAAAACATGCATGAAAAAGCCAGAACGCATAAAGAATCAAAACAGGCAAAGCTTCTAATAATTAGGCAATAACAAAGGCTTCCCTCATCTATTAATTTTTTACAATTACTTCCCCATATATTATCATATCAGTCTGGTATTTTTCTCCAACTTGGGCAACTAAGATATTAGAACAAAATTTCAGACACTGAAAGAGAAAAAAGAAAAGGATACATCCATTCCCACAAAGTAAAAATAACTTGTTGCACACAGGGTCTCTGCATGCTGGGGAGGGCTGCTTGAAGCCCATAGTTCCATCCACATGTACTAGGGCACTTACTAAGGGTCTTAAACATCAGTTGAAAACTGCATCTCAGAAGAAAGCAGTGGGTTCACATTAATGAAGAGTCAGCTGGACTTTACTACAGGATTACAGTGTGGGAGGGTGCCAGCCTGTTAGCTTGCCAGGTGGTGCTCCAGGTGACCCAGTGCTGCATGTGCACCATCTGGACACTTGCAGGTGAAGGGCCAGCATGCACATGTGCCAAAATAGGTGCTGAAAACAACCACACAGAAGACCCTAAAATTCCCTGGGCTGACAATACAACAGCTTTATTGTAGGTAAGCAGTTGAGGGAGAACAAATTATTGCAAACATTTGAAGAGAAAGGAAATGACTTGAAAAACAAAATATGTAATCTAGTAATATTTAATTATATAAAATAGTTGCTTGAGGACCTTGGGTGGATTATAAAGTCATGTAGTTTCTAACTCATTCCAATTCTAACACACAAACCCTTGTGAATTATGTCAACAGAAATGATTATAGGTTATTTAATATTAGTGCATTGAAATATGTCTATTGTTTTCATGAAGCAATCTGTAAGACTTCTTAACTGACCTTCCCTTGGAAGCAATCTCTCTCTACATGTGTTCTGGAGAAGATAAATACACAATTTACAATCTCCCTTCTAGTTCATATTTTCCAATACTCAGATTTTATTTTTCAATCACAAAATTGTTTTATTCCTATTTATAACTCAGTTTTACTCTTTCTTTGAACACTATATGAAAAAAATACTTTCGTAATACTGAAATCAATAACTTCATGTTGTAAAATCTCAATGATGTGATCTAGCTTTGGAATGATATTTTTAATAGTTTTTTATTTTGAAGTAGTTTAAAATTCATGTGTCTACAAAAATAGCACAGTGTTCCTTAACCCAGATTCCCTCAGTGGCAACCTGTGACATCATCATCGTGCATTGTCAAGCCCGTAGAGTTGAGTATAATATTATCAAAATTGCTGTGGGTCTTATTGAGATTGCACCAGTTTTTCACAAGCCTACATTTGTATTTGAGCCATCATCACCCAGTCAAGAGAGAGTCTTGGCACATCACTACAAAGAAGCTTCCTTTACTAGCCTTTCAACAGCCACAGTGTCCCACCACTATTATCTCTTGTAGCCACTGTGCTGTTATCCATATCAATAATCTTGTCACTCCGTATGATCCAGCAATTCCACTCCTAGGTGTCAACCAGAAGACTAAAAAACACTAATTCGAAGAGATATCTGCATTCCTATGTTCACTGCAGCACCATTTACTAACCAATTTATGGAAAGGACCCGAGTACCTGAGGACAGATGAATGGATTAAAAAGATGTGGTATATACTCAATGGAATAAAAAATAAAAACGAATACTTGCCATGCATGAACTGGAGGAGTTAAAGCTAAGCAAAGTAAATCAGAGGAGAAAGACAAGTGTCGCTAGTTTCACTCATCTGGATTACAGAGCAACATGACTTGCTGTCTCCACCCTGTCTGTGTCCCGCCTAGAGGCACGGGGCACAGCACACCGATCCCTGCTTCCTGCACACACCAGCCAGTTCCAGCACTTTGGTCTTTGTAAAAATGCACCCTCTCTACGGTATGTCTTCCCCCTGCAGCAGCCCCTGAATTTCCAAGACTCATGTCAAGAATTTTCTCCTAATGGAAGCCTTCCTGGTTCCCATTTATCCACAGGTCAAATTCACCACTTGTGCATCCGTGTCGGCACTGCATCCTTATGGCACATGACCTGTGTGCAGGTGTGTCTTGCACAAGGACACCCCCAGGCATTGTGCTGGAGCAGACGCCTGAGCATCGTGATGCCTAAACAGTTATACTCACCCTCTCATCATGAAGACCCAGTAACACTCAGGAAAAGGAAACATAACTCAGCAATTACAGCATAAATTAAAAATGAAAATAAAGCCAAATATGTGCTATGCAGACAAAATTGTGTTCTCATTCTTTTTGATACAGATGTGTCCAGTCAGATAATGTTGGGTTATTTTCAATAGTCAGATGAAGAAAGAAAATGATCCATGTTTGATTCAGATCATGATCGTTTGGTTCAATAATTATCAGAGAAACATTATAATGTTTTTATATTATCATTCATTGATCAAAGCAAGACATCAAAATATATGCAATAATTTATGTGTCACTGAATTGGAATCTATAATATATTGTGTTGGCTATAAAATAATAACAGCATTAATGTTACCAGTATGTTCACTTGTGTCATCTCTTGTTTCATGAGGTAAATACTTTTCAATTTAAAAGAACAAGAAGTTACAATTTTGAACCAATAAATAAAAATACACCAGAAATTACAGAGGAAATCTTAATCATACACATATATTTAAAAAAAAAAAGTGGGAGTGATCATAAAATGAATTACACTTTGAGTAAACAAAATTTACTTCTGAGTAAACAAAATTCACTCAAAATTTAAGTAAACATAATAAAAGGTTGAAACTTAATTCAAAAGCATCCTGGTAAAAAAAAAAAACTGGGTGAATTAGTGGTATGTGTTGAATATGATGTGCGCTGTTGGTGGCCTATGAGTTTTCTTCAGTTGAGTTAAATGGAAGTGAATACAGATAAATGCAAAAACTGAAAAGCCACTAAATTCATAAAATAAGCATTTGAAAGAGAATTTCACATTTTAAAAACAGAGTCAACTAAGCATTGCTAATACTCCAGGAATGTTATAATTGCAATAGTAATTAGGGAAAAAGTGAGGTGCTATTCACAAGTCCTCCTACCCAATCTCCTTCAACACACACAAAATGCCTGTGTTACAATCATGACGTTCAATTTAGGTCTGTGGTCACTACTAGCAAGATCTTGCCCCACAGGGGCTGAGCTTGCCCACTAGGCTCTCTGGTGAGCCCTGGGCTGGTCGTTGGCCATGGGTTAGGGGCGGTGGTTGAGTAGGATTCTGATGTTCCCCTCAGGGCAGTGGGGGACTGGTTATCAACTAGCCATCAGGGTGAGGAAGGGGTTGGCCCTTCTTAGGACCACGCATCGGTCATCTGAGCTCTGGGACAGAGCCCCTCTTGAGGACAGAGACCTCCTTCGTCTTTGTTTCTGCCATAACACAGCGGATAGGATTTCAACAGCAAACATTTGCAGAATGATGAATAAAATAATTTACAATAGCTAAGCTTTGGAAACAGCCCAAATGCCCAAAAATAGATGACTGGATCAAGAAGATGTGGTACATATATACCATGGAATATTACTCAGCATTCAAAAAAGATAAACACATGCAATTTGCAGCAACATGGATGGCACTGGAAGGGATCATGCTCAGCGAAATAAGCCAAAAAGAAAAAGAAAAATACCGGATGGTCTCACTCATAGCAGGAATCTAGAAAACTTAAATAAGGTACCAGGAAAATGAATATAAGAAAGTGAAAATCAAAATCAACAAAAAACTATGAACCAGAGACACTTTTTGGGGGGTGGGGGGCGGGAGGGGAAGGATTGGGGTCAGAATGGGGCCTTTGCAATTGTATGGGGGAATATAAAAATAAAATTTAATATTTAAAAAAAAAAAAAAAAAAAAAACAAAAGGTACATGCACCCTGTGTTCACTGCAGCCCTGCTTACAACAGCAAGAAACAACCCAAGTGCTTATCAGTGGACGACTGGATAAAGATGTGCATAAATCACACAATGGAAAATACTCCACTATAAAAAAAAAAGATAAAATTTTCCCATTTGTGATAACATGGGTGGGACCCAAGGGAAGGATGCTAAGTGAAAGACAAGTCCCAGGTGATTTCACATATATGCAGACTATAAAGAAAAACAAACAGACAAAACAAACCAAAACAAACCCGAGCCTTCTGACACCATGCTGAGGTAACAGGAGGAGGGGAGAGGATGGACATGGAGAGGTGGACTATGGTGGAGGGTGATGGGCACTCTGGTGGTGGGTGTGGTGTGGCAACACACATTTGAGGAAATGCGAGCCTGTACTTCTAAAGCATTCAGGGTGTTGTAAACCGATGCTACCTTAATAAAAAATAAAAATGCGTATTCAGGAAAAGAGTACAGAAACAGAAAAAAAAAAAAAAATAATTTTCAAAAAAATCAGAATAACTACAGTGAGAGGGGCCTTATTGGCTATCTATGAAACTTCAGATAACCAGATGGAAACTTCTGCTGTTGTTCTGTGGATCATCAGATCATCTTTACAACCACTCCAGAGCACTGTTTGCCTGTCCTGAGATGCCAACCCCTCCACCTGAGCCAGGCTCTCTCTCTGACTCGCGTTAATTGTGGATCACCCCACACATCACCCGGCAGATCACCCCGCCTGGCTCAACCTTTCAGGTCTTGGCCAGAGATAGTGAGCCTGGCAAAACGCCCTACTGCAGCCCCTTGGGCAGAGTCCTCTAAGCTCTCTTTTGTTCTTTTATTAATAAACATACGTCCATTCCTCACTCTTTCCCAGATACTGAATAATGTCATGTTAAATGGCACTTTGAGTTTTCAACCTATGGGTCCTTCTTTTCAACCTTTTGTGCCTTGTGAAAACACGTATTCTACTTTTTGCAGCTGTTGCCAAATTAGCAATTTTAGAGTAAAATGATAGCAATAGTTTCTACCCGAGTTTTTTGTATGGTCATAATGTGTGTTCATGATTTTTCATTGTTTAGCATAATTTTGCAGTAAGTTGAGGATGCTCTTGGCAAGATCATTCTGGAAAAGCCAATAGGATTTTGAGATTTGTGTACGTACAGAACTTGATTCAAGTTTTTGTCCAATATTTTTAATTTCAAGTCTGATGAATGCTTCATTGGCACATTATAGCCAACACAATGACTGTAATGAAGCTATTTTAAAAACTTAAAGTGAATGGAAATGTTTTTAAATCTCAGGGTTAAAATAGGAAAAGTTTGCACATTCATTTCAAAGATGATTTCTATAACATTTTGTTATTTTAAAAGCTTTAACTTGAGGAAAATAAGCTTTCCAAATCACAAATAAACTCAGGATCATCATGGACTTTAACTTTTTGAAAAGGAGTTTTATAGATGTTTGTTTTGTTGTTATTGGTGCTATTTGTTTTTGAAGGATTTTCCAATATGGCTTCTTTTTATTAGGCTCAGGGTTCACAAATTTTATCTCTGGGTGGGGGGAAGGGAGGTCGTATCTGAAGTGACCTTTGCCCTCAATACCAATGCTAAACAATTTAAAGTCAAAGGTTTAAATTCAAGTAATATGACACAACTTAATATGAAACAAAAGGATGTGTACTATTCAAAATAAAGTTTCATAGTCAATGTAACACCTGATCTCTAAAAAGTATAAATCAGTAAATAAGCAAACATAAGCCACTGCATTACAGCATTGGCATAGCAGATGTCCAGATGAAATCCCCACCCTCATTTACCATGAGAATTAGGTCCTTTTAGGTTGACATGTTCTTCTAGTTATCTTTCCTGATAACAAACCTAACCAAATATTTTTTGCATAAAGATATTCCTTTGCTATTCTCAGAGATTCCAGGGTTCAGAAATTTGGGGAGTCTGTGGTAGAATGATATTTCTCTGTCCCACATGTCTGGGGGTGCAGCTGTGAAGACTTTCATGGTGAGGCAGTGGATCGCCAGGTGGAAAACTCACTTCCAAGGTGACTTATTTATACACAGGCCTGATACCTGAATGAGCACAACCTGAACCTTACACAACTGGGAATTTCACCCAAGTATCTAATTCAGTCTCTCCACTGGCTTGGGCTCCTCATGAGTTAGGAAGTGGATCCAAAACCATAGATCTGAGGCACCCAGCAGGGGAGGGGAGGGAGCGAGGTCTAAATGGGAGGGAACAGCACAAGGAATGGTGGGTGGTGATGGTCATGTTTGCGGGGTGGTGGAAGAACTACGGAACTACCCCTGAGGGAGAGATCAAATATCATACAAAATAAGCAACGATGTAAGAAAACAAAATAATAAATTTAAAAAAAAAGAGCTGGCTCTGAGGAAGGGCATGGAGGCGGGACTCAGGAAAGAGATTCCCGAGGATGCAACTTTCTGACCTAGACTCAGAAACTACTAGAATAATATGGGACTTGTAAGTTTAAGGATGGAAGGGGGGCAAATATAGGATGTTTTCATAACATCATCTTCTATGTGCTCTGTGAATTGATGTGACGCCCCCAAAATGACCTCTTGCAAGAAAACATTAAACAGCAATCTGCTATAAGAGATATTTTTGTCAACTCCCATGTCCATAAACCTGAGGAATTGATGAGTCTAGAAGAGTGTCTGCTGAGAGCTATTTTCTTTGCTTAATCTGTATATTTTAGTTCGCTGCATAGTATTTTTTAAATAAAAAATATATGGATGCATGCAGAGCCCGATGTGACTTTCCTTTTACCAAACAACAATCTTTCCTCTTTAGGAAAATTTCTGCAGATCAAGTAGATATATGCATGCTATTAATCGGGTGACCAAAATATAATTTAGGTGGATGAAATTAGAGCAAGATCATAGAGAAACTAGAAAGAGTGGACAGGATGAGTTTGGTGGTTAATTAATACCACCTTGGCCCACTTTGCTTGTAGACAGCTCTTTCTCTCTGTCAGCAGGATAATCCCGGAATTTGTTGGTGTTTGCAAAACGAATGTGTTTTATTTTCTGATTCTACTAGTATTTGCCTGATTCAACAAATTGTTTAAGCCATTTATCAATGTTAGATTTTTTAAATCAAAGTTTTATAGCATATATTTCATTCCTCAGAGAAGAAAAATGTAGATTCCGTTTATTCTCCTTTGAGTGTTTTTCAGTGTCTTCTGATAGTTTAGCTGGATTCTTGAGCTATGCCTGTAATGAACTCCATATAAGAGGAGACCTGTTTCACATTTTTTTTGTGGAGATTATATTGTGGTAAATTGAAATATGGACACCATAGAAAGCTCACTGCTTGGAAAAACAAGTCAGTACCTTTCTGCACTGAAGATTAGGTTTGCCACAATGAGGTGCTGGTCTCCTGGAAGAATGGCTTCTGGGAGCCTCCGTTTTTCCTGAGCTCTGTCCATCAGGGACTCACAGATAAAAGCAGAGCCCTCTGTCTAGTACCTAAAGCATTTCAGTCCTGTTTATGTGGCCCTTGTGCAGCTCAGATGTTCCCATTTATTTCATTATCTACCTGTCTCTCTAAAACAAAACAGAACAAAACCATCTGTAAGTGCAGAGGATAGAAAAACAATCTACTTTGGAAAAGGATGGAAGCCTGGGTGTCTCCACTTGAAAAGCTACTAACATTGGCATTACCCGAATAAGGGGCATGCTGCCTGAGGCCTTTAGAGCACATCCTCCAGCGGGAGCATGTTACTGAGGACCTCAAATCCATTTGTATTGTCCTTCATTATCTGTAAGCATGCTTTGCTGTTGTAGTACATTGTGAAACATACAAATATAAAATTTAAAGGATGGCATCAAAAGAAAACATCACGCTTGACTATAAATGAGCTGGATGCATCTTCATGGGTGGGGAAAGTTCTAGAAGAGAATCATAACAGTTCCACAACTCTAGTTCTTTACACTCCATAGGGGTGCATTTATATAGGTAAATTTTCTTTAAATAGAGCTAAAGGTAAATTTTCTTTAAAGTCATATGCAATTTAGAAGCTGGAGCGACAAACCTTCAAGTGTGCAGGACTTTATTAGCAGGCTGAAAGGCATGAGTGGAGTGGGTTGGTAGAACAGGTGTGGGCAGGAGCGCCCAGAATTCTCTGTGGTGAAACGGTTTCTGGACCAAATAGTGGGCAGAGCCTTCACCAGGGAATATGATTTTATCAAAGGGGGTTCAGCATCTAATATGTGTTACAAAAATACTCAACTCCAATTTTTGGCTTTAAAGTGGTGATACTTTCCTTTCCTCCCTGCGGTTTATTCTCATGTCGATTCTCAACGATGAACACTTGGAACTTATGTGGTGTTGTTATGCAATGTTATTTCAAGAAAATCTGAGTTAAATGCAAAAACATCCCTCTCTGGGAAACCCCGTATGGATTTTTCTGTTGCTGAGTTTATTATAAAGCCGTGGGTATAGCTGCAGAGGAAGGAAGTTATATTTAAAAACTCAGGAAGCACAACCACCATCTTTCTAGATGAGAACATTGAACTCTGGGGTTTTAATAGTTTGTCCCCGTCAGAGGCTGTGGTAAAACATCACTGCAGCTCAATGCTTAAGAAAAACACAGCAGGCAGGGTTTCAGGAACCAGCATTTCAGAATCGATAAGAGCCCATGGGACCAAAGTCCTAACAGGAGAGCGGGCGCTAAGCAGGACGTGGCTGCAGGTGCTTGTCAGTGCCCCAGACATGCAGTCAGTGGCGCTTCCTGTGACATGGGAGCTACTAAAGCCACTCATGAGACCATATAACCACCTCGTTTGTTTGAGCAAATTTTTCAGCAAGTTCAAGTGCTTTAATATAGCATTTCAAACACATAGATAATTAATATAAATAAAATAAAATATAATTCATGATATAAATATAGTATGGTATAAAAACTGTCTATATAAAATATGTATCTATGTATGTATATATAGTTATATGTTCCATCTATATTGCATGTATATTTGTGTGTGTGAGGTGTATATATACACACATGTAACATGTAATGTATCTGCAATATACAGTTTCATAAAATTTGAAATGTTTTGGGTTGTGTCTGTCTTTTCACCTCTGGGTTAAAGGAACAAATTCAACATTGTCAGAATTAGCAGATATAAATTAGTTGCTAACATTTGTGCTAATTGTGTCTGGATAGTGTTTATTCTCACTGTGAATTAGGAAAACCATTGTTTATGCAAGTTTCTGACATAGTAGCTTCTTTTTGATGGTCTTTTCATTTTTGTTTTTCTGCGGTTTGCGTGTGGCTAGGGTGTGCTTTCCATCACAAGTTTTCTACTATTTATGACATTATAAACTATGGAAAATAACTGAATAAACCATACAAAGTATCATTTTCATTACAATAGTTATTGGTCTTCAATCAAAATTTTACTCTTAAAACCTCAAAATCATACAATTAAAAAATAAATGTCAGGGCCTCCTGGGTGGCGCAGCAGTTGAGAGCTGGGCTGCGAAGCTGCCCGCAGCCTCTGCAGCGCCAGTTCAATCCCCGGCCGCCGGGTAAGGGTCCCACATGGCGCGCAGACCTCTCCTGCCGCCCGCTGCTCCCCTCAGCAGTGTATTTCGTCAGTCTGTCTGTTCTGTTCCCTGCTCTGGCTCTGGTGAATTCTCTCACCCTCCCGCGCTTCTGATTGTATAAATAAATAAATCTTTAAAAAAAATGAATGTTACTATCATTAGCAACTGTGTGTTTTTGATCATTAATTTTGATGATCTCCTCTTCCCCCTAGTCTCTCCAGTTAGAAGTTTATCAATTTTATTGATCTTCTTAAAAGACCAGAATTTTATTCATTGGTCAGTTCTTTTGCTTTTCTGTTATGTATTTCATTATTTCTGATTTGTTAACTAAGTTTGATTTAATGTTATCTTCTCCTTTCTTAAGGTAGACACTGATTTCTTAAATATTAGATCTCTCTTTTTCCCAGTAAATATCTACTTTCACCATATCCCACAAATTCTTTACAATGTGTTTTCATTTTCCTCAGTCCAAATGATTTCTAATTTCTCTGTTTGATTCCTTTTCGCCTGATGAGTTGTTCAAAACTGTGTTAGTTTCCAAATACTTAGTAATTATTTTTTCAGATATCTTTCTATGTTTTTACAATTTCATTTTATTTCATGATCTTCATTTTATACAAGATCATTACTTGTTCATTGAAAACTTTGTAAATTTATTGATATGCTATGCCTCACAACATGGCCTACATTGGTGAGTGTTGTGTGTTCATGCACACTGTGTATTCTGATGTTGTGTGGAGTGTTCCACAAGTGTCCATTAGAACAAGTCTGTTGATAGAGTCATTCTGTTTAAGATTTTCTGTCTTTACTGACTTCCTCTCTGCCTGTTCTTCCAGACACCCGGATCTGGGTGTCGAAGTCACTGACTGTAATTGGGGATTTGTCTAGCTCTCTCCTCTAAAGCTCTGTAATCAGGTGATGGGCGTTTAAATTATTGTGTCATCTTGTTGATTAGACATCTGAGGATAATCAGAAAAAGGGAACAAAAATCTATTGTCTCAGTTGTCCTTGAATGAAATCGAGCTTATTGAAAAGGGTGTTTGTTTTATTGCCTTGATGAGCCAGAGTAAGCAAAGTGGTTTAATTTGAAAGGAGGTGAAAGAGTTCCTGGGGGGATAAGCAGGGGACCAGAGGAGCCAGCAAATTGGGAGATTCCATTGCCAGAGGGCACTGGAGGTCACCCACCCAGAGAGCACCTGCCCAAGATGGTAGCTGTGCAGCTGGAGTGTCTGAGACAGGACTGGTGTTTTCTGTGGGGTAGATGACACAGATTTACCCATAAAGGACCCATAAAGTTGTCATCACAGTCTGCCTTTATACTATCATTCTCTAGTCAAAGAGCATCTTTTTGCTCAATTCAGAAAGGTTTGAATATCAAGTCTGATTCACTGGGATGAGGTCCAGACAGGGCCAAAATGGAAGAACACTGGATGGGTTTGGCCATCAGAATAGGGGTGCCTGAGAGTTTCAGGAGATTCAGTAGGAAGCTTTTGATTTTCTCAAATCATGGAATTTAGGATTGGGGTATTCCCATCTGTCCTAACTGGAAGACATTTGCAGTAACAGAAATGACATTTAATCATGGAATACCCTGCATTTGCCTTTTTCAGAAGGGGATGCAATGGAAAGAAGTCCTAAAATAAAAGTCCTAAAAAAGGAACTGCTTCCTGTACTCACTAGCGGAAACCCAATGGGGAGAAATACCCTTCGTGACCTTGATTAACCTTGGCCATTTGCCCATGGTCAGCTGGCTTCTGCTTTTTAGTCTTGACAACCACGCACAGAGGTTTATGCCCTCATCGACGTCGGACTTTCCACACTTGGCTTATAGGGTCCTGAGGTCAGTGGGGCAGTGAAGTCTCACCATGGAGGGATGCACAGCACTTACTGAGGGTGGGAGTTTTGTTTACAACTTCCCATATGCTCAGACTTTAACTGTATGTCACACAGATTTAAAAAATCACTTGTAATCTTCCAAATTTGCTTCTGTGTAAAGAACACATAACCAGAAATGTGTGACAATAACTAAAATGAAAACCAGCAATTTAGAGCATATTGAGTATGAGTTAAAGTGTCCTATCTGCTTTAAATGGGAATTTTTGAAGAACAGATGGGCACTTTTCTAAAAACATCATTGTATTCACCGAGCTTCAGGGACTTGGAACCAGCTGGGTAGCGCCTGCAGAGGTAGCACTGGGGGGTTGTGGGGGATGTTGCCAGCAGCCAAATGCCCCCCACACTGGAATATCCTCATAAAAAAGGATGAAAAGTAAGTCAGCTCCTGATCAGTTATTCTGCAAGCGTCTTGAAAATCTCCACAATTGCAAAAGCTGTGCTGCATGCAACCCGGGGGGTGGGGCTGGTTCTGAACAATGACATTTTTCTATAATTGAAATTTACAATGAAATTTAAAAACTGACCCCCTAAACCCATATTTTTTCTGGAAACTGGTTTATAAGATTGGCTCAAACACTGGCTCCCTCTCTGCTGCAACATGACCTCATCTTGGGCCCTGTGACCCATTCCTCACTTTCCTGAGCGCTGAGAGTTCATCCAGAGACAGAGATGCAAGGTGCCCCTGACAGGCCAACAACGAACAAGACAATGATACACATGAAGAAATACTTGGAACCTGTCTCTGCAGACAGTGATCATGAGTATTTGGGGTCTTATGAACCAATTTCCTTATCAAAGGAAGCGAACGAGCACCTGTGTGTGCTCATTCTTTTGCACACTCTGTCTTGGGGGTGTGCATTTTCATGGCTTTCATAAATATATAAAAAAGGCACATGAAATCTCCGAGGCTTCCAAAAATATTGCACGCATTCGGAGCAGGTCGCCCTGAGCAGAGAGGCAGCGCAGGCAGGTGCAGGCGCTTCTTCTGGGCACCATCCCTGCGTCGAGGCAGCCACCTGGGGGGCAGGTAGGGGCGTCTATGAACCTCAGTGAGCAAATGCCTCTGCTCTGTAGAGTCACAGGGGGATGCAGGGACCTAGGATTTTCTGTTCTCCCTGCTTGAACCGGTAGGATATCGCTCGGCTTCCACCGAGGGTCGGACAGAGCCTGGGGCGACCTTTCATAACCCCCCATCTGTCTTCCAAGTTGAATGTCCTTCTCCTGTTCTCTTGTGTACTTTCTAGACTGCATATAATAAATTACTTTCCCCGAAGTATTACAGCCACAGGTATGGTAATTAGAGTGAAAACAAATTGCAGTGGTCATTTAGTAAGATGATGAAGTGGTCAGAATCAATTAGAGGCAGAAACCAAACAAAAGACAGTGATGAATGTGGTGATGGGGCATGGCAGGGAGAGGGAAGGGGGGCCTTCTGCTCCCCACCCAGTACGGTCTGCCAGGTGAGCGGGAGGGAGATAGATTCGTAATTTTTTGCGTATTATGCCAAGTAATTGATTTTATGATCAAATTACTTTCTCTGTAAAAAGCTTCCCTACTCCCTAAAAACCAAATTGTACGTGTGTGCATAATTTAAGTTTTATCCTTTAACATTTCTTCATCCACAATTACTATTTCCTTTGTTAGCCAGGCGATATTCCCTGGATTCTTACTTTTCTTCTTAAATATCTTGAAAGTTTTAAAGTCGATTCAATTCCTCCTCATCCCAATACACATCTTTGTTGATCCTGTGCCATTAAATCTGTTAAAATTGTATCCAGTGAAACTATATTAATTTAATCATTAATTAAAATCTCAAATGCTTTTTCTGATATTGATTCATGTGCTGTTGGCAAATGCCTAAGAAGAAAAATCAGATGTTTATTGTTCTAAACATCTAAGTAAAAATTTAGAACTCTTGAAACTAGTTTGATGGAGAAAAACTAAAGGCTCTAAAATATGAACACACCCTCCGTCCCTGTGTCCTTGCCTTCACACGCTCCCTCTTACATGAGCTGCTTCATCAATCATTCCTGCTTGTCAGAGGCCTCGGCCATATTCCGTGAGCAAATGCCTCCAGCTAGTTTCTATGACTCAGTAATCAACTAACATAAATTACATGTATATGCATAGGATAGTAAGTCAGAGAAATATTTACTGACCTTCCGTTACTTGCAAATGATTATGAAGAATACGAAGCCATCAGAGATCTGCCCTACCCTCATCTCTGTGAAATGGGGTGATGTAATCGAGGGCGATGCTGTAATTGATGTGAGTCCAGGACAGGGCTGGCCAGTTTCTGAATAAGCATAAATTATAAATATTTCCCGCTTTGAGGGGTCAAATACAGTGTCTGTTGGTTGCAAACTACTCAGCTCTCACGGGTGGTCCGGAAGCATCCTTCAACCGTTGGCAGAGCGTGGCTAGACTTGAAATGGGCCAGTGCTTGCTAGCCCAGGTCTAAGGCAGCAGCACAATCTTGGATGATACATCGATCATAACATACGCTGTAGACAAAATGTGATCAAATAAAAGTCAAGAAGATTCCTGCCAGGATGATTCCTGAGAGGATCTTCAAAACAAATTCTCATCAGCATCACCCAGGGCAAAAATCCGGTAGGACCTGAGAGAAAGATATTGTTCCAGACAAGAAGCCTCACTTGTTTACCAACAACCTTCCAGGCTCCGTCTCGGCCAGACAAGGGGTTAGTCAGTGAGAAATCCACAAGCACAGCCTTTCTGAGCTCTTGGTGGGGAAGAGATGCCAAGTCAAGGGGTCCCACATTGTCAGTCTGCTGAGAGGGCCGCACTGGCTCAGGCGCAGCTGGGGTTGGGATGTGACGACGGGCGAGTTAACTGGGCAAGAATGTCCTCCCTCATCAAGTGCTGCAAGCACTTAGCACGTTCACCAGTTCTGAGGCCCCCAGAAGTTCACATTTTATGGTTTCTGTTTCACCTTATGGAAGAGCTGCCCTTTCTCCGTGGTGCACCCAAACCATCAGGTGTCTGCATGTCGACGCGCGGTGCGCAGTCCTGGGGCTGCACCCCCTGAAGCCCTGGCCATCACTAGTTGGCTTAGACCAAACACTGATAACAGCTCATTTTTCTTTTACATTTATCTTCTAGTCTATGGAGAAAAATCACCTGGCATAGAAAGTTAGCAGGGGTAGAAGCCGATGATGAATGGTGCCGGTGCTTATTTGTTTGTTATGTTTTTCAGTCTCCAACAAAATCCTCTCCATCTAAATCTTTTGCTTAAATGTCCCCCCTTTTTTTGGTTGTTTTTTTTTTTTTGGCTAGTGATCTACCAAATAAAGTTTGTCACATTTAAACAATTTTTTCTTTCCCTCCACGGGATGTACTGGGAGAGAAAGAAATGATGATTTGAAGAGAAGCATGATATCTTGGGATTATTATTTGAATAATAATTTGATAATATCCTTGATATTTCTCATAATTCTGCTACAAAACATGACATAAGACTGGTCTGAACTACTTGAAGTACAAACAAACCTCTACCCTTTTGATGGAGAATGTGCATCTACTCCCAGTAGTAGCTTCTAGGAGAAAGACTCGAGTTGATTCAAATTCATCTTTTTTACTTGGGCCTACTTTAAATAAAACTGTGGGTAAATGTCCCTCTAGGAGTGACACATTGCTAAAGATTAACATTTGAAAATTCATTATAACAATATATTTTTACCCTTCTGAATTGTGACTCACAGGTGGGTACTAGCTGACGACTCGGCCAGGTTAAACCAAGTCAGCTTACTATAGCCTTACTCAGGAATGTTAGCCTTTCTGGTGTCATATTCTGAGTGAAAACTTTCTTTAAAAAAAAAAGATTTATTTATCTAGGCATACAAGCACTGGGGTACAGGCCAGAGGTGGGGGTGGGTGGCAAGAGGACTCCCCAGAGACAGAGTGGGAAGCAGAACGGGTGGACTGACTGAAATCCACTGCTGAGGGGAGCAGCGGGGAGACAGGAGAGGTCTGCTGCGCCCTGTGGGTAGCTCCCTGGCCGGAGATCGAACTCATGCTGCAGAGGCTGTGGACATCTTCATAGTGCTGCGCTTAACCCCTTCCACCACCTGGGAGGGCCCTGAATGGAAACTTGCTTTATCGAATATTCTTCTATGACACATAAAGGCAACTCTGGAGGGTCAGAAACACAGGTGCATCATCCATGAGATGACAAGTGGGCCGAGACAGCAAGCTCGAGCTCTGAGAAGCTGTCAGCATTTCAGGGTCCCTCCTTCTCTATGAAATAGAGTGAACAGCAAATTCAAAGTATTTTCAAACAAAGTTATCAGAGTGGAGAGCTTCAGTTTTGCTCTTAGGAATCTTTAGGAAACTTATTTGACATCTTATTTGATCGCTGCCTTTCTTCAGTTCTGATCAGATAAAAAGACTCATCTAGAGTAAAAGCAAAACCTTGTGCTACTCTTCTGCCACCCCCCTGAAATTAAAGGACCCTGGAGCTCAGTCTTTTTCAACACTTGTCAGTGTTGAAAATATCCAGGAGGATTTGTTCATGTCTTCTGAAGGCAGGATTCTCAGACGCCTTGATCTGACTTGGCTAGGGGACACCCGGGTTCGTCCTCATCCAGGTGCACCTGCTAAGGGAGTGGGGCGCACATGTGGGTGGGGAGCAGAGGCGCAGGGGGCTGCTGGGCAGGGAGATGTCAATTCCAGCACTGTCATGGTCTTGTTTTCACAGCAACTTGGAGAAGATGTGGGGAGTTGTGGACCCACAGAGCACAGACCTGGAATGTACGATTAAATCAGCGCATGCTCAGGGCCCCCGCCCTGGAACTGGGGGTGTTAGGAATCCTTATCCATGGCTGGAGGCAGCCCCAGGGCAGGATGAGCTGTTGCTTCCTTCACACCTTAATTTTGACCTTTCCTTTCACTCAAAATCAAGACGGATGAGCTTAAAGATGGAAGAGCTGATGATGATGAACTTGGCTGATGGAATAACTTTGCTTACTCTAGTCCCTCAAAGCTGTGCCTTGCACATCTGCATTTCATCCCTGCAGACTCCGGGAGGTCACTCTTCCATGGGGTATAATCTTGGGGAACAAGTACATGTGGAGCATAATACAGGACAGGACGGACAAGGGAGTGTTACACAGCAGCTTCTTCACATTGTGAGCCCAAACTCCAGTCAATAGACTGGAGACACATGAACCCATTGAGTGAAATCAAATTACATGATTTACCTTTGTGCCTTAATCTTGGTCTGGGGAGCTATTGTCTCCAGAAGCTGAGAGCATTAATTTCTAGCCGAACTTGGAATGAGGCTAAATGTCTAAAATCACTTTTACACTTTTGACTTTGCTAGAAAGATTTTGCTTAGAATGCCCTATTAGTTTGGAGCTCTACCCCAAGTTGGAGTCAGCTGGGGTAAATAAATAAGCTATGTAAGCAGAATAATGGTTAGAAACACTTCTCATGGGTGATTCTGTTTCACTGTTGAGAGAAATTTTCTAGTAAAAATCAGAGTTAATGGGAAACTCAGCTCATCTTGATAAATTAATTCTCTAGAATGGGCTGAGAGGGAGGGGGTTAAGCGGGCATATTAGCATCAATTGCCTGTCCAGGTCCTGCTGCTGCTCACCAGATCCTTTTGCTTTGTCTTCTCCATGTTTTCCCAGCTGACGCTGTCACGCATGCCGCTGGGTTTCTACCTTGTGTAATGATGCAATGTGTAATAAACTAGAATGGCACTGAAAACGGGTCGCTCATTACACTGGGATGGGATCTCACTATCTTCCAATTTCCTTCTTTCAACTCCTGCCCTCTGGCCTTATTGGGTCGTATAAAGCCTACCTTCCAGCCAGACCTGGCTCTTCCTGTGGTGGCCACCCTAGGGGACCTGCTACTAAAGCACCTATAGGCTCCACCACAGCTCTCCCCCTACCCTCTTCTCACCTCTCCTTCTTCCCTTCTGGGTGCCTCAGTTCTCACACCAGCTGTCAAGGGGTTGGTTTTAAAGTTTGGCCCTTTGTCTGGCTCTCTGCGTTCCACATCGAGTGGCATCGCCCAGTGTTTGTCTTTCTCCCTCTGGCTTGTTTCATTTAGCATCATCCCTTCCAGGTCCATCCATGTTGCTACAAATGGCATGAGTTTAGCTTTTTGATGCCTGTGTAGTATTCCACATTGTATGCATACCACATCTTCTTGAGCCACTCATCTCTTTGGGGGTACTGAGCTTGTTTCCATAGCTTGGCTATTGTAAATAGTGCTTCAATGAATGTGGAAGTGGAAGTTTCCTTTTGAGTTAGTGTTTTTATCAACCTCCATCACTCATGAAAAATCTACCTGTGTTGGCATGCACCGGCTCTCTGGTTCCCTGGTGAATGCTGCTCAGCTGGCGAGATGAAGCATGATCAAGGGCATTACAGCAGGTGAGAATTAGGAAAGATGAATAAAATAAAGTTTGGTGTAAACACTTTTGGGAATGGCATCTAATCAGAATCGCATTCTTATGAGTGTGTGAGGTGATCCAAGTCACTGTATTTGATGACAGGTTGCCTTTGAAATGAATTTTTTTTTCATTTAGATTTAGATCTGATTGTCATCATTCTTGCTCCTTGAGGAGAAAGCAGGCTTTCGGAATAAACAAAACAATATTGAAATGTTTCCAAAATTTAAAAATGTTACCTGTTATAAGCTATGCAAGTATGGCAGGAGTGCTGTCAGCTACCCTCTTGGGCCCGAAAGAAATGAACTAGAATAGCTCCCATCCTCGGTCTCACTACGTGTGGTATCCCTAACTAGTGAAGTCTGAATACAGAATGCACAGTAGGATATTTTAAGACAGAGAGTGAGAGAGCAAATAACATAAATTTTATTGTAGTATATTGCTATAATAGTCTATTATTAATTATTGTCGTTAATATCTTACTGCACTGAATTTACGTCTCATACTTTATCACAGGCGCGTAGAGGAAGCACAGAGCTACACAGGGCTGGCACTCTCTCGTTTCAGACACCCACTGGGGGGTCTCACAATGTATCCCCGTGGATAAGGAGGGGGGTCACAAAAGCCAAATAATTTTGATTGTTCAAAAGTTCTTTAACAATTTTTCAGCCACTCCATAAATTGTGTTCAACACTTGTGGCACCTAAGAGTTAGGAAGGGCGCAGGGTCACCCCCGGGACGAGGTCCTGGTGTCCGGCACGCCATAGTTTATTTGCATTTATCTATGAATGGGCTTTTTCATACTTCGTAGAACTTGAAGAGTTTAAAGTACTTGTCTAAGATATCAGACTTTAGGAAACTTATTTATATCCGATTATTAATTAATTTTGTATCCAGGACCTACAATATGCTATTATTTATTGGCATATTTTTGTTATTCTTTTCATGAAGTCCTTCCTCTCATAGGCACCTATTCTGAAAGAAATCCACTACCTCTTTGTATTTCTCAATCTGCTTGTTGTCAAGGTTCCTTTGCTTTTTGACAATATTTTTAATAGCTTTTTTAGATTCTGGTTCTACCTCTTATTTTTCTTAATATCAATTAGAAAATTATCATTTGAGAAAATCTGAGATTTTCCTAGTTCTTTTCTACTCCAAAGGAGTGCCACTTGAAATTATAGGATAATTCTCTGAAAATAATTAAGACTGTTCAAAAGAGAGATTTCACATCAGTATTAAGATTTAGCAAGGAGTTTTATCTTTTAAATATTCAAAAATTAAAATAGATCATAACAAGAATGGTAAGTGGGCTTGCGTGTGTTAAGAATTTAAACTGTGCATGAATTAGTTTTAGGATTACATGAATTATTTACATTAGGAGATGTGTAAGTACATGGCTTGGTGAAATACTAAATTTCAATATGTATCATCTAATGTTGAGTACTGAGAGAGGAGAAAGCAGATGTACTAGTATTGTGGGGTGAGCATTCTATTTAAAAATTTTCTAAATTTTTTGTGATATCAAGTCAACAGAGGCCACGCTAAGCAATCTGGGTGTGAAGGAGTTAAAACAGAAACAGCATCTCCTGTGACTCAGAGTCAGCCCAGGGAAATTCCCACCCCTGCTCCTGGAAGCTGCCAAGCCATCGAGCCATGTGGTCAGGCCCCAGGTGCGAGCCATGTGGTCAGGCCCCAGGTGCGGATGTGGGTATTTCCCTGACTCACCTGGAAGCTGAGAACGTCCCTGGAATCTCCCAGAAGCCCGTGGCAGTAAGGGGTAGGGGGCCTCTCCGAAGCTCACCAGGGAAGCACAGGGACCCTGCTCCACCCCGAGTCCGCCTGCACCCCAGCTCAGAGGACAATGGTTTCTCCACCGCCATCTCCCCAATCTTGGGCATTCTCTCAATGGCCAGCTTGAACCTGGGCCAGGAGAGGGATGAGGCTTCTCTGCATCAGCCTCTAAATAGATGGTGGTGTCCTGGCAACAGAGCAGGTGCAGGCTCACCTGAGCCGCAGTGGGTCGTGAGCCACCCTGGGTGGTGGTGGGTGTGAGGGCTGGTCCCTGGAAGATGGTTCACTTCCCCCCACATCACCTCCACTCACTGGCCATTGATGGAACAGGTCAGAGGTGCCACCAGATGTAGGAGGGACTCCCTCTGAGGGAGGAGGGCAGGTGGCATGGGTGAAAGTTAGCTCAGCAAATCAATAATTTAACAGAATCACTTAACTATTGCAGTTGAAAAAAAAATACTGGTTTCAGCCTATAACATGAAATATTTTTTTGCCAACCTAGATTATTCTCTTGACATCTTAGGTTTTCTAACTACATGAGTAAAACAGTTTTTATAAGAACATATAGGAGACCACTTAGAGTCTCACACACTCATGATACTCTTATTTGAAGTTTTACAAATATGTGCATTTTATAGCTGAATTTGGCTAGAAAATAGTGACTTGCCTCACTTTCATTGTGAAAGAGGTTATAGTTTACTTGAATTTCTGCTGGACGCTTTCAGTCATCGATGAAAAGCACCTTCCATTACGTCCACTCTGGAAGGAGAGTAGAAGAATTACTTGAACTAGAAATTGTTACTTTTTTTTTTTTCATTTGACATGTCTCACTGACTGATCTCCAAATGGATGTATGAATTAAATGAGTTACTTTTATAATGTGTTCACTTCTCTGTCTCAATAACAGGGTCTCAGAATTAGATAATTTTATTACCTGCATCTAACAGTATCGGCCACATTAATTTTTGTGAATAATAAAAGTGGAAATTACTGCAGATCAGGGGAGTCCCTGATCAGTCATTTCCTTCTAAAAGAAAATGCTAGCATTTCTGTGCAAAAGGGTCTTAATTATGCATTTGTAGCATTCATATGCTTTATTCTGCTTTCCCCTTATGCAGCTGAAGTTCTAATGATATTCACACCATTAATATTATCCAATCACCTACCCTACATTTAATTTGCAATGTCATATGCATTTTGCAACAGAAAAAAAATTACAAAGATGGATACATTGTGTTTTCCCAAGAGTCTTTACTGTTGAAAGACATAAGAAGAACTTGAAGAGTCTTAATATCTTCAGGTCATGAATTATTTCTTAAAGAGATTTAAGCATTAGTAGCCGCCTGAGGTATAGCTTCTTTAGTGATAATCTTCAATTTGTTTAAAATTTGAGAACTATTAAGAGAAACACTACACTAAGCTAGGCCATAATTATAGCTCTTACAAAGCTATTTTACAGATCATATATTTCCAAACAATTTTCTGATTCTAAAATGAGTTTCACCAAAAGGTCTCACCTTGTGGATGCATTATGTAAAAATTTTAGGCGAAGTGGATTTAAAAGTAAATTAAACCACAAGATAATAAAAAGCATCTTTCCATATAATTTAAGGTTTAGAGTAGCATTGTAATTTAATTTCTGCAAATCAACTCTTGACACACGGGGTTTTCAAGCATGTAATTGTAGAATGCAATTCACAATGACACAGGGAAGGGACACGGAGAATCTGGAGCGCTCATGTCAGGGGCTTCTTAGTTGATAAGAAATTGGGGAGCACCAGGCACTTGCCACTCAGTGTTTTTTGACACTAATCTAGAATGAAAGCAGTGATAAAAACTGCATAGACTCCTCAAAAGGGAGCATGTAAGTGAAGCTGTCAAGAGCAGGTGCGTCCGGCAGCCGTCTTCACACTGAGAACAGACTCCCCAGTGTGTCTGTCATTGTGACCACGGTCACAGGGATCCTTTTCAGGACATGTGGCATTCCTGGCTTTTCTGTAACAGACCCTAATTAGCTTTGACATTTTTATTAAAGCGGTGCTCATTTTTTTATCGTGGAACAAATACTGCATTTTAAATGAGCACACTGTATTAAGTCATACAAGCTGTAATTACTTGTGGGCGAGGACGTAGAGAAAAGGGCCGCTCCGGCACACTCAGTGGGGCGATAAACTGGTGCAACAACTATGACAAATAGTGTGGAGATTTTGCCAAAAATTTAGAATAGAAAAACTATATGATTCAAGGATTCCACTTCTGGATATTTAGCCCAAAAATATGAAAATGCTAATTTCAAAAGATGTAGGTGCTCATGCCTTCACCGCAGTACTAGCTACAACCCCCACATTGTGGGAAAAACCTGCATGCCCAGTGACAGGCGGGAGGGTAGAAATGTGTGTATCTATGCCGTGGAATACTACTCAGCTCTGGAAAAGGTGAAATCCTGGTATTTGTGACAACATGGATGGAACTTGAGGCTATTATGGTAAATGAAATAAGTCAGATGGAGAAGAAAACCATCATATGAGTGCATGTGGGAAAAAGAAAACAAGCAAACGAACAATTAAAACATAAAAAACTCTTAGGTACAGAGAACAGAGTACTGGTTACCAGACAAGAGGTTCCAGAGGGGGTAAACTAGTAAAGAGGGTGAATTATATGGTATTAGGTAGAAACTTGACGTTTGAGAGGCACATGCTGTCATATACATAGATATGAAAATATGCTGCACACCTACAGCTCATCTAAGGTTATTTCAGTGTGGAAATTTTTTAAAATATATAATTGAGTGGGGCTAATGGCATTTTCATCTAAAACCTAGCTGATGATATCTCCTCTCACAGGACATATTTCACTTGGCATTAAGCCTCCCTGACAACAGAGAAGGTGCATTCCCTGATATTTGAGTTATTTATGCTTTTTCCTAGGTAATTACAGAGAAGTAATTCATGAAAGGTTCACAGCAGTAATTAAGTCTTGTCATTTTATCTCATATATGACTAAATATTTGGCAGACTAAATTGCATATTAATAAATGAAATATAGATATTATTATAAGGAATATTACACCAGATGACTATACCTGTTAATTAAATATAGGAAATTGATATTTATCCACCAAGGAATATATTGTATTTTTATGTAATCATGGAAAAGACAATAATATTGTCACCATGAGTTAGTAAAAATTGATGGCTCTATTTCCCAAATAACTGGTCTACATTTTGTCTGCATTGGATAATATTTAAAACATCAGTGAAATTTCTGCTTTGCTGTGTTACCATACTAGAAGCTGTTATGCCTGCTTTCTGTTCTTCAGCCGATTTTTTGATTAATGAAATAATAATGAAGCATTTATTGTAGTTTTGAATTTCCTGTAGTAATTTAAAAAACTAGTGCAATTGCTTACTTCAAACCAATCAATTCAAATGATTGAAAGTCTACAGAAAGATCCAGACAGAACGTGCAGCTCAGATTTTAAGTGCTGCTTTGGAATCAATATGTAATCTCTAGTCCGTATGAAATAATTACAAACCAAAATTGAAAAAAAACAAACTGATCTATAAGTGGCTAAGTTGGTCAGCATTTATTAGTACCTCCTCACATGTGCATTTTATGTTCTGATGTATATTTTGTCAGTTCCTTAGTGTATTTACATAGGAATACTTTCTCCATGAATGAAATCTTAAGTAAATATCCTTAAGGACATTATGCTAAAAAAATACTGAGCAGGATTTACATCTTTTAGCATAAGCTTTTCAAATGCAGGAACACTGGACTTTACATATGCCATGGATTATATTAGCAATGCCAAATCTTATCAAACAACACTCACATTTTGCTTAGAGTTAAACATTCTTTTGTTCAAACTCATAAAGAACACACTGTAGGTTGCCAGAGACAAGGAGACTGGAGAAGCAGGGAGTTGCTAGTAACCAGGTATAAAGTTTGAGTAATGCAAGATGAGTAAGTTCTAGAGAGCTGCGACACTGCATTTTGTCTGTAGTTAGCAATATCATATTACATGCAAAATTCTGTTCAGGTGGGAGATCTCCTGTTAAGTGTACTTCCTACAGGAAATGAAAATTAAAAACTACACATAAACAGTAAAAAAAGAATGTTTAAAATTTTATGTATAATGAAAAGAATTAATTTCAAAACAATTTTGTTTTAAAATTTAAATATTTGCATTTTATATGTTAATTCTTTGTTTTACTTGGTAACAAAGTCATATATTTAGATGTGGCCACATTGATTTTTTATATACAAAGAAGGAACCCAGTTTGACCTTGAACTGAGGATTTTTTTTTTAATTGACTAGCATTAGTTTACAGAGTTGTATAGGACCCAATAGCACGTTTTCTCACCAGCCCCACCACCAAATAGCCAGTCACCATGTAACAGGGGGTCCCCAGGAAAGGGGGAGGTTCCAGGTTCCCTGCCCCACCCAAAAGGAGGGTGGAGCTGAGCAGGGAGAGAAGAGGCTGCAGAGACTGAGGAAGGAAGGAGCAGGGTGGAGCCAGAAGGAGACCTGGAGGAGGCCCATGGAGCCAAGACACATGAAGAAACTACGCTTGCCTTTTGGTCGTGGACAGGGTGACACAGATGTGGGTGAGACCCATGGGGAGGTGACAATGGCTGTTTTTGTCTTGATTTTGATTTTGCTCTTTTCCTTCCAGTCTTGTCTGGTTGTTTCTGACCCTTTTCTGTGGGTCCCCACTGGAAGGTGCTTTAGACTTGGGGCAGCTTTGGGGCCTTGCTCTGAGCCAATCCCATTTGGATGGAGTTTTACCCACGAGGGGACGGGTCACTTTGGGTGCTTGATTTAGAAACTAGACTCTTTGCCTTTCCTGTATTGTTTCCTAGTTGTATTGAAGTTCCTTCCCATTAAAGTCTCATACATTTTGTGTTGATGCGGCAGATGACAGAGCCCATTTAGAGCAGGCAGGTTTTGGGGTGGTCTGGGGTGCACCTCTCCCTGCCCTGTAACAACCATCCGCCACCAGCCAATCGCCCCACCCCCACCCCATGTTGTTTCCCATAGTAATTCACCAATTAACATTCCCATCAACAGTGGACACGGGTTCCTTTTTCTCCATATCTCCAACGTTTATCATTTCTTAAATTTTTGATAATAACTATTCTAACTGGTGTAAGGTGATATCTGATTGTGACCGTTATATGCTTTTCCCTTAGTGATAAGTAAGTATAAATGTACTGAGGCACATTTGTATATGTGTGAAAAGGCATGGGGAAGTAGGAGGAGAAGCAGGTAAGAGGTGTAGAGGGATTGTGTTCAGATTTTTAATAATTTGGATGACAATCACACTTTCTGGTGAGTGCCTTCTCTGTGCCAAGGCCCTTGCCAGAGAGCTAATCTGTTCAGCACCTTCATGCATGACCATGGAGGAGACCAGGTAGCTGGTTAACTTCTCTCCCCACATTTTATAATCCCTGTGAATAGACCCAGGCATATTTGTGTGGTAGGAACATTTTCAGCACGCATCTTTAGCACTGCAAAAATGCCAATCCATTGTTTCTGGCTTCCATTGCTTCTGTTAAGAAGTCAGCCATCTGTCTCAGGGGATTTTCCTTGAGAGATGTGTCTTATATTCATATTCTCCAGTTGCTTCAAAAAGTGTTTTTTATCTTTGCTTTATTATCAGCAGCTTCACTATGATGTTCCCAAGGGCTTCTTTCATTGTTCTGTGTTCATTTTTATTTTTCATCATCACAACTTTGATTTTTGCTTTGGACCCTCTTCACTTTTTAAAATAAATATTTAACTATATAATATGTATAATGTACACAGGGTTTCTTTTTACCATATCTTACATGTATCTTATATTTTTTCATCTCTCTATGATTTCATTTGACTATTTTCCATCATCTTCCAGTTCAGTGATCCTAATTTCTGCTGCTCTAATATGTTTTAGACACATCTATTGAGTTCATAATTTCAGATATCATATAGTATTCACCTTTTGAATGGTCTTTGTCTCTTTTTGCAAATTCACAATTCTTCACCCTACACATTGCTTGTACACCTTTTCCTTTGTTTTCCTGGACATATAAATAATGGGGGTTCATATGTCCTTGTATACTAGCTCCAATGTCTTGGCCAAATATGAATGAACTTCCTTGGACTGTGTTCCTTTTTTTAAATTTTCCTCATTATTGGCTAAAATCCCAGGCTGGCTCCTACTTTGGGATAACCAGTAGCTTCAGAGTACATTTTCTCAGTTTCCTATCCAACTGGAAGGAATATGTAATCTTCACTGTTGTTCCAAGAAAATTCTGGAGCTCACTTTAGTTGCACCATCCTTGACTCAAACGGGAAATCCAATGCTTCATTGGCTTGGCCAGTGTTACCCATCTGTCCCCTGGAGTCAGGAGTAATCACCAAGTGACTTACTAAAGATGCATGAGACCTAATAGTCCCAATTCATTATGGAAAATATAGGCTATTTTAATGAAAATGAGCAGAAAGCACATATGCATGCACAGCACACCCAAGAGATAGGAGTAAATATCTTCAAAGTGTGAATTAAGCAACAAAGGCAAATTCTACACAAAGATTCATGAAAATAGAACTGATTAGGACTAGTGGCCATTGATCTCCCACATAGTGTTATCCCTTAAAACAACCAGCAATGGGATTTTTCTCTTCCAACGCCTGTATTAAATAGTAAGTTTTTAAAGTCAAGTTAACTTTTTTGGTAACACTCAATTAGCTTATTATTCCAGATCTTTAGAATACATTCTTTTTTATGAGGCAAGGATATAGTTTTGCTTATCAGAGGCATTTGAAATAATTTATCTCCAAATGGCTCTCTATTCTATATTATTTTCCAAGATATGTAAAATTTAGTTCTATTTTCAAAATTTGATATTGCCATCATAACAGCAAAATGAATTTATTTACTGAACCCACAGTAGATGTTTAAAACTCAAACACACTGGTGAATTAGTCATTTCTCTTTTTTCCTTATTAAAAAAATATTGAGATGTCCAATATGTTTCACGTGTTTTTGGAATGTAAGGTTTTTTAAATATTTCTTTATAAATTAGATTTATTATTTAACAATAACTTACAATTAATCCCAACAAATGACTTATTTGGAGGGATCAGCCCAAAAGAATTAAAAATTAAATTTACCCTGATAACAGAGCCAGGTTTTCAGTTCATATGCAGATATGTCCTTTCATAATGCTTTCTGAATTTTTCTCCCTTACCTTATTATTCAGCTTTTAAAAATGCTTGTGAATATTAATGGGAGCAGTGTGCTATAAACTACTCCAAATTATAAAATATGTAAAAGTATACAAAAATACACACAAATAATATATGTGTGTACATAAGTATATGAAAGTTACTGAAATTTTAAAATATTGCTTGGATTATGAATTTTTCAATTTAGAGTCTCAGGAGTGCTATTTTGTACCTTTGCTTTTGGTTGTAAGCTGTTAAGTGATACTCACTTGTGGCATTTTTAATTCCTTCTTCAGTATTTATAAACACATATATTAACTGTATCTGTGTGAGTGTTCTGTGCACACTACTTTGACAGCAGTATTTTTCAAGGAATGGATGTGATAGCTCTATAATGCATTTACAGAAGTGTTTAAAATAGTGTGTAATAGATATATTTATAAGAATTGTATGTTCAGGATACTTTGAGAAGAGTGTTGGTTCAGAGAATGGATGTGATAACTCTTCAGTAATGCATTTAGAGAAGAGTTTTAAACACTTGTAATAATAGTGTTTATAAAACTGGCATCCACAGGCAATGATGAGAGGAGTGTTGTTAATTATGAGAATGTGTCTGGAATCCTGTAATGTGTTTAAGGAGGTGTTTACAAACATAGTCTCAGCAGTGATTATATGTGTTTTGTGCTGGCTCCTTTAAAAAATTTTGATATATATATATATCATCATGTAAATTTAAGATATACAATATGTTGATTAGATTCATTTATTTATTATAATATGATTGTCCTTGTAATGACAGTTTCACCCTTTAACATAGTTATGTAATTACCATTTTTATTTGTGGTACAAAAATTTAAGATCTTTATAAAAATATGTGCTATTGTAGCTGTTGCCTCTTTTAAACCTCCAAAAGACAAAATGTCTTAGCAGCAAAACGAAAGTATAGAATAGATAGGAATGATTTGTCTCACTGGGATGTCAAGTAAAACCTTTCCTTCGTCTACATACTTCTCCTGTGTGGGGCAATGCCAAGCCACCATCTGCCTTACTCATTCAGTTTCAAGGACTAACACAACTGCCTGCCAATGCCCTTGATGCTTTTCTCTCTCTGGAGTCTTCTAGGAGTGATAACTAGACTGTATCTTTGGGTGAAAAAATAAACACCTGTGATATCACCCCCTACTCCATGTTTTCAAGGGATTTGTAATGCAGAAGTCTCTTTCTACCTATTTTTCTCATTTTAAGATGTCACTAATGAATGAGTGATGCCTCTCTGAACAGTATTGTATAGTTTTCCAAAAAAAAAAAAAAAATACAGAGAAACAGTCTCACTGCCAGATGCATTACACAGCCAATACCCTGATGTATTCAGAGTCATGAAGATTTTTAGGAACTGCTGTTCAAGGTTTTCTTGTCCTGTCATTTTTTGTTCAACAAGGCAATATGTTCGCTTGTTGGTCTCACTGGCTATGGCTGCATTATGCTAGCGATTATACTACGTGATTAGCTCACATTTTCTTTCCCTTTTCTTTCCTAATTGAAGATACGTTTAAGTCATCTGAGTCATGGTCATATTTTACACAGATTTCTTCTACAGTTTTCTGATCTTTCTATATCAGTCAGGGCTGACTTTCAGCTTCTGGTAACAAAAAGCTCTCTTCAGAGATCTGAACTCAAGGATTCATTCTCTCACTTAAGAGGCCTATGAAAGTTGACTGTCTGGCCTCAGAAAGCAGTTCTACAAGGTTGAGAGGGCTGCAGTGTACTGAACTGCCTTCCTGTGTTGCCAACATTAGCATAAAGACTCCGTCCAAAGAATATCTCATGTATGAGGATGGCAGTTAGAACAGCAGCCTCTTACCCATCTCATCGACACTCTGAGCAGAAGGAACACTGCCATTAGTAGATCCCTTGTGTGGACACCAGAGTTAATGAGATAAAGACATGATTTTAGAGTGAAACGGAATAGAGTTGAAAACACTGATTCTAGTCACCAAAGTTAAAAGAGCAATTAAAGATACAGTTAGAGAATATTAAAGTTCCTGAAAATTTCAGGGCATTTTCCAGATCCAGGTTTGCAAACGGGGTTATATAAAATTGTCATTTGACCAATTATCCTTCAGTAATTTCAAACCTTTTCTTCCTTTTTTTCCCCAAGGAATGAGAGATCTCATATGTCAGTGCTGCCTAAAATGAATTAAATAGTTCAAATCACAATATCAGTGAATGTGACTTACAGACCATTTTCTTAGCAATATATTGATTATGAGAGGTGAGGAGAAAGTACATCGTCAGTGAATTAGAATATATTTGCACGATCAATACTTTAACACATCAACAGCCCTAGCAAATTGATTTATTCTTAAAGTTGCATATTTATTCATAACATCTATTAAAATATTCATACCTACCCATAGGCAGGGCATAAAGTTTATAGTGATAGGACTATTAAATAGTTACAAATTGTCAACAACTCATAGAAATTAATTTTCTTTAATGGTTGTTGATTTCCCAGTAAATGGCTTATGGTGACTTTAGCATCTTAGTGAAATATGAAGCACTTAAAATGGATATTCTTGTAGTGGAGGTAATAATGTTCTCCAAAACAACGCTGTAAATTACTCGTGATTTGCTCATGTATTTCTCTCCACATGCTTCTGCCACAAATACATTATGAATGCATGAAGTCCCTAATGCATCAAAACAAAGTGACACAAACACCCAAACAGCACTGTCCACTGGATATTCATCCATTCACATATTTTGTGCTGGGGAAAACAAGCACACCCAGCCACCCGTGAACCAAGCCCAACATGGTCTTTCATGGACTTTACGCTCAACAGCCAAGTTTGCATCTCCTGCCTTCCATCTCCCTCGGCCTCGCTGGAGACTGAGGTGCCTCTGGCTGCCTGGAGCCAGTTGAAACCCATGACTCTTCTTGCTGTTTTCTTCATTAAGTAAATGAGAGAGGTCTGGGGACAGTCTTCTCAAAGACTTCTACTTTTCTAGAAGTCTATTCTGTTTCACTCGTGCATTTTCAAGTGGGTTTTTTTGGTTGGAAATTCATCCCATTCAGTCAGTCGATGAGCAGGTATTGACCTGATAACTGCCCTCTGAGAGGTGCCACATTTCCTTCCCTGCCTGCAGTGGGTCCATCTCACCCCCTTGTGGACACTCACGAGTTTGTCTGAGTCTTTGTACTAAGCTCCACATCCAGGCTGAACTAAAACCTTCGCCTCCTGGTGGCTTTTCACATGCCCCTAGAACAAAGCTTTTCTCTTTCCTGCCATTCCTCATGACCTCTCAGTCCAGAAACTTCGTGCACACCACAGGTTTCCTTCATTTACTCCTAAACAAGTTCACCCAACTATATATTACATTTGCTTTTTAAGGAGTTAAATTTATCTATAAAGTTGAAGTCAACTGCATCTAAGAATCACTTGTAAAAGTAAACAATAGGATTTTAATATAAGATTGAAAACTGAAACCCTAGGGAATATCTAGAATTGGTTATAATCATTAACAAAATAGCTTATTGCTTAATCCGTGTTAATTCATGTCTCAGGGCCTTCTTACAGCATGATATTACATGGAAATCAAAGCTTCTTTGTCTGTTGCTTTATATGTTTCAAAAATCAGCAGTCTTCAGACCTGCACTAAATACTCTTGTAAAAGAGGTGGGAGCCAGATTTTAAGGGCTGGAGAAAAACTTGTCATTTTCCCTGCCTTTACTCAACTTTATTTTTGGTACTCATCATAGAGAATGAAGACATTTGACACTAATTACACTTTTGTAACCTATGACTACTCTTGTGGGAAAAGCCAAACAATTTAGAGGGTAAAATTGCACTGAGAAAATCCATGAGATCAGTTTATCTCTCTTGTGCTGTCAATTCAAGTTATAGTTCCTTTGGGAAATTGTGAAAAGCGCCTCAAGGTCATTTCAGTACAAGGATGGTCAAAGACATCTCTCTTTGAACAGGAAATAGAAGAAATGACATTATATGTTTGTTCAAGGCATTTTAACATTCTTTGCAGGGACATTCATTCTCACCACTGTGGCGTCATAGTCCTTCCAACATATCATGCATGGCTACTCTGATTTGGTGTCAATCTCCCAACCAAGACTAACTACCTTTGAATGACTTACTAGACTTATTTATTTTCATAAATTGCTCTATAGTTTCCTTTCCTATGATAAGAATCCTGATTTAATGCTAGCTTATGTTAGCGGATAAGGCAGCCTCCGTTGAAGTAATGAATAAGGCTCTAAACTCAGTGGCTTAATCACAAAAGGTCTATTTTTAGTTGATAGTATAGAGACAAAGATACTGAACTGGGGGTTCAAACAACTTCTGACTCACACCTACTGCCACCACATAGCTCTGCAAACACCAGACACTGCAGTGCTGCAGGCCCCACATACATCTTAGGGGTTCAGCTCCAATTTCCAACTCCTCTCCATGGGAAATCTGCTGAAAACTAGAATGTTCAGCTTTTGTGTGCTTAGTTGCTCATGCACTGCACCTGTGCAGTTTAAGAATTCTGGAGCTGCTTGGAGAAGGCACACGGCCATGTGAAAGCTCGCTGGTCAGTACTTATCTTTTCTCCAAGGGCTTTGGTTTCTGGAACATGAAATGTCTACCATATGCCCTTGGCATAAATTCCTAGAAGGATGAACACTGGTTAAGAAGATATTAATTAAACTTTAGACACCTGTTGCTAAATCGACTTTCACCAAGACTGAGTCCATTCACTCTCTTACCAAAGTGTATGGTATCAAGTATATCTTATTTATGTGTAAAATGATTGTTTCCTTCATCAATATAGGCAATAAATGAAGATGAACAAAATTTAAAGAGTAATTTTATCTCCAAGAAAATGCTTCCATAAACAAAAGAGGAAACGTAGATGCAGAAAATTCTTTTTGATCTAATACCAAAAGATAAGCTAATGTTTCTTCCTTGATAAATGCTAAGTATCAACTAGAGATCATGACAAGTTTAGCCTTAGATAGTATATCAAGGACAAATGTTAGAGAGAATTTATTGTTTCACTCACGTGACTTGACTGAGATGAGCTAAGCCTTTGCCTTTGGCTTTGACCAGTTTCTGTTTATTTTTCTAGCAAGGCAGAAGCAATTGTTCATGTATTTTAATAGACTCTAAATAACTTGAGACTCTACCTATTTCTGTTTGGATACAATGGATCCTGGTGCATGGTAGGTGCTTAATAAAAGTATGTTGAATGGACATTTAATGAATGATAGGGACTTAGCAGCATGAGTAAAATCTTTACCCTAAAGTTTATCCTCAAAATTACCTACGTCTAAAAAATCTGTGATGAGTGGAAGATAGCCTTCTCTTTTATGTAAAAAATAAAATAAAAAAGTGTACTGATGCACCCAAGGCACAGAGAGCACCACATAATTCAACAAAGGTCAATATTGATTAAAGAGAGTTGTGCAATTCATGACCTCAATTATATCACTAGACATCTTGCCATATTTTTGAAGTGTCAGACCTTTTCCATCTAATACAACTAGTAGGCCAACAAGAGGGAGTGTTACTTTTATAATAGTGAGATTTTTTTTAAAATCTGGCAGCCTCTCATGGTTTATGCTAGAGGGCTCCTGAGAACTATCGAATGTGGACATGTGTGCTGAGAACAAATCGTGACTCGTGCAGCCCACAGGACAGCAGGAAGATTGCACACCCCCCACGGTGAACAGGAAGCCTGAGGAGTCATCTACAATAGCTATATTCACATCACAGTTGAGAGTTTTCTTGTCCCCTAATAACAGCCTCCTGGCCCAGTCTGCCCCGTGAGATGAAGTATATCTGCAAAACTCCAGGCACATCCTCACAAATGTTCTCTCCAAGCACACATTTTACAGGTCAGTGGAGCCCAAAGTATTGATGAAACTATTCATCACAATGTCGTTTATTAAAACTTTTAAATTATAACATTTAATAATCTTGTGACAGCTGTGATTTTAAAAGATCTTGACTTCATTTTTTTATTAGATTAAAAACTAATCATCAATAACTTAATGTCCTAAGGGATAAAGATGCTTTCAAAATATTGGCACTGTACAGAATTAAGGTGAAACAATGACAGGCCTTAAGGGAAATCCCCTTGCACATAACTAACAGCAATGGGGGGTGGTTTGTTTCTGCCTCCCTCTTCTGCTAAATCGGCAACAAACATAGCTACAATGGAAGGTATTTTATTGAAATGGTTAGCAAGTAACACAGCACACATCTAGCAAAAATATTATTTGAGGCTATTAGATGCAAAGGTATGAGCTGTACAGAGTGTATGCAGAGGCAAGGGAGAAAAATGTGTGCACTGTGGTCTGCAAAACCATTATTCCAAGGGTCTTGTCTTCATGAATTTGCTCAGAAACCAAGAATACCTGTGCAAATGGCTTAATTTTGTTAATTTTATGTGTCTAACTGAATTTTCTTTCATTAATTTCAGTTACGTACAATGCATACAATTTGGTATATAGACCTTATTCATTTAATTTGTAGCATGGCGAGCCTGTCAGGGATAGTTAGAAAAGAGTTTCTGTATAGTCCAAGTGAAGGTCTGAACTTGGGAAGCAGCCCTATGGATTTTAGTCTGTGAGAGCTGTTCCAGTAAACACACGTTTGAATTTAGTTTATATAGGGGGAAACAGTGCATCACTGACATGAAGAATGTAACTATGCTTTGCTAGGAGAGGCTTCTGGTTTGAAATCTATGCTGATACTGGAAAGAGGCAGCGCAGGGTCTAATTCCCAATGAATGCCCTGCAGAGACAAGGAGGCTGGGTGCCCACAGTTAAATCTCTTTAAAAAAACAGAAAAGACTTACTTTGCCTCCAGGCAGCAGATTCCTGTGTACAGGATGGAGCCTGTGAAGATGATCGCTTGGCTTCCCGTCAGCCCAGGGATTAGCCAAATCTTAATCTTTAACAATACGTCACTTCTACAGATAAGTTTACCCACAGTTTTATTTGAAGTAGGTGCAAGTAAAAGAGATGAATTTGAATCAACATACTGAATAATCATGACTGAACTATAAAGAATATTTCGCTCATTTTTCATTTTGCCTCATCTTTCATTCATTCATTTACTGGTTCATATGTGCTACTGTGTCTAGCTCCCAGTTGAGGATGTATTTTCAATTGCAGATCCTTCCCACTGCTGCTCAAGTGTGTATGTCATAAGAATAATGTCTTCATACATCACCACAATATTTTTATCAATCTCAGATAATATACTATTAGTATAATAATTTTATCTAATCCACATTAGAAGTGAAACTTCTAATTCTACCATTTACCCCATTATCATTTTTGTGTCCTATTTTTCCTAGGATTTTATATTGTTTTTGCTGTTTCAGCTCAGTTTGCTTCTGCTCTTCAGATGGCATTGTCTCTTGACTGATATTTTAAATACAGGCCAGGCATTTTATAACGTTTTCCTCAATTTGAGCTTTCTTGTCTAATGTTTTTGTGGCCTGATTCCGCTTTTGCATGAACAGATGATAATTAAACGGATAAGGTCTATCTGCCAGATGATTAGACATGATGACCGGCCCATGAGATGCTGTCCACTGCTCCTCAGATGATCTGGATTCTGAGCACCTGAAGGTGATAGTACCTGTTTCCTTGACGCTATATTTAGAATTTCCCCAAGCAACTTCTGCAGGGAGAGTCCTGGCTTCTCAGTTCGATGAGGGGCACAACGTCACTTCAGAATCACTGTATCTCTGCAGTCAGAGAAAGCAGACAGTACTTAAGAGGCGGGATGTGTTTGTATTTGGCGCAGGTGATGAGAAATCTTAGTTATTTTATTTTATTTTATTTTTTAAAGTGTATTTTTTGTTTGTTTGTTTTGTTTTTATTTATTTATTTGTTTGTTTTGTTTATACAAGCACTGGGTACAGTCAGAAGCGCGGGAGGGTGAGAGAATTCACCAGAGCCAGAGCGGGGAGCAGAGCAGGCAGAAGGACCGAAGGACACTGCTGAGGGGAGCAGTGGGCGGCAGGAGAGGTCTACGCGCCATGTGGGACCCTCCTCAAGTGGCCGGGGAGCAGCCGGGGATCAAACCTGCCCTGCAGAGGCTGTGGGCAGCTTCGCAGCCCAGCGCTCAACCACTGCGCCGCCAGGGGAGGCCCAAATCTTAGTTATTTTAGATTGGATCACATTTGTAATTAATTACCTACTGACAATCCCCTCCAATTAAAAACTACTGATACAAGTTTTATGACATAGATTCTATACATTAATTTTCTTTATTCCTCATTTTATTACTTATTTTTAGAGAATTTCATGTCGTTGTGTGTGTCTTTGTAAATAAATGAATCACTTGGCTATCTGTGCATCATAAATGTAAAACAAGGGCCAGTGACAAGAATCATAATTCAGGGGGTGAGCTTTGGGCTCAGTCTGGGGGTTCTGTGGGACTTCACTGGGCTGACTCCCCATCCTCGGTAGAGCTGGAGGTGGCTGGGTACTCGCTGCCCTGGCCATCTCATCTGAATGCTTACAGTTGTCTGGCTCTGAGTTGGGGGAATGGGCTGTGATGTCACTTGCAAGGACAGATAAGAAGCAGAATTAAGTCCCACTCAGGGGTCCCGAGAGAGGGTCGTTGACGGGTGGATGAACGCCTATGGGTGGATGGGTTTTTTATGGCTGTGCTTATGTTTTGGGTCTAGAGGAGGAGCCATGTGATGGGGCAGTTTTTGGATTGGCCAGCCTTGGCCGATGTCTGATATGGATTAACCAGTGAGAGTGTTTCTCGTTATTGACTTTTCCCTCCTGTTTTGTCTCCTGGAGCCCCACGTCTCCCGGAGTCTTAGTCCCTCTTTTTGTCAAGGTGTAACGCCACATATAAGGCCTGTGGAAATTTTGCATGTTGGGTCCAAAGTAGGGCGGTCATATCTGTGTACTCTGGTCTTTGGAAAACATTTGAAGGCTCGTGTTAAGCTGTTTCTGCCCTTGATACATTGCCCAAAGAAATACGCATTCCTCAGCCAGATCAACACCCTCAAGCAGCTTACTCCAGGTGTTTCTCCCCATTGCTTTCATTCGGTGCACCCTCTCCAGAGGTTAGAGGGGTCATGTCAAGATTTGAGGTCAAGGGTTCAAATTTATCAGTAAGTCCCCCTCAGCCACATGCACGGTCCAAATGGCGTAGTAGAGAGTCACAGGAAGGGAGGGGAGGGCAGGCGGGAAGTGAGGAGACAGAGGGGAGCTTGAGGGAGTGAGAAAGGATCATAGAAGTGAGAACAGGAGATGACAGAGAAAGAAGGCAATGGAAGGGGCATGGGGAGCAGATGTCATTGAGTTCCCAGTTGACAAACACACTTTCAATCCATTATCTTAGCCACCCCCAAGAGCTCCTCCCCCTTGGTATTGGTCTCCTTCTAGGAATCTCTACAGAGATTCAGCAAGGGTGGCTCGTGTGTAGTCAGCAAGGAGCCAGGCTGCAGGGATGCGAAGTCCCTGTCGTGTACTACCTATGAGGGGAGAAAGGGGTCCACCATGCAGCTGCAAGTTGTGTGTCACTGAAAAAATAAAGTCAAGACCAACACAGGGCAATTCCTGTGTCAGTGTTGATGCTTCTGTGAAGAATTACTCTGTCCAAGTCAATGTCCCATGGATAGTTTGATCTAATATTAGGATACCTGTGCAGTTTGTTGTAAATGTGCTTTTCTTGAGTCTCATGACTGGTTTCCTTAAGGTGTGAAGCATTCACTCTCTAAATAATGTTCCCTTAACAAATACAATAAGAAGGGCATTCACCGTGTGCTTTCTAGTTGTTGATGTTTTCTCTGTTTTACCACAAGTTGCTATTAGAATAGCCATTTTAAAAAGATGTCTGTGTCATGTGCATGGACAGTGAGCATCCTGGGTGGGGTCTGTTAGATAAGGTCCGCTGCACCCATGGGACGAGCCTGTATGAGACAGAGGGAGAGGAGAAGCTGCATTTTTCAGGAGCCATTATTGAGCTCTGAGAAGTGATTAGGAAATAATGTTGCTGGAAACAAAAACACGATATGATGAGAATATTTAATGCTGCTGTAGATTATGTAGACGCTAATTGCAAATGCTAAACATCAGGGGAAAATGCCTCGTTCTACGTGGCAGTAGTATTACGATGGTGCATGGTTTATTTGGGGACTGAACTCTAGTACTATTTAGTTCATTTGTACGGAAAACATGAAGGAAAAATTGCACTAAGAAAAATTAAGAAGCATCCCTGGATAATGAGGAAGAGCTCACCAGATGTTGAAGGGAGAAGTGATTTCATCAATGGGCATTAAAATGAGATGAGGGTCTTGAGTGCAGATGGTGACGAGGAAATTAATGCTCTGGCCGCGTTAATGACTGCGGAGGTGACTCTGTCTCGAGTTATCTGGCAGCCAGCAGGAGAAAATGCAAAATCCTCTGTTGGTATTAAGACTTAATTCCCAAAACTCTCTCAAGTTACTGTTTATGTGGCAAGAAATTAGTCTCCAATGACTGACGAGACAGTAAGGCGGGTTTAGGAAGAGTGGCAGATAAGAGAAATGAAAATAGAACTTCATAGAGACGGTGGATTTACACTTCTGGAGATGTTTTCAGAGGAGCATAGACGCTGGAGTGATTTCATTGTAGGTTTTTTCTTTATCTTTTTTCCATTTGTAGTTATTGTTTCTAACGAGGTGTTTTCATTTCAATACTTTGTCTCTATTAATGGATGTTCCTGGAATGTGTGGCGAAGCTGGACACCCATCTCCAGACGACAGAGCTCCGAACTGTCCTTCCATTAACAATTCCAAAGCAATCCGATCATTTCCTCCAGTTTCTCTTGGACCATGGCAATAGTGGACAGGGAGTAGAAATTTTGGCATCTCCCATTCCTGGGGAGGCCTGGAGAGATGGGTTCTGTCTGTAGACCACCCCAGGGCAGCTGGTCCTGTGCTCACTGACAGACCAGCTCCAGGGCCACCTTCCAAACCTCCAGTGATGTAGTCTTCAGTATGTGTGTGTGGGGGGGGAGTGCACACATGCATCAGGAGGAGAAGAGAGAGAGAGAAGAGCAATAGAGACAGAGAGATTACCAGACAAGAGCCTATTGATTTTGTCTAATTACCTGCTTCCCTTCAGTTTTGGATTCTCTCCATCCTGACTGGTGACCTAGGGTTGCCGGGGTGTAAGACAGCACTAATTGAATCACTGCCACACTTACTTTCACATGTTCAGCACTTGTGGAAATAATGGAAGCAAGAGCTGATCTACGGATCTAAGCAGCTAAGTGACATGCATGCATTGTCATCCCCCTAGACTTGTGAGATATAATATGTGAAAATTACCTAAAATTGTCATAAACGATTTGTTATTAGAGGTGGTTCTGGTTAGGTCTTGACTGTGAAATAGTCCAAATTGGCATACAGACCAATGAGATTAAATCAATCCATCAAAATAGGACTCTTTAGTCTAAGTAATCACGTTTACCATTCTCCATGGAATTTTGACTTAAATTAGGTGACATTAAACCCCAAACATACCAGAGGTCAACTTGTCCATAGAAGCTTGCTCAACAGATCTGAAAGAATCTCCCTTTGCTTGGTATTAGGTGACACCCCAGATCCATCAGGTTGTGGAAGAACCACTTGGAAGAAATTCTTTGTTCTAGAAGAAAACAAAAAGGAACACCCCAAACAGGCAGTGGGGATCTTCAAGGTGTCAGAGGCTGGAGAAAGTGGCCCAGAGTGACAGGTTTTGAGGCCCATGTTTTACATGGTTTCTGCCACAGAATTTTAAGAAAGCATTTCATAGAGATTCTTTAACCCAGCTGGGAGCACAGACTTAAAGTCCTGTGTGACTGAAAGGGGGATTCGTAACAAGGAAGCTGCTGACTGTGGAAGTTCTCAACGTTGTCAAGTGTGAGAAAAGGACTAACACATTCCTTGTATGTGATCCAAGAGAGGTTAAAGACTCCATAGTCTGTACTTGGAGCTGGAACTGAAAGATTGACTAGGAAGGTATTTTATGGAGAGTTTTATTGGTGTATAACTGATATAAAAGAGACTGCAGATTTGAGGTATGCCACCCAGGTAGCCCTGACACACTCCTGAAAAACCAGCCACAGCCAAAGCAATGCATGTACCCCGAACTCCAAAAGTGTCCTCTGCATCTCTGTTTATTTATTTTTGTTGTAGTAAAAACACTTAGCCTGGGATTTACCCTCTTCATTGATTTTAGGTGCACTTAATGTGCACAGTGAAGCCTCAGCACAGTGAAGCCCTCTGCAGCATGAGTTTGATCCCAGCCAGGGAGCTGATCCACATGGCGCAGCAGACCTCTCCTGTCTCCCCGCTGCTCCCCTCAGCAGTGGATTTCAGTGGATCTGCCTGTTCTGCTCCCCACTCTGTCTCTGGTGAATCCTTTCACCACTTCCCACCCCTCACACCTCTGGGCTACACCCCAGCTCTTGTATATGTAATTAAATAAAATAAATATTTTTTAAAAAATTGGACACAATGTTGACTCCAGAGCGGTGATCATCTCGCACCAGCAACTTCATGGCCAGGAGGAGCCTCCCTGCTCCCCTGCCTCCCAGCTCTCGGCAGCCACCATTCTCTCTGCTTCCACGAGCTTGGCTTTCTTAGACGCCTCAGAGAATGAAGTCACATTGTGCTTGTCTTTCTGTGGCGGCTTGTTTCCCTTAGCATCATGGCCTCCATGTTTATTCACATCAAGCATAGGACAGGATTTCCTTTTCCTTTCAAGGATGAAAAACACTCCATTGCACGTAGAGAGCACATTTTCTTTATCCATTCAGCCACTGACAGACATTTACACTGATGTCTTGAATGTGACACCAAAGACACTGGCAACAAAAGCAGAACTAGACAAGTGGCGCGACGTCAAACTAAAAAGCGTCTGCACAGCTAAGGAAACATTTGACAGAATGGAAGGCGGCCTGGGGGTGGGAGAGAGGATTTCAGACCATATGCATGGTAACAGATTCATACACCAAATATGGAAGGAGCTCCTGAGACCCAATAACAGCAACAACAAGAACTTGATTTTAAAACTGACAAAGGAACTGAGTAGACATTTCTCCCAAGAGCACTTACACAGGGCCGCGAGGACGCTCCGCCTTGGGGGCCACCCTCACTGGTCACTCAGGACATGCACATCACAGTCACTGTATTTCAGTGTAGCTAGGACGCTATTACAAGAAAAGGAGCAAAAGATTAGAGGTGTTGACCGAGATGTGGAGAAACTGGAATCCTGTGCCTGTTGGCGGGAAAACAAAATGGTGCAGCCGCATGGAAAGTAACATGGAGGTTTCTCAGAAAATTAAAACTAGAACCAGAGGATCCAGCAGTCTGACTTCTGGGGAAATGTGACCAGAACAGAAATCGGGATTCAAAGATCCACCAGGTTCATCATAGTCTGACTCACACGGCCGTGGCTCCGGGCCAGGGTCATGTCAACACACCGACCCCCATCCACAAGGTCGTGACCGCCACTCCCAGACCAGCCTCCCGTGGACGGACACTTCCAAACAAACTCATTGCAGGCCCTCTCCCTGCTGCCGGTTTGGGGCTGATCACGGGAGGAGGAAATTCAACCCCTGGCGCCGGCCCCGGGCAGTCCTGGCCCACAGGGAACCAGCGGGACTGTGGCCCCGAGGGCTGGCGGGGACAGACTTGCAGGAGGCCGAGCGGCAGCCACCCTGCGGGTGTGTCTTTGGCAGCAGCTCTGGGGAAGCAGAAAAGGAAGAAATTTGGTCTAAAAAAAATAACAGGGTCTTTCTCACTCAGGGTCCCTCCAGCCCCCCATCTCCTGGCAGAGTGTGACACCCTCCCAGCCAGGAGGGGAAAGATTTAGTGGGGCCTGTTCCTAGCCAGAGAGCATGATGACACGCTTGGGGGACATGTGCAGCCATGCCTTGGTGCCTGGCTCAGGGGCCATCTGGCACCGCCTGGTCTGCTTTATTGCTGCTGTTTCCATTTTGCGTTTTCTGTCTTCCTGTGTGCTGACGCCGCCTAGGAAGCCTCCTAGGAAGCTGACGGCACTTCGCCGCTGGAAGACAGGACTCCGGTCACCGAAGGCCACTGCGATGAGCTTCTCTTGGTAAAGGAGGTGGATGCAGAGCCCCCGCGAGTGAGAGGGGCGAGCCCCCAGCCCCCAGCTCCTCTGGCTCCTCAGCTCTGGGCGCTTAGTCAGTGTCAGAGCATCCCAGGAAAGCCAGCACCTCTGTTTGTGTAAAAGAAATCACACACTCAAAGACAGTGTTTTACAAACAAGGAAAAGAAACATGTCAGGCCAACACATCTACACCTAAAAAGGTTTCAAAAAAAGCATGTTTTTTTAAAAAAACATCTGATATCTGAAATGTTAGAATTTCTAACAGATGGTGCTTTTGAGGGCTCGCCTTCCTCAGACAGGGTCCTGGCTTCTGCAGGAGACCTGACCCACGGCGACGAAGCCCCAGGCCATTTTCCTCTTGGGCTGAAAAGAGTTTCAGAATCTCAGTAGCTGTAGAATCGGCCTGTGAAGGAGTGGAGTCGCTTATTGCGTTGAGATCCCTTCCCCGAGATTTGCTGGAACCGCAGCACGCTCACCTGGCTCAGGGCAACACCTGCTCTTGCTCTTTGTTTCCAGCACTTGTAAAAGAAACGATACTGACGCCGAGTCTCACGAGTCCGGTGTTTTCCAGGCCCTGCGTGCAGTGGCGGGTGGGGATGGTCACACCGATCCTCACGACGGACTCGCGAGCTCAGGACTGTACGTCGCTGTCGGCTTTACACGAGGGAGTAAATTCCTCCTGCAGTGCACGCTCGTGTAACGAATGAGGGGCAGGCGGTCTCAGGAGCCTGAACGTGGCCGGCTGTCTCAGGAGCTCATCGCAGCAACAGCAGACGGCCACACAGGTCCCAGCCTTCCTGAGCTCGCTGTAAATTGACTCTGAAGCTCGCTTATTGCTGGATAAACTTCATCATCTTGGAAAGTAAGAAGGGCTCAGCTCTGTTTCATCGTATCCTAAAAATGGGTGTGGAAACACTACTTCTAGGACTTAAATCAAAATTCAAATCTGCCATTGTAGGTGCCCACGGGCAGTAAGAAGAAGCACTCTGTGGGGCTGAGGATGTTCCTGCTGGATGTGTCCATGGGATGAAGACTGATCTCTCCGCGATGCCCTTGAGAGAGGCGTGCAACTCCGGGCACTGGCGAGCCCCAGGGCTGGGGTCTGGAGCATAAGGAGGAAGGAGGCAATGGCAGTTCCTGTCCTCATCCTCCATGTCCTTGATGGTGACGCCGCCATCATCATGTTCAGACGAGTTTGCTATCCCAGGAGGAGAAACATGTGGCAGGAGAGCAGCAGGAGGTAGCAAATCTGGTTGCCATGGGATTCAGCCAGAGTTTTATTTCTGTTTTTTTAAAGATTTATTTATTTATGCCTACAAGAGCTGGGGTGTGTGTGGGGGGGTGAGAGGATTCACCAGAGACAGAGTGGGGAGCAGAACAGGCAGATCCACTGAAATCCATTGCTGAGGGGAGCAGCGGGGAGACGGGAGAGGTCTGCTGCACCATGAGGGTTGCTCCCTGGCCCGTCAGGGATTGAACTCATGCTGCAGAGGCTGCTGATAGCTTCATAGTGCTGTGCTTAACCCCTTGTGCCACCAGGGAGGCCCCCAGAGTTTCATTTCTGAACATGAAATTGAATCAGAAATTCAATCACTCTGCTTCTGTATCTATCATAGTAAATTATGTTGGAAAGACTCAATCAAGTCAATTATTTCTGGAAAAGACTGCCCTGAGTGGGTTGTGAGTTTCTTGTTTTGTTTTCCTCGTCATCTATAGGCAAAGAAGTTGTTAGTGATTCAGTGAGGGCAGGGGGATTGTTCCTTTGCCTGTGAAACCTCCAGGCGGTCATCCTGGACAATGATGAAAAATTAAATTATTGACCTTGGGAATTTAGTCTGTTGCTATTAAATCACTTTCACGCTATTACTTGAGGGTTACTCCAAGAGTCCATTTCATATGTGTCTATAGATTCCTCTCTCACAATCATTTTCTCTTTTCCCTATAAATATATCACTTTTTCTGGAGCTTGGGAAATATTAAATACAAGTAAAGTTTCTCTATTGCCCTTTACTACCGTTTTGTTTTCTGTCATAACAGCTGGGGTAGTGAAGCAATAAGAAGGGAATGCGTTCATTTAGGATGAAGCAGTAACAGTCACCCCAACCTGTTCAGCATGTGGGTATGAGGTTTAGGTGGAAGGAGAGAAAGTCTGTGGCTAGAAGAGATTTTCCTTCTTCCCCAGAGTCAAGTTTGAGATCTCCCAAGCCCGCTCATTACCCCTCTCCCTCTCGGGGGCCAGACAGCGCTTTGGGAACTGCGATGTCCTCATGTGTACCCGGGAGGTTCTCCCTGCACTGAGTCTGGAGACGCCACTTCAGTGGATCCCACAGAACATGGAACCCCCAGAACATGGAACCCCCAGCGCTGTGACGCGAGGGCGCCTCTCCTGAGGCATCCTGGACTCCCCCATTGTTCTCTGACTCTCAGCCTCTGCTCCGGCCGCTGGTCCCCAGTGGCCCCCAGAGCGGGAGACCCAGGCCAGATTCTAGAATGGCCCAAAGGAAGCCGAGCCTGTTCTGTCTCAGCAGGTGCAGCCTGAGCTCCCATCAGCCTGACGACCCAGAACTAGGGCGGAGACAGACAGAGGGAGATGCCACAGAACACGACCGCGCGCCGGGTCTCCCAAGACGCGTCACTTTGCAACTTCTGTCGAGAACATTAACGGGGAGGTAATTAGCCCTTGTTGTGACTGACGCCGAAGCCAGGATTTTTCTTGTTATGGGACTGATGTGTTATCTAGGCTAATTTGAGGAGTTTAATAACCAGAGGTTTTGCACCAGCATGAAAAATAAATCACACATGATGAAAACCTATTAAAAACACTCTAAGCAGTCTGCACATTGCTACTACCAATCACTAACAGCCATCAAAAGGTAATCCCCCAAAGAATTCTCTGAAAGTTTCAACTAAATTTCCACATTTTAAAAAGTGGGCAACTTTCACATCCTGATTGGAGACGGGCTTCTTGGAGGCTCAGCCGAGGTACAGATGGAGGCAACAAGGCTTGAGCTTACCAGGCTCCCGGAGCAGAGAGGTCATCATCGGGCCATTGTGCCCAAGGAACAGCAAGGACACAGGGGCTGAGTGTCCAGGGTCAGCACATCTCCCAAAGAAACCCACCTGGCCACGTCCTCCTGGGGTGTGACAGGAGGTCAATGTCCACATCTCTGCAGGCTGCAGACAGGAATGCACATCACGAGGGCCCTGGACACCGGGTAAAGCTGTTCTCATGGAAACCTCCCTCATCGCTGCATCTGCATGAGGACTGTAAGAGCCAACTGCACAGTCAGCAAGTGTGAACTTTGGTTTCACAGGACCTGAGTCGGGCCTCCGCCGTGGGATTCATCCATGGACCTCAGATCGACCAGGAGGCCAAGGCTGGGTGGATGGGCCCACGGATTCTTACCTCTCAAGCTTCCCATGGTGTCCAGACCCTGCCTTCCTGAGAGAAACCCAGGCCCTCTGTGGTGAGTTATACAAACCATATCAGGGAGGCCAGAAGTCTCAGGCCAGTGATGACCTGGAGACACTAGGTGGAGGGTTTATCCAGGGGCAGGGAGAAGAAAGCCAACGGTCAGTTAGTTCCCACCATGTTCCAGAAAGTGGAAGACACTGAGTCGAATTCATTGTGTGACCCTTATCTCCACACTGAGAGGAGAGATTGATGACTGCCTCTGACCACAGGAAATACTGAACTTCTGGGAGACTAAACACCTTGTCCCCTACCATCAGCTAATAGCCATCAGGAGGCAGAACCCAAATCAAGCTTTGTCCAAACCCAGAGTCTAACTTTTCTAACCCCTTGAATCTTCTTGGGGTATCCTTGGCCAAGGCTGAGTCTCCTCAGACTTTTTCCCATCTCCCCAGAAGCAGAATGTTCCACGGGTAGAACCTCAATCATTCCGTGGATGCTCAACACGCAAGATAGTCAAGCAACAAGTAAAAATAAATTAGAACAGCTAGGAAAGGAGACAATTCATTATCTGTGCAAGGACAAAAGCTACATTAAAGTAGTTACTTCACTGTACAAAATTGAAGAAAATTAGGAAATGATATTTTGCTAGTTAAACCCCAGGGTTTTGCCTTAACTGCTACAAACCTCCGGCCTCCTCAGGTACCTTTTCTTAATTATGACCAAGGAAGAGACAAGCTGTGCATTAAAGGCAGTCGGGTGGCGGTCATTAAATCCCTGAAAATCACCTAAGACCCAATCACTGCGCATCTCAATGCTGCACGAAGAACTCTTCATGGGAAAGCCAACTGCAAAACACATTTGAATCCAGTAACTTGATAGAGCAGAGAATAGGAGTGTCAGGAATTCCGCTCACGTCAGCAATCAGAACACGCAGTGGCAAGTGGATATACTCCACGGGTGATTTGGGAAACTCCATGGAGAGCAGGACGTTTGCATTTGTATATGAGTGATCAAAGAATATTGCCCGGTATGGACCCACTGCCTGGTGTTCAGAAGCCAGAAACCCCCCCTGCCACCAGCTTTTTAAAAGAATTTGAGTGCCAGGTCATCCGGAAGGACACTTAAGGCAGACCTCTCGCTCCGTCTCCCTGAGAATGGGATTTGGGGCAGTGTTTAGGGGGTTGAGGAAGAAAGAGAAAGATGAAAATGCAAGTTGGAAATGGATTGATTGCTTTTTGCTGAGTCATGGTGGGACTGGAATTTGGATTCAAAGCTACAACAAAACTGAGCACCCTTTGCTTCCGTGCTTCCCATTTAACCACGAGTTAAACCAGCTCAGCCCGTCCACCATAGCTGTTTTCCAGTCCAGACAATGAGAGGTCGCCTCTAGGACAGCAAGTACTTTTCTGGGCCTGTGCTCTGGAACACAACCTGCCAACTTATGAAAAAATCATTTTTTCTCCTCAATTAACATGGGGAAGGATATTTTTGTCCCATTGTTGCAAGTCTGCTCTACTGCTCTTGCAAGATAAGCAGAAATAGGAAATGTTCATCATGGCACTCAGAGATTCAGGAAGGTATCACAGTGGATATTTGACGGAACATCATTTCACTGGAAGGAGCAGCAAGTATACAAGTTGTTAGGCAGGAAGGAACTTGGCATGTTTAAGACAGAAAGGCAACAGCACCGGTGGCAGGTGGCAAGCAGGAGAATGGCATCCAAATGGTCAGGAAGGTAGACAGAGGTCATGCTGTATGGGTCCTTTCACGCCATGCAAAGAACCTTGGTTTCTGTTGAATTTATGATGCGAGATGGTAGTGACTTATCAATTTCATTTACATTTGAGGAAAGTAATGTTTTTCTGGGGTTACAGTGGGTTGTGAGGAAGCAAGAATGGAGAAGCAGAGAGGTTTCTAAGAGAGATGCAGGTGCTTATGAATACTGGTCTGAATCAGGTGTTTTCACTTGCAATGGATGATTGACACATTTTAACTATCTAGCTGGCGTTATGTGGAGCCAAAGCAGATGGAGGTGCGCAGGAGAGAGAGGAATAAGACAGCGTCACCTGACCATATTGAAATTCACATTACTGCTATGATTACTGGAGTGATTCTTCACAATTTGTCTGTTTCTTGTTCACAGGCAACGTCTCCCAAATGGAATTAAGGTACGTGGGCAGGCTTCTGTTCTCTTTGATCAAGTAGGACAGTGCCTGATGCCCAGACACTCAGATATTATATGAACGTATTATCTCCCCAAAACCTTGCAAATACTGCACTTGGCATAAAGCAGATATCCAGTGGCTGTCTGTAAGGTTTTGTTGTTTCTTTTAAGAACCCAAATGACACTCAAGAATCATTCAAGTGTCTTATTTCTCTGTGCTCTACCACTTGAGTTGGCAGTAACATGTAATTCTACCAATCTTTAAATCAAAATACTGCTGCCTAGTAGGAATTCTAATATACTTAATTTTTTCCTTCTATTTTGTATTGAGGGGCATTATCTCAAGATTTTCAAACCCAAGTTGTCATGTATTGTTAAAAATAGTAATTAAGTGCATCAACCTCCATTTTTCGTGTTCGCCTCTCAAGGGAGATAAAAGCACCGTCACCATCAAAAGCAGCTTAGACTTTGCTCTTCAAACTGGAGGCATTTCCTTGTCTCCTGAGGGACATTTCACACTCAAAGGTGGGGTCAGATGAAAAAGACAGCAACATTTTTGAAGACAGGCTGCCATGTCAATTTATTTCAGAATAAACAAGTAAATTCAGTAGATGATATTCCTTCATATGCCCTGAAAAGAAGAACTCGTTCAGCCTGAGAATAAACAGAATTAAGGCTCACTTAAACCAGCCATTTATTAAATTGATTCTGTTGCACTCCTTCTGCAATTGATCCACATGCAATTAGTCTGCCCTGCATATATTGCCAGCACTTCAGGGATGACAGAGCGAGAGGAAATAACACCAAAAATCCTCTCCCCACTGGGGCAGCAGCATCCAAGAGAACAATGAGGAAGCTGGCAGCCCCAGGAAAATCCTGGTGCATTGTACCAGCATTGATTTATCTCAAGGTTTTGGAGGAAGTGTTAGGGAATTAAATGTACAACTATTAAATGCATCATTTTTTAAATTAAAATAACAGCAGGAATGCTAAGAAGCAGAATACATCTTTATGTGAATTTCTCTGATAAAAGATATAGCTGCAAAGCTTTAAAGATGCAAAGGTAAAAGGAGTCCTATCCATTAGCCATAGGTCTTTTTAGGTTATACAGTCAGAGTCATTCAGTACCCACTGTGATTAGAGATTTCAGCAGAAATATTCAAGAAGACCAATGATGAACAGGGTCAGCTTCCCACCGCCTCTACCCCAAGCCTCACACATATGGCTCCAGCTGGCCTTTCTTGCCTTTCTGAGCAAAGCCCAACTGACTCTTCCATAACCCGTCATGGGCACCCCCTCAAGGAAATCTTCAAAGAAGTTACCCATGAAAGATGCCCATCTCATGACCTATCACGTCTCCCGCTTCTTCTCAGGTTGGCCAAGTAACCGCAGCAGCACTGGACTGGCAAGGGAGAGCAGTTGACTGGATAACAGAAGCGGGAGAATCTACATGTTTGTAAAATCTGTAGAATAATGGAAGGGACTGGGGATTATGTATTCTGTGTATAAGGAACCGAGGCATCAAAGAGAGGGGTGGGGGAACCTGAGATGACACTGAGAGCAGGAGATGAGGACATGTGCACCGACAAACCTGCACCCAGATGATACCTCGCAAACCATTCTCCTCAGTAGTGAAAATGGGGAGCAGCGATGGCTCCATTGATAAGGAAAATGGCAAGCGACTTGATGCTGGGCAAAGCTGAAGGGTGCCCAGGGACCCCAAACTATGAAGAGGATAAACTCAGGCTGCCAGTTCTAAGGGTCTGGGCTGTTCACACGTATCAAAGGCAAAGTAATCACTCCAGAATTCTCCAAGATCTTTAATCAGGATGAGGTCCAAAGGGCATAGTAGAGCTGAGAACAATTTCAAATAACAGACTCCTGATCAGATTCTGGAATCACCCAACCCCTGGATCCAAAGCTGGGAGGCTGAGGCCTGGAAGCTGGCTGGGACCAGGGGGACAGTCTGTTCTGGGTGAACTCCACCCACGGTGTTTACGGACCCCACAAAGCCTGTCTTCCCTTGGGAGTTAGAATCCTGCCCCCCTGTGCCTACTAGTTCTAGAAGCTATCGCACCTTGAGGTCTACAGCTTGTGCTCCTCAATACTTCTGGACACAGTGTTTCCCATTCTTTTGAGCTAAGCAATTTATTAAGGTGCTTGCATTATATTTTACTTATCACATCTCAGGGTATCCATAAATACTAGAAATCTAATTCTTTTTATATTGAAGTTGTTCTAGATGATGTTTTATACGTTCATTTAAGTTTCCAGGCTTTTTTGTGGACACACCTGGTTTTCGAAAGCAGGTTTTGATTCAACTTAGTCCACTAAGTTACTGAAAGTACATGCAAAATTCCAGCAATATTCACATACTGGTACCATCTCTACTTCCCCCTTTCACTGTAATACATTCTTATTGTGGAATGCTAGATTAAAATAAGCCACACACCCTGTCGTGATCAGGGGTGCACAGTTTGTCTTCAGAAGCTGTGTTCTCTGAGCTCACCCGTGGCATACTCTGTTTTCATCTAGTGTTTTCTTTGCTGCTGCCCTCCCCCCAAGTCCTGGGGTGGTGTGAGACCTGAGACCGCTCTGGTCCTCCCTCCAATTGGGGGTGCACAGCTTGTGCTCCATGTACTCATCACCTCTTTCCTCCACCTTTGGTTACCAGGGCCACCTCCACTTGGGGGACTCTTTTCTCCCCCTTCCATAGTTGCTGGTGGGACCACAAACATGAATATGTGGGTCTCCATGACAACAGCAGGGGCAGCGGGAGACTGCCTAGCCCTTCGCGCAGTGATGCTCTGGCCATGTTCCAGGCCTCACTCTGCAGGGAAATACCCCAACGCATAAAAGCTTAAAAGCACCTCAATTTGTGCTCAGTAGTGTTGTGTGGGCCCGCCGGTAGGCTTCTCTCAGGTCATGTAGTCTGGTGCTGGCAGGCGAGTACCTGAAATTTCTCAGGTCTACCTGTTACTGGACTTGGGGTTCTGGAGTTCTCCGAGAGATGGAAAGAATGGAGACTCTTGTCCTGTAGTTACCAGACAAGAGTTGGTTACAGCTTACGCGGTTGAGCACAAGAGCATCCGTGTCAGGGACGGGGGTGGGCTGCTCCCCAGAGTCAGGCGCCAGCTGAGCTGGAGCTGGGTCCTTTCTTTCCTCATCTTTCCATGCGATCATTCCGTCTCTGGGACTGGCCATCTCTTCCTGCCGGTGACCTCCGCATGCTGGATTCCATAGCGTTAAGCTAGAGGGGCTATTAGCCTGAAGGGTTTGTTATGGTAAAAATTTTATTTTATCTGCAGCACATATTGGGGAGGGCTTACTTAGAGACAGGGCGGTCACTCTCAGTGGGGGAGTGCATCTTCAGTGGAGAAAATGCTACTTTCTGCTTTCTGATGACTTGGTTGACATCTGCCTGAGTTAATGTCCAGGATCATGGAGTCTTCCTGGGACTCACTGGTCCTGTCTTCTGCCTGACACAAGTCCAGCTCTCAGGCACCATCTTGTCTGGCTGACTTACATCCCTCATGAATTCTCATGGCAAAAGATTCCTTCCACCTTGCTGCCACGTGCCTTATCCCTCCAAATCTTGACCCAAATGTTGCTGTGATGATTTATCACATACATTTCCTCATGACCCTCACAGCACAAAATCCTTCACAGTGCAAAGTGCAGTGTCATGATAAAGCATGAAGGAACTGTGACCAGCTCTTCCCAGCTGCCTCTCCCAGTCTCACAACAGCCTGCAACAGCCTCCTTTGTTCTCCCCTCCATCCACACTGGAGTAGCCCAATTATCAAATACATTCCACGCCATTTCCTTCAGAGACTGTGGACTGAATTCCTTTTTGTCTTTTCATCTGACACCCCACTGGGGCCACTAATGGCTCCCACGGCAGGAAGGGCAGTGGTAGGTGGTGAGAGAAAGCAGGTGGGAAGGGAACTACAATAGGAACATTTATCCAACATTAAAATGCACTTATTCTTTGACTCAAAAATTACACCTTTAGTCATTTATTAGAAAAATTACTAAAAAATGTCCAATGATTTAATTGTAACATCTCACCACAGGGAAAATAGAAAATAAATGTCTTTCCAGAAGAAACTGACTTTAAAATGTTTTATACATTTATGCAACGAAGTGTAAGACTAAGTCCCTGATGCATCATAAGGAATGACATTACAGAAAGAGATCTCCATAAACCGGGCCGTTCCATGCTCTCTGCCCCTCCAAATAAAGGGTGGAGCTGAGCTGCCAGGGGGTGCTGGGGAAGGTGTGGAGGAGAGAAGCCACCCTTGCTTCTCAGCTTGGACTTGCGCCAGCAACTTCCGGACATGGAGGAAATACACTGTGAGATGCATGGGGAGGCTGACAATGATTTTGCTCCTTTCATCCCAGACTTGTCTGGCCCCTTCTGCTCTTTTCCTATGGTGCCCTTCCAGAAGATGCCTTAGACTTGTGGCAAGTTTTTGGGCCTTTGTTGCCCCACTTTAGGACAATGCTGTTGACTGGACATTTACCCACAAGAGGTTGAGTATTTTGGGTATTTTATTGGGACATTATTACCCTTTCTTCTCTTCTCTATGCAAGCTTTTCTGTAAAGTTTCTTTCCCACTAAAAGTCTACATTGCCTTTAAGTGGCAGATGGCAGAACCTCCTTAGATTGTGCAGGTTTGGGGGGATCCCAGGGTAGCCCCTTAATCTGCAGTAACAATAACATTAAGAGAAAATAATATATTATTGAAGAACATGAGGGAGGAAGCCTGAGCACCTGGAACATTGCTTATGAAACACTCTAATTGCCTCTGTGGAACTGGAACTTTGTTTATTAATTCTCAGAAAAAAATGTATATAAAGTTTCTGGAATTTAAAGGTGAATATGAGTTTAGATGTATCAGTAAATAAGTCTTCTAGGTTGGAATTATGAAACCTTTATTTTCTAGTGAAAATTGCCCATGTTCTTCCTGTTTTCCGGCTTAACTCTCCGTCTGCATTATGCGGCTTAAGTACATGAAGAGAGACACGGGATACAGTCAGCCGCGATGAGGAGGGGCTCGCATGCTAAACTCTTAGAACTGAGCCACTTAACCCTTCGTGAAAAAATAGTCTTTGGTCTGAAACGTCTTACTATTTTCAAGTCAACAGTGAATTTTATTTGGAAAGCTTAAGTAGGAAACCAACTTAGCTCGGTTCAGTTATTGATATTTAAACCAATGTGGTTCTTAATGCACTGAGAGAAAAATAACACTTAGACCCTTTTGTTTATGGTCAAGCTGAAAAGACTCGCCTTGAGTCACCCTCAGCTGCCATAATTGCCACCTGAATTTCCCCGTAACGTTTTCTCTGTGCACACCACACTCAGAAGAGTCACAACGAAGAGCAGCAACCATATCCCTAGAGCCTTCGTGGCTTTTATATAAACGTGGGTTTCCAGGTCTGTCCACCCACAGTCCCTTCACGGGACGGGCCACAGTAAGAGTCTCCCCTTGTGGCCTCTTCACCACTGGGTTTAAAAATGGCGGCGGCAAACGAACGCGCAACATGGCGGCAAACGAACGCGTCACTTCCGTGTTCCCACTCTGAGGCCTCTCCCTTACGCGCACATCTTTTCTTGGACTCCAGTAGTGTTCATTTTTCATCTTAAAACGCTGAATCCCAGCATGGATCTCTTTTGATAGGGCTCTAATTGGTTATTAAGCTTTCCTCAGACTTTCCTCACTTCAGCCCTCAGGGCCCGCGTCTGAGGCAGTGGGTGCCGCCAACGTCTGAGCCTCGGCCCCGCCCGTCTTCTCACCACCCTGGAAGATGCACGTCAGCATCAAAACAAAGCGTTTGGAAGGCTCAGGGTCCCGGGTCAGTTATCAGCGTCTTTCCAGCTCCCCAAGTTCGTTGCTCCATCCCCTCTCATTCTCACCAATATTGTGTTTCATCTTTTAAAACCTAGCTCTGCATCGTGGTGATTCTGGAGGGAGCAGATTTCATTGTTATAGCTCGAATTCCAGCTTTCCACGGAGTTAAGCTGTGTATAATCGCTAATGAGTGGTTCTCCTTTGTTTGTAAGTGGCTCTGGAAGACTAAAATGGGCAAAGAAACTCTAACTGTGAATGCCATAATTTGCTCTGCATTATTCTGTGCAGAGAGCAGCCTAGTTCTTTAACTATGCATAATGAACAAAATTATATAATAGCAAACTAAGCCTACCCCAAAGCATCATTACTAAAGCATCTAAGTTAATGTCATTAAAAGTGTTAAATTAAAGAAATGCTTAATCTTTCTAAAAGGCTAACCTGCACGGTATAACTAAGTTAAAAGAATTATCTAATGCCTTTGTGTAAGAAGGATAACTATTGCAAGCTTCCAGCTCTGACAAATTTTTTAAAGCATGACTAGGAACATGTGAAGTGAATTTCATAATCCATTTTTATTATCCAATTCAGCTTCTCTTAAAAGTACTATTAGAAATTTATGAGGAAAGAATCAGGAATCATTAAAAAGTAAAGCTGACATCAAATTTGTAATTTATGAACTCTCAAACTTTTAGCCTGCTGCCTGTTTTATTGATTAAAACTCTTCATTACTAATCCATAGGAACAGACTATTGAACTCTAGTTTGTCATTGCTGAAAGCATTTGAAACTCCTCCCCTTTCTTGAATGTAAAGATGTAAGTCATGATAAATGGCACTCAATCTAGATTTTCTATTAAATATGTCCATCTATAATTAGTAAGAAGACCAGAGTGTTCTGGAGTATTTCAAGGTGGTTATTTCCTCTCTCCCTGTGAGACACGATTCCCTTTAGTCATCATTCTTCAGACCAGGCATCCAGTTTAGACTCCACAGTGTTCGTGGGTGACACCATGTTAATATTAAGAAGCTGGAAGGGAAGGTGTTGTATCAAGGACACACTTTCCCTTTGTGGGCAGTGTCTCTGTAGAGACCTGTGTCCAGGAAAAGGGAGAAATCCACACTCCCAACCACTCTTTGGTATGGATTTAATCCTGTTAAAAGGACTTCCCTGAAAAGGTGGCTCCCACTTGTACATTCCCATGGGTGGTGCCTGCAACACTCAGCCATTTTCCAGCTTGAAATACTGTGTTGAAGAAGAAAAATGGTTCAATAGAATTTTTTAAAACTTTTTGGTGCAACATGTAAAGACATCAGACTTACAGTCTTTTAACAGAGGTGGTCATAAATGGCACATCAGTATTCACTTAGCAAAGAGCATCTTTGACTTTAAAATGCAAACATATTTCCTTAGCTGTCAACAATATCTTGGCTTTCCCTTTCCCTTAAATCTCCCCTGATCTCTCACTTCCACACACAAACTAAGAAATCAAACTTTCGTAATCAAAATTAACCCTCTCAGGCATTTTATATGAATTGCTTAGGTGTATTAAAGAAAGGTATGATGTTCACTGAGTTATTGGACAAAAATTTCCTGATTACATTATGTTAATTTGAATTAATCTAATTACATTTTGTTACTACATAACTGGTTATACAGGATATGTGCAAAGCATTAATTTCTACTCAAAATCTTCAGTTTGATCCTTCATATAGTGAATAGTATGAAATGGGGCTTTTAAACAAAAAAAAAAAACCCAAGATTTAATTTTCTTTAATATGAAAACTGGTAAATCTGAACAAATTTGAGCTGAAATTTTGTGTAAAATTAACATTGGGAGTAAAAAGTAGTTATGTTATCATGCTACAAACAGAATATAGAAAGTTCAGGTTGAAATTCCCTATTGTGCAAAACTGCAAATTTTATATCACAAAATATTTTTCACTTAAATACATGAAAGATAAAATTACTATTCTGTGTATGCTGTTCTTTATGAATACACTATAAAATAAATTTTAATATGCTGTACAACAAACCAAGATTAGTCACTTATGTGATTCAACATTTTAATCTAAGCCTATTTTCTGCATTTAATTATACTTTTATTTTGTTTTAAGCTATATAGTTTTAGTAAAATACTACTTTGAAAACATCATAAAATAGAAATTGTTAAGATAAAAGTAGCTTGTAATTAAGAGAAGTATTTGCAGAAAATCATATATTATACTAAATACTGCTTTAAGCTCATGAAATGGGCTTCTTCATAAATTATCATTTACAACAAGAGAAGGAACCCAGAAAATCCTCCTGAGTGGTTTCCCCCACTGATTAATTACAGAGTTAAATGCCAATGCAATTGAAATATTTCCTGCATATAATTTCCCCCTGGGGTAGTTTGACGATATTTGCATTTCAGCCATTAATGTAAATAAATTCCTATCACAAAGAATTCAGACTCAGAAAGGATACACAGAGCTGTCCTTATTTATGGTTCACTTGTTGATCTATTAATTAATCAATCAGTGCATTATCTGCATTATCTACTTTCAGAAAGGCTTTATGGAAGTTTCCATGTAAATATTCAAGCTAATGAGATGAGATGACAAGGCAGCTGGATCCAGAGAGAAGGCCCCTCTTCTCCTGTGTTTCTCTCTGTGCACCTTGCTGGCCTCACACAGTGTTAGTCTAACCTCCTATTGTTTGAGGGGAAAAATGCACCCATCAAAGCAAATTTTCTCTTCTCTAGTCACATGGTGCAGAATGTGGGAATTCTGATGATTCATGGCTCTGCAATTTGGGCAACTTTGCACCTGGCAGACATATTTTATATAAGATTCCTGACCATTATTATATCGTTCTTCTCTGTAGACTGTTGCTTTGCTTTATCAGTGCAGATGCTGCCCCAGTGGCTGAGATGCTCTCTGCAGTGGATGAGGCGCTGGCTGGACCCAGGACCAGCAGCCGCTGGAGCCTGAGCAATGGCGGGTAAGACCTCAGGTTTCACCAGGCTCTGCCACATTCAGTGTCAGCCTCATGGGGCCTAATCTAAAGGTAATTTAGGCATATGCACACCCTCCTGATTTGTTCTATTTGCTGAAATTTAAAATTATAATCAGTGAAATTATTTTCAAATTTTATTTTATAAGTCTTCATTACTGTTTCCATAAATATGTAGTTTTATGCCTCATCTCAAAGGTGAGGAAAATGAGTATTTTAAAAGGATAAAAGCTGACCACCCTGACAAACCAGAGGTTTACCCTTCTCTTTACAAAATTGAAAGAAGGAGAGAAACTCATTAGATTTCTGTGCATTTCCGGAATGCTAATCTGCTCCTTCATTCACTCTATACATCAGTGAACTAATTATTTACCAGGTGCATAGAATGAGCTAGTCCTGGGTCGGGCCCTGTGTTACAGGAGCAAACTCTGACCCAGTGCATGACATCCTGAATCAACTCTACCCCCTAATGACTTCATAGACGTGAACCTGACTTCCTGAACAGGGGCCACTGGAAACTAAGGGCCGAGTTAAGCAGCCACGCTTGCCATATAAATGAACACACGTACTCATGCGCTCCTACTTCTGTAGCCCCATCTCCGCCCCAGGCACTGCTGGAAAGAGACACATGGAGGAAAGAGATGCTTGCAGGAGATACTTGGAAGGGAAACATGGGTGGGAGATGTGTGGGGACACTGTTCTTACTCCTTGGCAAAGACAACGAAAGCCTTCTCTTGGCCTCATGTTGGGTTATGTGACATATGTTGAATTTTGAGTCCCTGTCCCAGCTCTCCAGTACCTTCCTAACCCTTTCTGTGGTTCCCTGCCAGAAGTTACATTAGACTCATGGCAAGCTTTAGGGTCTCAGCTGCCCCACTTCAGGCTAAACCTGTTTGGTTGGGCATTTACTCCCAAGAGGAGAGGTAACTTTGGGCATTTTATTAGGAATACCTTTTCTTCTCTCTCTCTCTATGCACACTGATGTCTATTAAAGATCTTTCACACTGAGGGTGTGCCGGCATTGCTTTTGCGCATCTGAATGGTTGGACCCCTTTTAGAGCATGAACTCCTTAATGTTTGGGGTCCTTGGCACCCTTCATTCACACACTAACACTTGAAGACACAAAACCCCACAGGACTTAGCTCAACAGAGGTGCTTAGGAAACTCTGGGTCCACTGGAGCAGATTGTCTAAATAAGCAAGTAAATAAACGAAAGGGAAGTAATTAGAACGTGTGCTGCAGGTTCTAAAAGGACTAGGAAAGGCTGAGATGGAGATTATGAGAGGGCAGGGCACTGGTGCGGTGTGAGCAGTCCAAATCCCTTAGAGGGTCGCTCTGGGCTGGGCTGAGCAGGTCTCCAACAGAGAAGGATGCCAAGGATGAGAGATCAGGGAGTTAGGGATGATTCTCGGCTAATCCCTTCGATCTGTTTTCTCACTCTGCAGCTGCCTGGCCCTTCCCAGCCACACTTCCCTCTTGCACTCCAGAGGCTGGAACTTCAGGGGTTGCCCTTGCAGGCTCTGGCCATATGCAGGGGCTGAAATCTCCACACCTCACTTCTGCATGCCACTTTGGGCAACTTCCTGAGCGTCCCATGCCTCAGATTTGTCACCTGTGAGATGTGCGTAGTAAATGCACAATGCAAATGCGCATCGTATGTGCATTCCAATGGAAATAAGAATGAAATGAGTTAATTCTCACTAGAGAATAACAACGGTCATGTAATTAGGAGCAGCAAGGTATCATTGCTATTACTATATTGTCCACTGTAATGACAGCTCCTAATATTGAGCTGAAGGGGAAATTTTAGAGGGGAAACAAGCAATCAGCCCAGAGGCATCCACTTAGATGCACAAGGTTTCTGCAGAGATAGAACCTTAGATACTATGTAATCCAAATTCATGATTTTCTGAAACAAAGAAGGAAACTATGTGTTTTGGATTGAACACCTTTCTCCACTTAGCAGCAAGATTGGGCTGTGCCAAAGTCTGGATCAATTTTCTTCCTACAGCCATGTGACCTTGAGACAGACTCTTCCTCCAGAATCCAAGTGGAGAATTTATTTGAAAACCACCAAAGAAAGTCAGGAAAATAGACCAAGGTATGGTGTTTATATTTTGATGGGCTATTTTTGCTTGCTTTTGTCTCCTGTCATCCATTTAATTTCTAATTTTCTACCTGCAATAAAAATCAGGCAGAATAACTAATGATCAAACATTTCACATCATGAGGAGACTATAGACTCTCAAAGAATATCTTACAAATCTCAATCTAGAGAAAGAAAGACCATTTATGTTGTTTATCAACATTTTTGCCCCTGGAGCATAGCAAGTTGTGACAAGTCTACAACGATCACTGGACAGAGATGCTGTTATTGCAGGGTGAATTCAACAGGACCTTGAACGCTTTGGATAAGAAAGATTACAGAATCTTTCAGGCACCAGGACACACAAAGAGCCATCATAACAGGAAAATAGAGGGAATCAGGTGACCGCATGTAAAGTGTTCTAAATAAAATGGCCCGTGTTCGTGTGACGGGCATTGAGATGCATCGGAATTGCCTATGAAAAGTGAGAGACTTACTTGCCTCCAAGAAAATAAAAGTTTATTTCACGGGCTCCTGAAGCAGGGCGCTGGAGGGGGGAAGTGAGTGTGCACAGGGCTGGCCTGTGTTAAGATCACAGAGAAAAGCTCGGGTTGAATAAAAATGTATCTCTTGCCCAAGATAAACAAATTCCAAATATCTCAGATTTCACCGTGTCCCAAGGGCGGTGATTCCTTGGGCCTCAGGTCCCGGCTAAGTCATCATCCGGTGCCTGCGCAGACACTGTCCCCTGGTGTCCCTCTCTCCTCGCTCCGGCTGGACACATTCTCTTCATTTTCTGGCTCCCTCGGCTCGTTCCTATTTGTTTTCCAAGACAGAGTTCATATTTCCTGCTTTATTTGTGTCATTTCCTATTGAGCTAACATTGGTTTAAGCCATGGTCTGTGATTCAGAGGGACAGAATCATGCCTCTTCAGATGGGTGCCCCTCCCCCCAAGGCACCCACAGCCCCACCACCGCCCACTGGGCCCCCTCCCCACACCACTGTCCACCTCCCCCTCCCCCTCTGGGAGCCTCAGTTCTGCAGTCGATTTCTGGGGTTTGTTTTGTTTTAGTTTTGTCTGTTTCTTTTTTTTTTAAGATTTATTCATTTATGCATACAAGAGCTGGGGTACAGGCCAGAGGTTGGGGGGGTGAGAGGATTCACTAGAGACAGAGCAAGGAGCAGAACAGGCAGATGGACTGAAACACACTGCTGAGGGGAGCAGCGGGCGAGACAGGAGAGGTCTGCCGCGCCATGTGGGTAGCTCCCTGGCTGGCTGGGGATCGAACTCTTGCTGCCGAGGCTGCGGACAGCTTCACAGCACTTTGCTTAACCCTTTGCGCCACCAGGGAGGCCCAGTTTTGTCTGTTTCTTTGCTTTGTTTCTCTATATCCTGATAAAAGTGAAATCATCCAGTACTTGTCTTTCTCCTAATGTGGATGAGACACTTTAAATGTTAGGAACTACTTTCTGCTTCTTATAAATCCATGTCCATTTACTTGGGAGCCCAATTTACCCTGTTTTACTATCTGAATTTAAAACTGGACTGTTTTCTCATAAACCTGGATTATAAACCTAGTGTCCCCAGAACTACCAAAGAAGTTGAGCACGAGCATGTGAGGAGTTAACTTCAGGGGAAACGTTATGAGAGGAAAACAAAGCTGAAAAGGAATTTATTATGGCGCGGCAACATGGTTCTTGCAGTGACATTGTTATGAGTGTCTAGGAGTAACTCACTACACAAGGGGCGGGGGTTGTCCTGGACGGAGTGGTGTCCTCCCGGCCGGGGGCGGGGGCTGCAAGAGCACTTCTTGGGTCCCCCCAAGGAAAAGACAGGCTTCACAGCAGGGGTCCAGGAGGAGCTCTGGCAAGTGGAGAGGATGTTTTTCAAAAGGAAACGCTGTGTGCTGTGATGCGCTTTCTAAACACCCGCTCCTCTTAGGGGGGCCGTGCTGACTTTCCCGTCGTGGCTCCATCTCCTGAAGCCAGACACCGTAACGCTCAGTTCCGTCGTGGCGTGTCTGCCCGTCGCCCTTCGTGAGGGGGCCGCATGCACGGCCCCTCACCCGGCTGCAGGAGGGAGCGGGCCCGTAAAGGCTGGGGCTCCAGCCGGCCCCTGGTGCACTGGGGCCCAGGCAGGTGTCTCCCCGTGAGCTGTCCAGTGATGGGGAGGAGGAGCATGTCAGCCCAGAGAGCCCGCCTGGTAGGAACGGTCACCGGGAGCCCCTGGTGTGCTTCAAACAGAGACTTCTAGGGGAACTGGGCACTGCCTAGGGGTGAAGTGGCCGAGTGGCCGCTTTCACTGTGTTGGTCCCGCGCTCCCCACTCACACAAGCCCGGGAGCCCTGCGGTCAGTGCAGGATCCAAGTTCACCCACTGTGACTGCTGTCATTCGGGGTGGGGGGGGATGTCTCACTGTCACCCGTTTACAGATGAGGTGAATCCTAAGGATGTTCTTACAAGGACACCCTCCTTGGCCCCCACCCAGCCCATGTCAGCACAAGGTCAGCACGAGAGCAGCGACCCACTGTCCTTGACGAACCCGACAGACATGCTGTCGGCTCTCCCCTCTATTTCTTATTCCTTTAGTAAAATCATACAAAATCACATAAAAGTCATCCAGTTCAACAGAGTGAAGATATAGCCAAGAAGCCGAAGTTCTAGCCTAACAGAACACGTGCCAGGGCCTCGGGAGAGAGAGTCCGTCATCCCATGTCCATCCTGCATGATGCTGCTGAGAGACAGAAAGCAGAAGGGAGAGGAGACATGTCAGCACTCTCGCAATCACGCATTGGACTCCTGCATGATGATGTGTGTGTGCATTTAGTAGGTGTTTTTCCAGTGGAATATGAAATTGACCCAATATTTTTATTGAATCACAGATATTTTAGGAGACCCTCCAGAGGTCTTATATGTATATTAAGAACTTCAGTTTTTATACTCTATAAGCACTGGAAAAATCCCTGCATATTTTTATTAGGAGAAAGATGTGATTAAATTTACTTCTAAATCTAAAATGCCAATCCCCACCGAGTATGGAAAATGGATGATAGGCTCAGAACTGCCTAGGTGCTGGACTAGACTATTTCATGTTTCTCTTCAGCATTAAACATCATGAATCTAAGATGAGAGCCTCAAAACGGGCATTTTTTCTTGAATATGAGACATTTAATGTTGACCAGAAGTTACATTACATGAAAACCCTTCAAGAAATAGTATTAAGTTTTCCAAAGATACAGATAACAGACTGAGGTTTCTAGCCTATCTGGAGTCTAAGCACCAATGATAAATTCATAACTGGATGCTGCATCCAACCGGGGCTCTCTATTCTGTTTTTAAGACTTTTCAAGCTGGTGAGATTTCAAGGAAGTTTGTGTGACAGGTGCAGACATCATACTGTGTTGTGGCTCACTTCATAAATTCTACAACTCACGTGATATACACACACGTCATTTTGCCAAAACCGAGCGTTTAGGGAATGGAGTCGTATGAGTGAGCAAAGTCAGTACTTTGCCTGGACCAGACTGAAGGGGCTGCTGGTGTTGATGGAGAGAGAGCCCCAGGCGAAATAGCAGCAACACATCTGTGTGGGTGGAGATGCTGATAAGACCTGTAAGGGACGGTAAGGGACGGCACAAGCAGCCCCCAGGATGCAGCTTTGGGGATTTCAGCGTTTGAGGATCTTCAGGGATTCCGGGCTCAGCCTCATCTGCCCCACCACGCTGATCTTCCAGAAGGCTGGCGCGGGCCCTGAAGGCCGCGGAGAGGCTGCCAGCAGCCAGCCTCGGAGGGGAAAGGTTCGGAAGCTTTGCAGGTAGCCGAGCGAGGGAAACTGTTCCGGTTTGGCTACTGTTAGGCCTGGCGGGGAAGGTGAAGACCTGGAGCGGGGCCTTGCTGGGCTGTGAGTGTGGGTTTGCTGGGCTGCTCAGCTGCTGCAGCTGCTGTTTTGAGTGTCCCTCGTCCAGTGCTACGCGGGGCATCTCGGCAGCGCAGGTGAACATCTCCTGTCGTGTCCCCTGCTGTCTCGTGAGTGGGATCCCGGCCGTCGTCTGGCTGGCCCGCGCCAGGTCTGCGTTGGTGGGAAGACGCCATGTTGGGGGCTGTAGGGGAAGGAAAAATGTCAGGCTTTTCTTCCCTCCCGCCATCAGGATAGATGAGGGAACCCTGGGGTCCTGAGTGCATGCCTGATGGTGGCACCTGGAGTGGGTACACCTGGGCCGAGAGACTGAGTTTATAAGGGCGGCGTCACGGGGATGCCAGTAGAAGCCAAGAATGACCAGAAGCCAAGAGAAGAAGAGAAGCAGAGAGAAGGCCAGAGAGAGCCCAGAGAGAGCCCAGAGAGAGGCTGTGCTGGGGGCTGGGACGTCTGCCAGCCTCCCGGCCCCCCAGCACCCCTGCCTGCCATGTGCCTGGTAAATGTAAATAAAAGACCTGCAAATGCCACTGAGGGCTCTGACTCCTCCTTGACCTGGTCTGCTGGGTCAGAAAACCACTCAGTGGCCATTCCTGCCCCTACAGGGCATTTGTGTCTAAGACTTGAGAACTCTGCACCAGCCTTCCGGGTAGGTAAATGGCCCCTGTGGCCTCCGTAACTCTTTGTTTTCCCTGGTTTGTTCAATAAATCCCTTTATTGTTGTTCTCTGAACTGAGTGGTCTTGCAATTGTGCACGCGGGTGAAGAGCTCAGACAGTGACCAGTCAACTATTTTGTCAAGGTCCTTGGCCAATTTGCGTGCCCCTTGCTGCCCAGGATCACTATCACAGGTAAAGAAGATTCTGTAAGGTGGGCTGCCTGCTGTAAATTATCTGCAATGACAGACCTATTCATCTCCTCCTTTGGTGATAACTGGATACAGGGATTGCTCCAGAATCCTCAAAATCCTCAAAAAACCTTGTGTTAGCCCTGGGAGTGTCATGGGTCTAAAGGTTCATGCCACAAAGTTGAGTGTCAAGAGAAAAAACACTTCCTAAAGGATGGAAAGAATTGTTTAATCTGAAGACTGGACAGGACTGGAACCCCACCGTTTCCAGCAGAACTGAGCCAGGCCTTTGGAGAAACCCCTGCCGAGAAATCCAAGGCCCCAGGTGTAGGAGTTTAATGCATTTGATGGGATCCCAGCAAGGAGAGCTCCTGGGGTAGCCAGAGCAGTTTCAGACTCTGTCGAAGACCCCCCAGGCCAGCCCCAGGGCCAAAGAATGGGGGTGGGGAGCAGTCTTGGCTGGGGGAGGGGCCTGTGCCTGGGATGCAGGCGCAGCAAGTAACCAGCAAGAAGCAGGGAGAAGCACTTCTGAGTGAGCGGCCATGTTTGCGGAGTGCAGACAAGGCTCCAGGGCGTGCCCCCAGCAACCAACACAGCTTGTTTGGGGGTACAGGACTCCGAGCCCACATTGTCCAGATTACAGGGAACCAGCGAATAAGAGCCTGAAGTGGCTCTGGTGCTTTAGGGCAGAACAAGAAATTCTAGTGTGAGTTCTGCTTCAGTCATCTCCATGTACAGGCCGTTCAATTTAGGATTCGTTGGGACTGGCTGGCCCACACTTGGCTCCCTGCAGTCTCTCCGCTCTGAAGGTCTGACTTTGCAAGGCTGCGGGCTCTCTGCCTCCTTCAGGGCTCCAGCCCCTGCGTGGCTTGGATAACACAGTGCTGGGTTTGCATTTCCCATCCACCTCCAACCAAAGGCTTACAAGCAGGAGGGTGTTCCCTTGCCATCCGGCTGGAGCATCGCACAGGCACCTGCCTGCCTTTAAATCCCGCGACCCCTGAACACGCCATTCTGGAAGTCTGGATTTTTTTAAATCTAAACATCACGTCTCTTGATTACTGTTAGCATTTTCTCAGAACCAACTTCCCGACTCCCTGGCTCTCGTCAAGCAGTAACAAATCCAAGGAGATGAACGGAAATACTTGGCTGATTTCATGGAAGGAAATGTGCAGGGCGACAGGGACGAGCCCTCCCGTCCTCATTGTGGAATCCTGGTTTTGCCTCTTTCCTTCTCAATGTTTCGCTGCCGGCACCCAGCACTGGAGAACGGTGGGGTTGCTTTGCTGAGGTCAGAGAAAAACCCTGTCACCCATGGGTGTTGGTGCAGGGCTAGGACAGCTTCCCGAGGCGGACCCGCGTTCTCCCCACGGGCTGCACCCGCATCTGTTTTGTTCCCTCCGAGTCTCCCTGTTAAGGCAGAAAGAAAATCTCAAGGGCAGGAATCCCTGATGCAGGCTCCGTCCTCAGAAATAAACATCTTTTCTTGCTAAAATGTTAGCGATGACGGTAGAATATCTTTCACCAAACGGCCAGGGATTTCCTCACGTGGGCTAAGTCTGACAACTCTGGAGATCACAGAAACCAAAATCCAAAAGGAAACGAGCCAGGAGGAATGTCCTCCGCAAGGCTGTCCTCTGTCAGCGTGCTGACATGTGTGCTGACAGGGACAGACAAAGGGCAGACACGACTGGCCTTTTACAGCAGCGGAAAAGCAGCCGATTCCACGGGATAGCAGGTGGAGCCCCCGGTGAGACCCGCTGGCTCTGCCCCTTCCCCTAGGAGGCGGCCCCCGTGCGGGTGGCAGAGACCCTTCTGCAGGCCGCACAGTGGACCAAAGGCCAAGCAGGGTGAAGGTCCCCATCCTGGGTGCTGTGGCTCAGCATCACCCTCACGGGCGCTCACCTCGTTGCCCGGCTGCCCCCCATGGCACTTGGTTTCCAGTGCAAACGTGAGCCTTGGTGCACAAGGCGAGTCTTCTCAAAGTGCTCATGGTGGGGTGTCAATGCTTTTTTAATTTTATTTATATATTTTATTTTATATAATCCTTACATCATTTTTCATTTTTGCACAATGTGTGCATTTTCATTTTGGTTATATTGCCCATACAATTGCACCCCCCTTATTTTGACCCTAATCCTTCCCCCCCACCCCCCACAGGGTGTCTCTGGTTTATACTTTATATTAATTAGTCATTTTCCTGGTCCCTTATTTAGGTTTTCTAGATTCCTGCTATGAGTGAGACCATCGGTATTTTTCTTTTTCTTTCTGGCTTATTTCACTGAGCATGATCCCTTCTAGCTCAGATGTCAATGTTTTTTTGTTTTTTTTTTCAACTCAAACCTATCAATTGAAGCACAAGGAGGAAGCCTCGGTAAGGTCTGGACTCTGCCCGGCTCCCCAGGCGCAGCATCTTTGCTCCTGCCTGCGGGGCCCTGTTCCCTTCTGGGAGAAGGCCTGGCTGGAAGGCTGTTTAGGGGGCTAGGAGCTGATTCCCTGCCTTTTTTTGGGGAGCCTGGAGGGAGGTGCTGATGCAGCTACCCCTGCTCAGGGGCCCCTCCTCTCCTCCTGGGAGGCAGCAGCCCCTGGAGCAGGGACGCTCTCCTGCAGGAGATGGTGCGGGCAGCGGCAGGCGCCCGCTGGGCTGGGGGCGAGGACTCCTGCAGCGGAGCAGAAACAGCAAGTGCAGGATTCTCTGCGTCTCTGCTAATGTGGTGACTTCTTGGCCAGGTGGAGGCACGAGGTCTCCAAGATGAACCAACAGACTTTTCCCAGCTCCGCTCACAGCACACGCGTCAAGCTGAAGCGGCGCATCGTGTGTTCTGGAGCTAGGAGGGGACTGGGCAGGTCTGCGGGGAGCCCACACCTCCCAGGGCCTGGCACCTGCTGTCCCCAGGAAGGCAGCGCAGGGGGCTGAGAACTGGGGGCCGGGAGGCTCTGCAGGGCTGACCAGGGACGCTGCGCAGGCCAGGCTCCCTGGGCCCCTTGGAAGAGCGCCGCTCTGCGTGGCTCCCACATGCCAGAGACACCCCAGGTGTGCGTGCGTCTGTGCGTGCGTCTGTGCGTGCACACACACAGGTGAGGGGAGCCCCATGTCCTTGTTCTGCTGGGAAAGCGCCCGAGAGTCTTCATATCTTAGGACACCCCCCAGTTCCCTGGAACAGTGCCACACGCGGCTTTTCACATTCTCTCTCACATGTACACACTCACACTCACAGACACACTCTCGTCCTCTCGTGCATGCTTCCACACACTTCCACACAAATGCCAGAATGATGTTCTGGCATTTTCACACACACACACACACACACACACACACACACACACACACGGCACATCTCCACTGCCATCCACACCCACTCACACTCGCCACTCGTCACCCGTGCACACCACACGCTTCATCTTCGAGCATCCGGAGTCGGTTAACTCTGCTGTTCTCCACACTATGGTAGAGGCTGGGGAGGAAACCTGCTCCTAGTGGGTGCGCTTCCTGATGGCTCTTCCTCCGCACGGACACATGTTCTGTGTGTGTAGATCACACGTAAAATGCACAGCAAGAGTGTGCGCGCACGTGACGGGATGAGCTAACGGTCACTGGATTCCCTGCCTCTGGTCAGTCACTTCCATCCGGGACGGATGCCTCCGACATCTTATTGCTCTTCGCTGTTTGTTTTCTGTTTTGCTGTTTGTAGGTTTTTGTCAGCGCTTCCTGCCTGCCGCGCGCCCAACGTGCCAAGACGGGGTCCGGGGGTAGGACTGTCTAGGACTGTCTGCCGGGTGAGTAGGAAGCGGGTCCGGTCTCCTCCCACCTGCTGTGCTCTGCAGTGTTGTGGCTGGTCTAGGCCCCGCCAAGCACAAGTTTCCCAGCCAAAGAGCAACAGGGCTGAAGTCTAAGACTGTTCTAGGGGGTGCCCCCTGGAGGGGGTGCTGGGGAGGGCGGAGAGCCCCGGGCAAAAAGCAAGATATAGTGGGGCTGGAGACTCTGGGCAGACATGTGAGGGGCTGCAGAAGCAGCTCCCAGGATTCAGCGTCCAGGATTTCTGCATTTTCGGATCCTCAGCGATCCCCGGGTCTGCCATTTCTGCCCCCACCACGCTGATCTTCCAGAAAGCTGTTGCTGGCCTCTGAAGGCCGAGGAGAGGCTTCCAGCTGCCAGCCTCAGAGAGGAAATGTTCGGAGGCTTTGCAAGTAGCCGACTGACTGAAACTGTTCCCAGCTTTGCTGCTGTTACAGCCTGGCAGGAGAGGTGAAGCCCCGGAGCCGATGGCTCAGTGGGCCGTGAGTGTGGCCGTTTGCCGGGTGCTTGGTTCAGCTGCTGCAGCTGCTGTTCGAGTGTCGCTTGTCCGGCGTTGCGCTGGGGCATTTCTGGCTCTGGGGGCATCTTCTGCTGTGTCTCCTGCTGTCTCCGTGAGTTGGATCCCAATCTGTACCCTGGCTGTCCCGTGCTCCGGGACCTCAGTGCCAGGAAGACGTCATCTTGGGAGCCTTTGTGTTTAGGACTTTAAAACACGGGGCACTGCTCTGGGGTGAGGTAAATAGCCATTTGTGGCCTCAGTGACTCTTAGCTTTCCCTGGTTTGTTAAATAAATCCCATTATTGTTGTTCTCTGAACCTGAGTGGTCTTGCAATTGTGCGCGCGGGTGAAAAACTCAGTGACTGGCAGACTATTTGGTCCGTGTCCTTGGCCAGTTTTGGTGCCCCCTGCTATCCGGGGTCAAAAGTACTTATTCATAAGGGAAAAAGTCGCTGGTGGAAACACAGATGATGACAGTTAGCATTTATTTATCTTCTCAGTGAGTCACATCATTTTGAAGGTCATAAACACTTTGAATTCATATTTACTAGCACAATCAAGCACTTAACATTCAGAGTGTAAACTGAGCTCATTTCCAAGATGGCCCCGGAGAACGAGATGGCGGCGAACCAGGGAGAGTTGCTGACACACCTGCTCCGGGAACCTCGTCACACACGGAGCTAAGAGAGCGAGAAATCGCCCAGCACGCGGCATGCACGGAAGCTTTCGGTTCTTTCTGGCCACAGAGAAAAGGCACAAAAACCGTTCAGAGCCTGCGTGATAGTCACTGTCTTTTTGAACACGAGAGAGGAGACATTCCTCATGTCAGTCTGAATGAAACTCAGGTTACCGCATTATCCATACTGATTACAGCCTTTTCTTTTTGAGCAAGTTCTTTTGTAAACAGTAGTTCCCTCCCTGGGCCGTTTGCTGAGGTTTAGATCCAGGCTTCCGAGCTGTCTACAGAACAGTTGCATGAAAATATCCTCAGGCCGCTGAAATTTGAGCTTCTGAAACCTGATCTCATTATGTATTCCTGAATACACGCTGCTGCTCCTGTAGCCCTTCAGGAACAGACATGGTTTTGTTAATAATGGGTTTTAATTATTTAAAACCATGTCTGTTTTCTGTATAGAGAAGATCCAGTGGCGGGGCGTCCTTATTGATCTACAACACACCGCATGGCGGCTGCGAAGCCCAGTGTGTCCCTGAACACAGGGAGCGCGAAAGAAGTGACAGAAACAAGAATTGTGGGCACAGCATCAGCTCAGGAGGAGGAAGGAAGGGCGAGCAGGTGGAACAGGTGAACAGGTTTTAATTGGCAAAGAGAGACTGTCCGGAAATCGAAAGGAGGCCCAGGGCCTCCTCAGCCCGGTTTTGGGGAGGCGGTGAGGGGAGCTCTGCTGTCCGGCGCCTTCTCCCCTAATCTAGCGAAATCGCCAAAGCGGGGTGGGGGGGGGTGAAGCAGAAGCAAGGACGTCAGGCCTGGGATGACATCAGCGTCACAGGGAGCAGCTGGCCACAGGCGAAAGGCAGAGGCACGGCAGTCACGCCACTGACGACCAGACAGGACAGTCGCTCCTGCCGGAACGCGGGGAGACCTGGCGATGTGCTGGGGTGTCTGCAGATTTCCACAGAAGAGTCTGAGAACCCAACCCTTCTGCACACTGGCAGGTGGGGAGTCACCGGAGCGGCTGCCTCGCCCAAGTTAACTCGCCAACAGTTAGGGTGCCCTGGGCCGTGCACCCTAACCCTCTCGGCGCCTCTCCGGGCTGCCCCCCCCTGTCCTCACCCCGCTGCCCCTCCCAGCCCCGCTGGCCTCCACAGGCTCCACCCGCGAGCCGTGTCCCCGGCATCCCAGGACATTGCCTCTGTCGGGATCCCCGGGGGGGCCCCAAGGGGGAGGGAAGGGACAACCAGGACGCCTCCTCCCGCCTCCCTCCACCCCAAGGGGCGGGCGCGTGTGTGGCGCCTTCTCTGAGTGTCCGCAGGAGTCGGGCTGGCTGCTGCCCCGGGCCCCACGGCTGGGCTCTGGGCTCCGCTGCTGCCTCTCCGCCCCTGACTGGGGGCCGGTGCCCGGAGTGACCCTCTCTGGGTGGCCTCACCCACTGACTGGGATTCCCAAGCTGTTCATCCCATGTGTGAACCATGTTGCGTATGTGTCCTCTGCTCTCAACACACAGAAGGTGTGTCTCACAAAATGGTCTCGTTTCGAGGCTCACTGGTAAACTACTGGCAGCCAGAGGCCCCCAGAAGCCCCACTGAGAAGCGATGCTGCGTCTGGGTTTGGATGATGTGTTGCCCCGCGGCCTCCCCTGGACTCAGGTCGCCCCATCGCCGGGGCCGAGGAGGGAATCTGTTCTAGGGCTGCCAAGGGTGAAATCGCTACGGGACGTAACATGTTTTATGACCACTTTGAACACAGCAGAGAATGGAAATAAAGTCCCAAGGTCACCCATTTCTGGGCGCCCCTATTGGCTTAAAACATGTAGGAGCAGCCTCCCGAGCCAGACAGGCCGGGCCCGGTGCTTCTCCCGGGGACCTGAGGGGCCGCGACGGCAGCGAAGACAGAGCTGGTTCTGCCCCCGAGGGGTTCAGATTCAACTGCAAAGAGAAGAGAATAAATAAATAAATGAGGCCGTGACTTTGCCCGTTTCTGCCGCCACACACGTGGGGGAGCCGGCGAGGGAGGCACCCCGCCGTGTCTCGTGACCACACAGAGAGGTGATCATAACTGCACCCCTTCTCCCCCGCGTGCGTGCTGCTCCTGCAGGCCTGCTCCCCTCCCGGCTCTCCGGCTGCACCTTCTGAAGCTTGTTTGACGTCTGTCGCTCAAGCCGCTCCTTCTCAGGGCTGCTGAGGGACGGACACCCACGTTTTTGTCTTCGTTTGACCCATCATGCCGGAGACACACGTGTCCCGGGCCCAGGCACGAGGCAGCCATGTAGCAAGGCCGCTTTCAGAAGTGACTCCATTATGCGTTTCCTTCTTTACAATTCACTGAATATTCCCCAGGGCAGAAACACATTTAAATTCGATATTTCATAGACTTATCTGTGCACCACCAAACACGGTATTTCATTCCGCGGAAAAGCCCGTGGCAATCTGAAGGTGAAACCCACAGCTTTGAGGGAATGCTGGGGCATGAGCCAGCCCGAAGGGGCCACAGGTGGGGAGGAATGGCCTGTGAACCCCCTCGGCCAGGGGTGCCACTCGGGAGCCAGACAGAGCCCCGGACTCCCACCTCGGCCCTGAGTATAATTTCATTTTTTAAAAAATGCACATTTTTTTCCATTTCCCTCTTTATTTCTTTTTTTTTATTAAATATATTTATTTAAATATATATTATTTTAGATCATTGTTCATTTATGTATAATGTTTGATTTTTCTCTCAGGTGTAATCCCCATAAAATTCCCTCCACTAATTCATCTGAGCATAATTTTTAAAAAGGGGCACAAAAGCATTTTTAGGAATCAGTTATGTGAGACACTGATTACACAAGTGGGCCCTGGATATATAAAGGTAGAATTTGACCCCCCATCCACAGCAGCCAGCCCAGAAAAACCGCCACTGTCTCCATGCCAGGCAGCCTGCCTCTGGCCTCGCACTGACTTGCAGGAAGTCAAACCCTCTCTAGGAGTGACCCCCCCAGCAATTGGTCCCAGAGAGTCAGGACTTGGTGGATAACTGGCAGTTTCCCTGATTTTTATCCCCACTTCCAACTTGGCACCAACCAGCGAAAGTGAAACTGAACCCCCAACCAGGCAAATAGGATGACACCCCCTTTCTACTGAACCCTCCCCAGCCTCCTACACTGACAGCTCTGAACAGATACCCCAGGCTTCCCTTTGCCCACCAGGGAGCTTCCCCGCTCCTCTGCCTGCCTTTGAGTCTCTGCCAACAGCAGCCGCAGCGAGGACGGTGGTTCTTACCGTAGCGAGCTTGGAATAAAGAGCTCCACTGGCTCATTTGCTGAGTCTTCGTGTATTTCCACATGCGATTTCTCTGTTTTCTCTTTTGCAAGCACTGAACGCCTGATGGAGCCATCATTGTGGTTGACACCGCGCTCAGGTTTTGAAAGCCAGACTGATCATCAGAGCTTCCATAAGCGGCTCAGGGAGGGCTGCGAGGCATCTTGTCATTACGTTTTAGCTCGAAACCAGCGCAGCCAACAAGCCACTGCAAATGCTGGAAAAGATTGCCATTGCGGTCCGGGCATCTGGCCAGGCAGAAATGTAGGTTCTTATGGGATCAAAAGCTGAAAGAGTGAAATTAGAATGTGCCTGGGGGGGCAGACATGCCATAAGAAGGGGACCATCAGAAACTCCATTTCCCAGGAGAGAGGGCAGGACCCCAAGGTGCTCTGGGGTCTTACTAGTGCCCGCTTGTAACACGAACCACTCACTCAGCAGGTTAAAGAATTCACAGTCTGCACTGCAGCTCTTAGAGTGATATGTGGGCCTCCCTGGTGGTGCAGGGGTTGAGCCTCAGCACTATGAAGCTATCTGCAGCCACTGCACCCTGAGTTCGATCCCCAGCCAGGGAGCTACCCACAGGGCGCAGCAGACCTCTCCTGTCTCCCTGCTGCTCCCCTCAGCAGTATGTTTCAGTAGATCTGCCTGTTCTGCTCTCCATTCTGTCTCTGGTGAAACCTTTCACTTCCCCCTAGCCCCCACACCACTGGCCTGTACCCCAGTTCTTGTATGCATAAATAAATAAGTCTTAAAAAAATAAAGGGTTATGTTTAGAAGGGTAACCGATCTGTTTTGAACCCTCTAAAATACAGTACAAAGACTGGCATGTTGGATGTAGATGGGAAAAAAATAGCTTTAACTCTTAATACATTAATGTATTTCAAATATTTCAAATGCATGATTTGAGAGGGCGGCATTAGGCTGGATGGTTCTAAGTTTCTCATGTCCCCCAAATGCTGTGACTCCATCGTAATTATTTAACTGCGATATTGAGTCAGATCTTGTTATTTCCACCCTCCTTACTTATGGGGTTTCCTGAAAAAAACAATGGAATTCAGGGAAGATCATCTCTCAACCATAAAAAGAGCTTGCTTTATAGGACACATGATGAATAAGTCTGATGTTTTGTCCTAGAAACAGAAAAAGGATGTTAGGAGAAAACTAAGAAATTCCAAATAAAGTATGGCATTTAGTTAAATAGTTATGTATCAGTGTAGGTTCATTAGTTGTGATAAATATACTATAGGATAGAAGATTTTAACTATAGGGAAAATAGAGTATATGAAATACAAGAATCCCCCCAATGATTTTTGCAATTTTTAAAATTTAAAGCTATTACAAATTTAAATGCTTATCCTAAAAAACTTGAAAATGGCTAAATGTACATGAGCTTTCTCTTTCACTAAAGATATTCAAGTGAGAACATTGTGAAAGGTATAATATATCAGATATTATATTGAATTCATCTAAGTCAGGAAAGACACGGCAGGTCTGCTTCATAGTCTTCAGACAATTAACTCTCAAGAGTCATCCACACATTGAAGCAAGTGCTGAGAATCAGCCATTGCTTTAGCTTCCATCCAAAGCCATTTTTCTGTAATCATTTCATCAATGTTCATGATCAACGTTCAGATGTGGAAAAAGGAAAAAAATGCTACAGAAAGCACAAATAGCATAAAAGATGCAAGTTCTTTTATGGGATTCCAATAAATAGTGTGGCCTGCAAGCGTCTAGCCTCCACATCCAGTGAGTGGAAGTAATCAGACTCCAGACAGAAGCACACTCTTTAATAAATAGCCACTAACAACGAGCAATTATCCAGAGTGAGGACACAGCGCAGCCTCCCTTCTGCAGGCTGCACGAGATTAAACGCCATGTTTTACTCAGCGGGACTCTATTTTGCACAATTAGTCACCCCTCGTAAATTAAGCCTAATTAAAGGTTAACCAGGAGAGAGAAAGGAAAAGTCTGACAAAAATATTTGTAAGTAACCCAAGCAATCACTATACTTCACCTTCAGATTTTATTAGGAATCCTTCACAGAGATATTTACATCCTTCAGAGATATTTAAAAGCTCAACTGTAGAAAAAGCAATTTTTAAAAAGTGACCGTTTTTTGTTTTGAAAGATGCTAGAGCTTTAAAAAAAAGTTTTATCAAGGCTTCACTGACCTAAAATAATACAAATACATTGAAACTACAAAATATGTGCATCAACATGAAACTCTCACCACGAGCAAGATGGTGGCCGTACCCCTCGTTCCCTGAGGTCCCTGGGCCGTCTGTACACACACACCAAGTGGGCTTCTTTCACTCAGTGTATTTCATGATTTATCAATTCTGTTGTATCACGAGCAATAAATAACTTATTACTCTTGGTGGCTGAGTAATTTTTCAGATGTTTCACGGATGCTACGGGTCTACTAATGCACGTTACCACACCACACCCCTCACCAAAGTTCTAGTGATCTCTACTTGCTTGCGGTGTGATTTTTAGGTATGCTATTGACCCATTTTCACTTGAAAAACAAAAAGAAATACGTCATGATCTTTCTGACAACTCAAAATTTAACTCGTGGGCTGCTGTTTTTCTCTGCTATAAATGAAAAGTGCCTAAGGCAGAGGATGGTTAGTTGCTACTATTTTGGTTATAACTTTTACTTCTAAATATGCCTAAAATGCTGCTTTATGGTTTTATTTTGTCTTTCTAAAGTCAATGTTCTTTCAAATTAATTAGGGCAGAAAGAAGGCCCTGCCTTTGACAGGTTACCATGCGAAGCAAAGACTTGTAGTGTTCTGAGTGGGGAATAAAAGTTTGTTGTTTTATTCAATGAGATATGGGCGTCACATGTTACTGTAGCAAAGTTGGTTATGCTGACCAATACCATAGGTAACATGTGTACTTAATTATTATGATTTTGGAATTACTTGTAAGGCTTAAGTCTATTCCATTAGATCTGGGAGGGGAAATCTTATTAATCACATCAAATAAAGTAATAGACATTTAGATTATTGAATTATTCCCTTCAAGAGCATAAAGTATCTTTCCATTTATATAAATCTTCTCTTATGTCATCAAAGGGGCATATTAGTGTCTGTTACAGCATAATTTATGTCAACCTTATTCTAATGAAGAGTCAGTAATTATGTTTATCTTTAGTCTATTAATAGTGGTATAATGAAAATATTTTGCATGAATATTTGACACAGGCTCTAATTAATTCCACATCATAAATGCATGGATGAGGTCTTCTAAATTAAAGATAATAATTATCCTTAAACTTTATATTGCTGTCAAATAAAGATTTTTAAAATCTTACAAATAAATCTTAGAAAGGTGACATGAATATGCTATCCCATTAGCAATGTGTCTATACTGATTGTAGGGTAAGGTAAAAAGTATCAGGCTTTTCTGCCCTCCTGCCATTAGGATGGATGACGGAACCCTGCGGTCCTGAATGCATGCCTGATGGCGGCACCTGGAGTAGGGTGTGGGCCTAGGTAGATGGGGTTCACCTGGGCTGAGACTGGGCTTTTAAGGGCGGCGTCACGGGGACGCCAGCAGAAGCCGAGAGAGAAGCAAGAGCAGAGAGCAGCAGAAGCCGAGAGAAGGCCAGAGAGCCCAGACTGAAGGCCTGCCAGCCTCCCAGCCCCCCAGCGCCCCTGCCTGCCATGTACCTGGTAATCCCATATACCGGGTAAATCTAAATAAAAACCTGCAAAACCACTGAGGGCTCTGACTCCTCCTTTACCCGGTCTGCTGGATCATAGAAAACCTGCTTGATGGCCATTCCTGACCCTACAATTGGCGTAAGTTGGCAAGATGATCCAGGCAGATGGGTATGGAGCCCTCTGAAAACCTGGAGGGACTAAGGAGTAACAGACGGTTTGCCTGTGAAGACGCTGGAGGCGTCATGGCAGCACAGAGGGTGGACGAGGTCCGGGAACTACAGGACGAGACCTTGCATGGAGGAGACGCCCGAGAGGACCAGCCAATGACCCCTGAGGCAGCAAGAATCATCAGCAGAGGACCATGATTCGGAGCTCACCAGTGCTGATGCAGGGAGAGGCCAATGGACTTGGACTAATGGACTTGGACTGACAATCCCGCCAGAAGGCGGAGGACCTTGGCAGGTTTTGGTTTTTTTTTTTTTTGAGAATCTGGGGGTGGCCAGTAGGCCTTGATGGCCAAAAGCAGCCTGTGTATGCCCAGAAGCCAGGCAGAGGAGAAAAGCCAACCGATAAGGCAAAAGCTGGTGCTGATGGTAAGTTTGGGAAGCCCTGAGTGGCTGCTAAGCACTAAGTAAGCTGAGGAAGGCCAGTGAGTCTCGTACAATCAGCTGTGGGGGATGCCCTGCTCGTTCTTGAGTGAGGGCGAGGAGCTGAGGAACCTGTCCTTGGGGGACGGTGGGGAACGTGGCTTGGGGTGGAGCCCAAGCCGAATGCAGAGTTTGGATCCCCAACCCATGTGCTTGTGCCATGGGTTGGGCTGAGTGCAGGGGTCTGCGAGTCGCATTGTGGCTATGAAGGCCGAGTGTTGGAGCAACTGCAGACAGAAACCCTGAGGGTTGGCGATGACCCCCAATAGAACAGAATCGCCAATCCCAGAGCGAGTGCATCCTGGGGGTGGATGCTGTGTGCCTTGTAGCAGAGACGACAGCCAGAGAAGGCCGGGAAGCCTGACGGCTCCTGGTGTGATAAAGTAGATGCCGTGAGTGATTCCCCTCCCTCGTATGAGCAGCGCCTTCGGCAGCAGATGTGGTGGCTCATCTGCTGGTACCAATAATTGTCTTTTGCACTAGGTTGGGGCCCTGCCTGGACTTACTTGTGTTCTGTTGTATTTTGTTATATTGCGATGTATTTGCTTTTGTGGGCCATGGCTGCGTTGTTTGTTTGCTAAGAAAATTGTATATATGTAGACTATATGGCAGAAAACCCTGAGGGGATGGACTGTAGGGTAAGGAAAAATGTCAGGCTTTTCTGCCCTCCCGCCATCAGGATGGATGATGGATCCTTGAGGTCCTGAATCATGCCTGATGGCGGCACCTGGAGAAGGGTGTGGGCATAGGTAGATGGGATTCACCTGGGTTGAGACTGGGCTTTTAAGGGTGGCGTCACGGGGACGCCAGCAGAGGCCGAGAGAAGGCCCAAGAGCCCAGAGTGAAGACCTGTTGGGGGCTGGGAGGCCTGCCAGCCTCCCGGCCCCCCAGTGCCCCTGCCTGCCGTGTACCTGGTCAATCCCAATAAAAACCTGCAAAACCACTGAGGACTCTGACTCCTCCTTTACCTGGTCTGCTGGATCCTAGAAAACCTGCTCGATGGCCATTCCTGATCTCACACTGATAATTTAGTACAATCTTATTTTCAAATTTTATCCTTTTTCAGTAAAGCATGCAGATGGATGGATAGAAATACAGCTGTATAGATAACATGTGAGTGTTGATGAATTTATCCCTACAAAGAGAATTAAAATGCATGTATGTGTTCATGTATAACACAGCCACACCCAATACATACATTTTAACCTATACAGTGAAATATACAACATGCCCTCATACACATGTTCACACATACATGTGTACATGTGTGTCTATATAATGTTGAAATCTTTCTAAAATAGTTCTAAATCAGCAATTTTTTATATCCTCTCACTTACCATGCTCCTAGATGCACTGGAGTACAATGCAAACCCAGAAATCTTATCCTATTTCCCATTAATTCTCCACTATAAACACATAATAACACCATGCCACTATTAGCACTAATAAAATTACAATGCTTAATGCTGTAATAGTTCTTGTCCAAATATTTGCCTCACAAATATTTTTGTCTAAACTTTTTTTGCTTATTTTCCTTTTCCCTCTATAAATGGAACTTTACATGAAGGCTCATCTCCTCTTGAAGCAAAAACAAAGCCATAGAAAGTGCTCGCACACACCCCTGAGAAGGCCCCAGAAGAAAAATTCCTAAGTTGGAGGTTGAAATCGAGCCCCATATGCCTGTGCACAGGACTTCCCATTAGACCAAAATTATCTTCCATCCACAGACGTCACCAGACAACCCAACCAAAGTGTAAAATGGGGGGGGGTGGTGAGAGGGGCTGGAGAGGAAGACGGCTTATACTAAAGGTGAACCCAAGCAAATCCCATGCAGAGAACTCTAAGTAAAACTCCGAGGCCAATAAAGTAGTAACAAAATAAGGGCCACCACATGTCTTCCGCTGTGATGTGCTTGAAGCCACCAACGCAAGGAAGGGCCCTCTGGGCGGGTCATCCCTGGGTGCGATGGTCCCACATTTGGTGACAAAACTGTTACAGGGCAACCCCAGGGGATGTGGGGGTGACCCAGGCTGTGAGAGTTTGGGTCAAGACCCAAAGATAGACACGCAAAGAGAATTGCGGGTACCTGTGTGGAGAGGCCGCTCTTGCCAGCCTGGACAGTGACTGATTATCCTGGGCAAAGGAGCCTGACCAACTCATGCCATAGAAAAGCCAAACCTTAACTTTTCAATAACTGTGGAGTTTGCTACTTACTAAGCACCAGGTGTTTGTGATGGCTGTGATGAGCCCCAACATCTCCCGCCTCCCTGGGGACTTTCTAAATGCTTTGTCCCAGACTGAGCATTTTTCATGTGCGACAACTACTAAACATGCTCATGACTTCATTTGGCAATTTCTGGGGTGTCACATGAGTTACCGAGGTGAATGCCAGCTGAAGATTTCTGATTCTGAAGCTGAGAGTTAATTATTCTTGAAGGGTCTTGAGTCTGACATCATCGTAGAAGCAATGGGGTTCTTTTTTGCAATTTAGTGGTTAATAATTGGACTTCAAGGGCTACGGAAGTCATAAAAGAAGCTTCTTAGGACGTCACCGTGGGATCTAATGTCACTGGGATCAGCATTCCAAGCTGAGATTCACTGTCAGCTCACACATGTGGCAATGAATTAGATAGATGGCACTCGGTTGAGATCATATGCACAAAATCACATGAAAAATTAAAATAACAAGGTTCATTTAGCACAGCTGCTGCTAATAAAGACATATCACTAATGAAGAAGTTTATTTTATAACAGAAACTTCCATATGAGGCCACAAAAATACAGAAGAGACAGGCAAACTTGAGGTGGAAACAGAAGGGATTCTTCTCAATGACACTCAGATGCCACAAGGAACGCTTGTGGGATGTAAAGGAGAAGCCGACTCTTCCCCCAACTGACACCACCCTGGGCTGATCTGAACTTGAGCTCGTCAGTGTCATTGCTCAGTATTCCCGTCGTTTTAACTCGCAGGTCCTTGTAGCTTTGCTCCTGGTTCGTGCGTGCCAAAACAGCAGTGGAATCCCACACCATCTTCAAACAGCAGTGATGCAGCAAACTTGGTCAGCAGCATCTTCTTGGCAGTGAAGGTGCTACAGGAAGTAGCCGGGGAGAGGGCGCAGGTGCTATCACCTGAATGATGGCTGAAAGTGGGTTTTATTCTTGCAACATCCCCAGCACTGTCTCCGTGGGCTGTAGGAATAAAATAGCATGCTAAGTGTCTCTCTTGATTTTTGGTTAATATTTTATGGTAATGGGTAGGTGCCATTCTCTTCCAGCATATGGGTTTGTGTTTTTTCTTCTAAAAGGTCTGGAGTTTGTATGTATTGCTAAATTGTCAGTATCAGAAGAGAAAATATCAATCTCTTTAAAATTTCTAAGAAAGCACCTGTGTTCAAATGCCAACTGTATAATAATAATAATAATGTGACATTCTACAAAGAATTTTCATTCTCTAGTAAGGTTTCTGATATCTTCAGCAAAATAATTACTGGGGGAAAAAACAGAAAGGTCACCCAACTGCTTTTGTATGGGTTTTTCTTAAAAACATAAAATATCATTGGCCTGTGGTAGGATTTTTAATTCATCTAAAAATTCCTTTGGACTGTTGAGGAAAGGTTTTAAAGATTTGAGGTTAGATGAAAATGATAATAATGCAACTCAACTTGAAATACCCCAGCTTCTGCTGAAGAATGTGAATTGATAAAAAGGGCAGTTTTTCACATTGGATTAAATGTGCAGGTAATACTCTTTATGGCTTTCTTTTCTTAACATGCAGTTCATATTGACCTTCTCAAATAATGGTTTCCGGCAGCTAGAAGAAGGCCAGGGAGTATGAAACAATGACCTCGCAAGACTAGCCCTTGGGAAGTCCTTTCATTTGATCCTCCCTGTTCGTCCCCCACCCCCACCCAAGCATGGGAAACTGGAAATCACATGTTCAATTGATGGAGGCAAAAAGATGGATAAAGGCTGGACTCCTGAACCCCTGCTTGAAGGGACGCCCTCTGCCAATCAGGAATACCAGTTATGCCTTTTACATGAGTGAGGAGTAGCCTTCTCTCGGTGCCCGAGACACAGTAGATGTGTTTCTGTTTCCTACAGCCTGACCTTACCTGGCACACCTGCTGGGCTGCCCACAGCCAGCTGCCATGACACCCATGCTGGTTACAAAGGCTCCTCAAGCTTGGCGGGTCCAGGAATGGCTCTATTTCTCCTTCCCCATTCCAAGTCTATGGTACTTTCTCCGTTCCTCACCCACCCCCACTCCTGGAAACTCATCTGGGACCCGATACCTATAGAAATCTCCATTATACCATTTTTAGATTCCTCCCCACTCCCTCCTCCCGGTACTGACCATGACTGTCCAGCTTGCGTCCTTCTTACCTGAACCCCTGATATCTCTGCTCCCCATTTGCTCTGTATATTAGTCAGGGTTTGCAGAGAAACAGCCAGCAGGACGTGCAGATAAAGGAGAGTAGACACATCCTGGCTTTGTCTCCATCTGAGACCAGGCACATCCCCATACTTCTTACTGTCTCAGGAACCTCTAAAAATGTTCTCTGCACCCCTTTTTAGTCTCACGATACTTTTAAAGAGCCAGTTCTGATATTTCCTGAGATGCCTTTAATATCCATCCATTTTTATATAATGTGGCACATTATTATTATTATTATTATTATTATTATAGATTTTCTTACTATAAGTAGTAGTATGTTTTTCCTTCTAGAATATAGCTTCAAAATTAAGGATCCCAAGGCCTCCCCTAGTGGCACAGCAGTTTAGCGCTGGGCCACAAAGCTGCCTGCAGCCTCTGCAGCGCCTGTTCCATCCCCGGCCACCGGCAAGGGTCCCACATGGCACGCAGACCTCTCCTGTCTCGCCCGCTGCTCCCCTCAGCAGTGTACTTCGTCAGTCTGCCTGTTCTGTTCCCCGCTCTGGTTCTGGTGAATTCTCTCACCCTCCCGCACTTCTGGCTGTACCCAGTGCTTGTATAAATAAATAAATCTTAAAACAAAAAACAAACAAAAAAAAAATTAAGGATCCCATGTTAGCCACCATTGTATACCCCAGGCCTAGCATAGTGCTTAGAAAATTATTTATAAATATTTGGATTATGTCTCTATTGAGCAACTGCATACTATTTGTGTTACACTTTCATAGTGGAATTTGAGATACTGTGACAGCCACGCCAGGAAGTTGTGTGATGTCATTATTCACTTGGAGAAAACGTTCTTTATTTGCATCATTTTTTCAGGGCCTTCATTTTGTTATGGATGCTGACTACTGTGAACCCAGAGTTAATAGATTCTGAAGGAAACATTAGTACATAAGGCACTTTATACCCTGGAACACAATGATTGACATATTAATAGCACACATGGGGCCTTCAAAGTTGAGGACTCGAGACAAGTTAACTGCTTAAAAAACCCGGTGACTTAACCTACAGAAAAGCAATGAAATCTCAAATATAATTGTGCTTTAAGTTAAGTCCTTTGAGATTGTGTTCATCAAGACTGGAGAAAGCTATGGCAGTCACAATGGTGGTGAAGATGAAATGATAGGAAAAGGACAAAATTAGCAATGGCCACGTAAATCAGACTCATGAGAAAACCAGCTGGAGAGTCTCATCACAACTACAGAAAACTGTGGAGATAACATAAGCACCATAAAGAGCAGTCAGTGGTTGAGGCAACCCCAGACCATCTACAACACCAGACATTCTTAACCATGGGGAACTCAGATGGGGTTTCTGCACCAGCGACAACGAGACAAGGAAACCAAAAGGCATCACAAACCAAATCCCTGGAAGGAACTCAAGGGGGCTGGGAACGTTCCTGGTCTGGAAACCATCGACACTCACCCCTGTTTCTTGCACGCCTGAAACTGGAATTCTGCCCAGGACATCTTGAACTACAAACATCCAACATCGTCAGGCTGTGGTAGCCAGCAGAAGAGCGTTTGAGCACCTTGTTGTTCCAACCAAAATACAACCCTAAGAAGCAACGAGAAGGAATCTTTGTACTGAGGCCCTCCACATATATTTTCTTGTCTCCTGCACATTGTTTTTTCAGATTTCAACTAGAGTCATGAACCGGCTCTATTCTGCTGACCTGTGGCTGAAGCACACGCCCTGCCCAGGAGTGTGTGAAAGAGATGAGTATTGTTTTTGAATTGCTTTTCAGCCCTTTTATCCATAATGGTCCTTTGCCTCTTCTTGAAGAAGAATCAGCCTCTCCTGCAAATCTCTGCAGGTCACGGCATTCTAGCACCACTGGGGACAGTGCAGAGGGAAAGAATCCCCTTTGCATATTCAAACAGGTTTTATGCATTGATTTTCTTCCACTGATAAGTGCAAATATTTTTCATCTTCACTACTGAGTTTATTTGGATAATTAGCTTTTAAGGAGGGGAACTGGTTTTGTATGGCTACTTTTATTTATTTATTTATTTTTTAAGATTTGCTTTTATTTATTTACACAAGCACTGGGCACAGTCAGAAGCGTGGGAGGGTGAGAGAATTCACCAGAGCCAGAGCGGGGAGCAGAGCAGGCAGAAGGACCGCAGTACACTGCTGAGGGGAGCAGCGGGCCTCAGGAGAGGTCTGCGCGCCATGTGGGACCCTCCTCCGGGGGCCGGGGAGCAGCCGGGGATGGAACCAGCGCCGCAGAGGCTGCGGGCAGCTTTGCAACCCAGCGCTCAACTGCTGCGCCACCGGGGAGGCCCTTGTATGGCTACTTTTACTCACTTTCTAATTTACCCAGAGATTTTTTTGTCTGTGTCTTTTGAAGACAACAGGATGTTCTATACCATGCCCACCTGTGAGTTACTATGATTTTTTATTTTTGTCTCAAAATGTTTGCAAAGGCTTTGTTCCATTCATCAGCGGGCAGCTCAGAAACCCTCGCAGCTTTCTCTGTTGCATTGCCTCCTTCCCTGCGATTCATTCCGACAGCACCTTGGAGAATTGCTAGTGACCAGCTGGCTTAGAAGGGAAATATTCAAGCCCAGAAATCAAATGGATTTGCACAGCATCCTGGCGATACTCGCAGGCCTCAGCTACTGCCTGGCATGTACCTTGGGAGAGTTCCTTGCACCACTGTTCTTTAAGGGGAAGACCCTTATCCTCTCAGCCTCTGGCCAGGGCCAGCCGACCCGCGTGGCCATCAGCTCCGAGGCCAGCTGTGGGTTTTCAGTGTTCTCAAGGGGTGGAAAATGGAGGGTGCTCCTGGGGCTTTGCAGTCAGAGCTCACGAGCCAGGGGGACCTTTTCCAGAAAGAAGGGCAACATCGTGTGTTTGTAGGCACAGACAGGGCATGCTCTACAGAAACAACGGGGGACCCTTGGAGGAAGGACTGATGATCCTTCACCAACGCAGAGACACTACGGTCAAAGAGGCTGCCAGCATCATCGTGCTTCACACGAGCACACACTGCTCACCGAGAAGCCCAGTGACGCTGGGGCGAGGGGTTTCACGCCTTCACAGAAGGGCTTTGCTTCCGGCTAATAAAATGCACGCGTGTTCTTAGCACCCCTCACAGCCCCGAAAGGGCTCGCTCTACCACTGGCACAGACTTGAGAAGACAGGGACTCCCCCAGCACTAGCGAAGCTTCTCAGAGGCTGCGCGGACATGTAAATCAGGATGACCTTTCCAAAGAGCAATTTAACAATTAAGTCAAAGCATTAAATGTGTGCCTCACTTTACCCAACAACTTCATCTCCAGGACGTGGCTTTAGCCATAGTAACAAAGCTGTCATCACAATCTGATTTATAATAACGACATTTGGAAACCACCTAACTTCCCCAAACAGGATTTTCCATCCTTGACATGGAAATTATGGAGCCACTCAGCACGCAGAGAGGAATACCTCAAGGTCTGTTACTTGGAGCAGATTCATGGCGATGTTAAGAGAGGAAAATGAGGTCAAAGATATTTCTCTCTGGACTTACGAAAATACATAAATCCCTTATAACACACACATCTTCGCTGGAATAGACACGTTCTGGACCTGGCTCTGTCTTCCCAGCATGGCCACACACAGACTCACAGAATCCAGCCATGGCCCTGACCAGGACCTGACTTCACAACAGCATGTCCAGCAATGGGCAGTGTCCCTGGGAGGAGCTGGTCTTTTGTCTGTCACCTGGAAGTAGGGGCCTGACTGAAAGGTGGAGGGTTTCCTGGAGACTCAGTGACAGCACCCGTTTAACCCCAGTACCCAAAGGACAGGGTTCCATGCTAGCAGAGGCAGTACATCCTTTGAAGAGAGACCTCTGTGTGGTGCTGTCCCCCTTGAGCCAGAATACACAAGTCTGGGAGACAAGAGTGGGCCTCCTCTGTCTCCTCTCATATTATCCTCAATAGCCAACTCACAAAAATTTACTTTCTGTCCCAGAAATTTCGAACCCTATTGTTTTGAGATCTTGTTTCTCAAAGGGTAACAGTTGCACCTGGGGAAGCAAAAATGGTTCAGTGGATTGGAAAATGAGCCATCTGGACAGCTCGGTCATCCCATGCCACTGGGCCAGCAGAGAGAGGGAGTTAAACTGCCAGCTGGAGTGACTGATAGTGGTCACCGCGGAGAAGGTCAGTCCCTGCTACAGCCGGCAGGAGGGGTGGACTGGGCTGGGTCCCAGAGGGGCTGGCCAGGCAGATGTTCTGGACTTCCATGCCCAACAGGACGGTGAGTGGGGTGCTGCCGTCATCAGCAGGGCCTTCTGAGTACCAGCTCTCTACAGGAATGAGCGTCTGGGCCACTAGATAGGACACCTGAGTGGGTTGGATATGGCTGAGGGCAACAGAAATGTGAGATATTGGTGGAAGGAAAAGTTAGAGATATCAGCTACAAACTTGAGACCGATTTTAAAAAGGCAATTATCATAAATTTGCATATTATCATATATTTGCATTATATATATATATATACATACATGCATGCAATTTTGTATATATGAAATGTTTTCTTTTTCTTTCTCCTTTCCACTTCTATGTTATGGACAAGCAGTCCATAAAGAAAGTCATTAGTTTCTCCTTGGGGGGTGGGCCAGTGGGCTGCAGGTGCAGGTGTCTCTCCTCAGGTGTGAATTGGCTGGGGAGTGAGTGCACAGGCCCTTCCCACTTAGATCTTTCCTTAGCACTTTCCCTCTGCCCTAGAGTTACTGGTGCAGCTTACATCTTTATCCTTGTATCCCTCTAAGTTTTCCTTGCTTCTCTCAGTTATCAACCCAACTTTTCTATTCCTTTGGGAGGGATACAAGAGCACAGCATGTGAAGCTACAGACTTCACAAAATCAGATTTTAAAAGTCAGCAAGCAGGCAGACTACAACAACATACCTTGTGGAGGGGTTAGACAACAATTTCCAGAGTTGCCAAATTCTACTATTTGAAATGCTCCATTTTGAGCAAGAATCACATGGAAAGCAACAAGCACATATTGACCATACATGGAAAAATCAGCAATCAATAAAAACCATCCATGAGGAAGTCTGGATGCTGCAGTTTCTTGGCCAAGACCTTAAATCAGCTATTAAAAATATTTTTAAAGAATTTCAGAAAACTACATCTAAAGAAATAAAATATGAGACTGTGTCGCTAAATAAGGAATATCAATAATATAGATGAAAATGATAAAGACAAATATCAGTTGACATTCAACAACAACTGAAATGAAAAATTCACTAGAGGGACTGGGCAGCAGATGTGAGAGGAAGAACAAAGAACCAGCACTCTTATAGGCAGGTCTATGGAGAAACAGAGAGAAGAAAGAAGAAAAATAAGCAGAACTTTAGGAACTGTGGGACACCATCAAGCATAATAATTGATCTCTAATGTCAGTTGCTGAGGAAGAAAGAAAACGATAGAAAGAATATTTGAAGAAACAGCCCAAACTTCCTAAATTTGATGAGAAAACATCAATCTATGCATACGATAAGCTTAATAAATATCAAGTAGGATAAAATCAAGAGAATGCATCTAGACATATAAAAAATGTGTCAAAGACAAGTATAAAGACAGACTCTTTAAAGCAGCAAGAGAAAAGTGATTTCTCCGCAGGCTGTCCTCGGGTGAGACTCACAGCTTATTTCTCATCAGAAGCTGCGGGGGCCAACAGGTTGGAGTGGGAAGACCTATCCAAAGTGTTGAGAGAAAAGAAATAATAAACCTGTCAACCAAACATTTTATATTCAGTAAAACTATCCTTCACAATAGAGAAATTAAAGCATTTTCTGAGGAACAAAACGAACAGAGTCTGTCCTTAGCAGAGCTCCCTTACAAGAACATGAACGCAACACTCAGGAGATTGATAGCCATAAGCATCCTCATTTAGAAATAAAGATTTCACGTCAACAACCTAATTTTCTACCTTAAGAAACTAGAAAAGATGAAAAACTACAGTAAAAATATACAGAATGAAAGAAATAATAAAATAGAAATTTTTAGATAGAGAAAAATGAACCAAACTGAAAACTTGTTCTGATCTTTAGAAACATTCAGCAAAATTGACAAACTGCTACACAGAATGACCAAGTAACACAGCAAAGGCTGAAACTACAAAAATAGGAAATGAAAGAGGGGACATTCCCATTGACCTTGCAGAAATAAAAAGGATTATTAAAAAAATCACTAGGAAAAATTATACACCAACAAATTGGATAACTTAGATGAAATGAACATATTTCTAAAAAGGCACAGACTACCAAAACAGATAGAAATCTTCATAGAACTAGAACAAGTTAAAAGATTGGGTGGCTTAACAAAAAGAAAAACTTCCCACAAAGAAAAGTACAGGACTCATTGTCTTTACTGGTGAATCTTATCAAGGGTTTAATAATTTGCACCAACCTATGACAAAATCTACAAGAGAATGGAAGGGGAGACACGTCCTATGTCACTTGATAGGGGCAGATTTACCCTGACACCAAAATTGAAGACATGACAAGCAAAATACTTTCCAATGTTCCAGAATAATACGGGGGGAAAGACATAAATTCCCTGCAGAATTCCTAGTAAGTTACATAGACGGTCCACTCTGAAGGGAGTGGGGAAGCTCTTCCTTCAATGTGGAGTGTTCACAGTGACTGCCCTCTAAACAGTGCAGGCTGCAAAGAGGGGCAGAAGGAATCACTTTACAGTGTGAAACCTACAGCCTGATGAAGGAGGTCAATATCGACGCTCATAAACCATGTTCATAGATATGGGGCGATGATAATGGCACATTACCTCTGTGATTTTCCCTGGCATCCCATAAACCCGGCCTAACCATGATGAAAGCATCATATGAATCCCAGTAGAGAGACGTCCCACAGTCTACCCCACCAGCACACCTCAAAACTGTCAAGGATACTAAAAACGAAGAAAATCAGAAATGTCAAAGCAAGAGCAGTGTAAGATGTAAACTGGATCCTGTATATTGGGACAGAAAAAGAACATAAGGTTAAAACTCAGAAAATCTGAACAAACTGGGCCTCCCTGGTGGCTCAAGGGATTAAGACTCAGTACTATGAGGTTATTCGCTGCCACTGCAGGACGAGTTCGATCCCCAGCCAAGGAGCTACCCACATGGTGCCCCAGACCTCTCCTGACTCGCACACTGCTCCCCTCAGCAGTGTATTTTAGTAGATCCACCTGTTCTGCTCCCCACTCTGTCTCTGGTGTAATCCTCTCATCCCCATACCTCTGGCCTGTACCCCAGATCTTGTATGCATACATAAATAAATCTTAAAAAAAGAAAATGAAAATCTGAAGTAACTACAGACTTTTGTCAGTGAATAATGTATCAAATTTGGCTCATTAGTTGTAAAAAATATACTCTACTGATGTAGGTAAGATGTTTATAACAGAGGATCCTGTGCACATCAGCTGCTAAATTGTTCTGCAAATATAAAACTATTCCAAAACCAAATCAGTCTAAGATTCATTTCAACCTTTCTGTAAAATTGGCAAAGGATTTGAGAGACATTTCTCTACAGCACATATACAGCCGGCACATGAAAATATGTTCAACATCATCAGTCATCAGGGAAATGCAAACCAAAGCCAGGAGGAGAGAACGGCTCGTACCCACTAGGGCGGCTCTAGTGATTCTGCTTTTAAAAAATAGCAAGGATTTGGCAAGGAGGTGGGACATTGACTTCCTCACCACTGTGTTGGGAATGTAAAATGTGTGGCCTCTGTGGAACACAGCTTGGCAGCTTCTTGAAAGCTTAAACACAGTTTTACCACATGACCCAGCAATTCTGCTCCTAGGTGTGCGCCCAAGTGACTTGAAAACAGATGTTCACACAAATACTTAGACGTGAGTGTTGATAATAGCAACATCCACAATAATTAAAAATAAATGGAAGCAACCCAAATGCCCATAAACTGAATAATGAATCAAGAATTTTAAAATGTGGGGGGTATGTGTGTGTGTGTGTGTAAGAGAGAGAGAGAGAGAGAAACAGAATATTGTTCCAGAACAAAAATGAATACATGACTAACGTAATGCCACAACATGGATGAATCTTGAAAGGATGATGCTGAGTGAAAGAAGCCAGACGCAGAAGCCCACGCACCATGGAATGTCCGGGAGAGGCCCCTCGGGGACACGGAGAAGGCAGGCCGCTGGCTGCCGGGCGTGAGGGAGCAGCGGACAGGGAGGTCTGCTGTAGAGTAGGGGGGATATTTTTGGAAAAGGAGATGTGGCATGAAATTTTTCTGCAAATCGTGATGCCGGCAGCACCCCCGGAGAGTGTACTGAAATCCAGAGATATGTGGTGGCTTTTGTGGTAAGTGAACTCTCTCTTAATTAAAACACACATAAAACCATGAACATGATAAACAGACTTTATGGAGAAAACCAGCAGTTAGACAGCAAAGGCTGGCATAAGCCAGTGGCACGAAGGTCTCTGGTGTCAGGCCAGATTGTCACACACCGCAAGGAGAGGGGACGTTTCAGGCAGGAGAATACAGGGGCTGGGGCAGAGGAGCGGAGGGTGACCGGGTGGGCCGGGACAGCAGGTGGCGGCCTGTGGCTGTGGCAGAGGGAGCTGAGGAGCGTGAGGATTAGAAAGGACAGTCACCCTGGGAAGGCAGGAGGCCCCAGCCCTGGGGAGTGGAACTGATTGGCCACAGGGACCCGAGTGTCTCTGAAGAAAAGGGAAGAATCAAAGATTCCAGCAAATTCCTAATCAAGCTGACAGTGCGCAGTGGCCCGCACAGTGAGGCTGGGGAATCTGCCTTAAACAGAAGACTTGGTTCCAGAGACGGGCTTGCCTTTTAATTATGGCCCAATCCATTACTCCCCTGTCTGGGCTGGGCCCTCCCTCCGTGTTCACACTCCAGCAGGTGAGAGAAAGGATCCCACGGGGGGTGGTGAACGTGCACACGGCGGGCGGCACGCGCACAGGCAATTGTAATTGAATGGATCCTGCCTGTGACTCGGCCTCACAGGCCCGGGTAGGAAAGTTTTCAGGTGACTCCGAATTAACCCACTGTAGGGGCAGGAATAGACACAGTGCAGGTTTTCTGATCCCATGCAGACCGGGTAAAAGAGGAGTCAGAGTCCTCAGTGGTTTTGCAGGTCTTTTATTGGGGTTCACCAGGCATATGGCAGGCTGGGGGGCTGGGAGGTTGGCAGGCCTCCCAGTCCCCAGCAAGTCTTCACTCTGTCTGGGCTCTCCGGCGATGGTTCTGCTGCTTCTCGGCTTCGGCTTCTGCTTCTACTGCTGCTGCTGCTGCTTCTGCTGGCCTCCCGTGACGCCGCCCCTAAAAGCCGTCTCAGCCCAGGTGAATCCCATCTACCTATGCCCACACCCTACTCCAGGTGCCGCCATCAGGCATGATTCAGGACAAGGATCCATCATCTATCCTGATGGCGGAAGGGCAGAAAAGCCTGACATTTTCTTTACCCTACACCCACAATAGGGCGCTGCTCTCCAGACCCTCCCTGGAAGCAGGATTCGCGGGGAGCCCCAGGAGCGAATTGCAGCGCAGTGCCCGGGACCCCCCACAGCAGAAAGAAGCTAACTCGGCGTTTTTATCGCCGTTTTTGAAAGTGGCGTGGGCAGAACTCCTGGGGAAACGTGCTTAAGATCCGGCTCCCGGATGGCTGAGCCTGGCTGGCCTCAGCGCCCCGGAACGTGCCGAACCAGCCCCCCCCCCGCACCCCACCTGCGGGCGCAGGACGCGCGGACCCGGCCTCCTCCTGAGGGCCAGAACCGGGCAAGTGTAGGGGCAGGAGTGGACACAGGGCAGGTTTCCTGATCCCGCAGACCGGGTGAAGGAGGAGTCAGAGTCCTCAGGGGTTTTGCAGGCTTTTATTGGGATTACCAGGCACACGGCAGGCCTCTCAGCCCCCAGCAAATCCGCACTCTCTCTGGGCTCTCCCGCGAGCTCTGCTTCTACTTCTGCTTCTTTGCTTCTGTCTTGGCTTCTCTTCGGCTTCTTTCTCAGCTTCTACTCGTGTCCCCGTGACGCCGCCCCTAAAAGCCCAGTCTCAGCCCAGGTGAACCCCATCTACCTAGGCCCACACCCCGCGCCAGGCACCCGCCATCAGGCATGCGTTCAGGACGGCAGGATCCATCATCCATCCTGCTGGCGGGAGGGCAGAACAGCCTGACATTTTCTTTACCCTACAGCCAGGTAACCGCCCTCTTTGGGGCTCCTTTTCTGTAAAATGGGGATAAGCTTGGCAACTCCTAATTCATACGTGCCAAATGCGCTCCCACAGGGTCCCCCGGCACCGGACGGCCTCGGAGTAGGTCTGCAGCTCCCGCCCGCGCCGCCTCCTGTTCTATCCACCCCCCTCAACCGTAACACCTCCCTGCCCCACCTGCAGCCGCAGGGGGCTGAGCGCTCTCTGGGAGTCCCCCTCTCCCTCGGGGGTCTCGCCCGCACCCCAGAGGGGGCGTCTCGCCGCGGAGTCTGTCCTCACCGCTCTCGCCCGCGCCGCCCCGGAGCTGCGGCCCCCTCTGGACTCGCCCCGACCCCCGAGACGAGCGAACGGATCCGCTCTCCCGCCCCCCCCCCCAGCCGCCGTGGCGCAGAGGCCGCGCAGCCCCGCCCCGGCCCGGCCCCCCGAGCTCCCTCACCTGCACCTGCACCTGCACCTGCTGCGCAGGAGCCGCATGAAGTCCCAGGGCCCGGCGCATCGCCGCCTTCAGAGCGCGCCATCATGTGCTGGAAGCACCGTCGGCGCCATCCGGGGACGCCGCGTCTCTGCCTGACGCTGGTCGCCGCGTGTGAACGAGACCCTCGGGCTCACCAAGGCCCAGGTCATCGGGACAGGCGCTTCGGTGCTGGCGACGCGGCTGGAGCAAGTTCACGAGCCAATCCTGCTGCGCCCCAGCCCGGGGCTCTGACCTGTGGCGGCCACCGGACCTGCCTCCGAAGCTCCTCGCGGGTGAGCAGCGAGGCCCCGAGCGCACCTGGTCGAGGTGAGCAGGGAGGCCCCGAGCGCCCCTGGTCGCGGGTGAGCAGGGAGGCCCTGAGGGCACCTGATCGCGGGTGAGCAGCGAGGCCCCAGCGCCCCTGGTCGCAGGTGAGCAGCGAGGCCCGAGGGCACCTGGTCGCGGGTGAGCAGCGAGGCCCTGAGGGCACCTGGTCTCGGGTGAGCAGCGAGTCCCTGAGGGCACCTGGTCGCAGGTGAGCAGCGAGGCCCGAGGGCACCTGGTCATGGGTGAGCAGCGAGGCCCTGAGGGCACCTGGTCGCGGGTGAGCAGCGAGTCCCTGAGGGCACCTGGTCGTGGGTGAGCAGCGAGTCCCTGAGGGCACCTGGTCGCAGGTGAGCAGCGAGGCCGAGGGCACCTGGTCGTGGGTGAGCAGGAGGCCCCGAGCGCCCCTGGTCGCGGTGAGCAGCGAGGCCCGAGGGCACCTGGTCATGGGTGAGCAGCGAGGCCCGAGGGCACCTGGTCGCGGGTGAGCAGCGAGGCCCTGAGGGCACCTGGTCGCGGGTGAGCAGCGAGGCCCCGAGCGCACCTGAGGCGCTTCCCAGGGCGCCCCGCATCCTGCCATGGCGCCGCTCCTCCGCTAGGGGGCGAGACAGGGGTGACAGCCTCTCTCTCTTCCAAAAAGTTGTTGTTTTTAAATAGAAGTAACATGGCATTATTATATAAGTTTCAGGAGTGTGACCTTATAAATCAACATCTGTGAATACTGCATTAAGTCCCCAAAGCTCTCAGATACACAGGGTAGAAAGATCTGGACGTGGGCACCTCCCGGTAGAAGGAAAATCCCTCGGTTGTGCACCACTAACAGCAAGCAGGTTTCCAAACCAACGGAGATAGCAATCGACACAGTATATTTTCCATATTTCTTGTGATACTATTTGGTTTCTTTCCAATTACGTTTCAATTACCGATACAATTCCTTTAGGAAACACGGGAACCTGTAATTAATTAAAAACTTAACCGCCTGTTGTTAATTTTAAGTACATCACCTAGTCTATATGTCATGATTTAGTGGGAAAATGTTAACCTGGACTTTAAATCCATCTTGAAAAATAACGGGCCGCATGCCCTTCAAATAAGTCATTCGCCTTCAAGAGCTTCCATTGTCTTTATTTAATACAAGACAAAACATTTGCCTTCACAACCTACCGTGTTGCTTGGGAGCTCAGATTGAGACAGTTTACCTGGAAGAGGTTGGGAAGTTGGAGCTACCCCAGAAGCAAAAGGTCTATCAGAAACTGAATTTCCAACAGTGTGTTTGTTTGTTTTTTAAAGATTTATTTTTATTTATTTATTCATACAAGCACTGGGTACAGTCAGAAGCGCGGGAGGGTGAGAGAATTCACCAGAGCCAGAGCGGGGAGCAGAACAGGCAGAAGGACCGAAGGACACTGCTGAGGGGAGCAGCGGGCGGCAGGAGGGGTCTGCGCGCCATGTGGGACCATGTGGGACCCTCCTCTGGTGGCTGGGGAGCAGCCGGGGATCGAAATGGGCAGCTTCGCAACCCAGCGCTCAACCGCTGTGCCACCGGGGAGGCCCCCAACAGTGTGTTTGAATTAAAACGTTCCTGGTGACAGACTTTCAAGGTATCAGCTGCTCAGAACTTACACAGAACAAGGGTGGCTTGTTTAGTCCAGTTATGATGCTGCGTTTTTATTTTAATAAAGTGCCATCCTAGTTAACATTGTGATGGGATAGGATTCTGCCCTCGGGGGTGGTCATGGTAGCTCTCCCTTCACCAAAGCCCCCTTAGTCCACCATAGTCCACATGCCCCACTCCCCCAACACCCACCTTGGAAACTTCAGACTTTCGGTTTGCTTTCAAGAGGTGTGTTGGTCTGATCCTTTGCTTTTTCTGTATTCCATGCATAAGTGGAATCCAGTATTTCTCTTTCTCCTTCTGATGTTTTTCACTTAGTAGGATCCATTCCAGCTGTATCCATGCTGCCGCAAAAGGCATGAGTTTATCTTTGTTGATTGCTGAGTAAAACATCTTCTTGATGCACTCATCTGCTTTGAGGCATTTAGGTTGTTTCCAAATCTTGGCTATTTTTAAATAGTGCTGCAGTGGGCTTGGGAGTGCAGGGTTCCTTTTGAATTAGTGTTGTGTTTTCTGGGTAGATTCCTAGGAGTGGAATTGCTAGATTGTATGGCAGACCCATTTTTAGGAGCGCCACCCTGCTTTCCATAGAGGTTGGACCATTTTATGTTCCCGCTTACAGTGAACGAGGGTTCCTTTTTCTCGACACCTTCACGGATGCTGTTTATTTTTTTGAATTCACATTTATTACACAACTGGATACAACACCGTGGATAGTAGGATGACAAGTGGTTTCTTCCTGTCAATCCCCTTAAGTTAATTATTAAGGAATCAGTTTTGATGTGTGTTTGTGTGTAGGGTAAAACACACAGTCGTAAATGCTACAAGACCGTGATTCAACAATTTTTTAGTCAGGATTTTTAAAAGCACATGGTTCTGGGTGTGTAACTCTTCTTCCTGCTCCCGGCACCCAGCGCCTGGCAGGTCTCCCTTCCCCAGGGGCAGGAGTGCCACGGGGCTGTGGTTCTGTCCTGTTTGCCTGCTGTGACCGGGGCCCATGAAGCAGGGCATGGAGAGAACCAGAGTTAGGAGGCTGGGGCATCTGTGCTGCTCACAAGCTCTCTTCTCAGGAATAGAGAAAAGTCACAGTGGCGGTTAAGACCATTTAGCTCTGCAGACCTGTTGTCTCCTCGGAGACATGGGGGTGACAGGACAGTGAAGCTCTGGTCAGAATAAATGAGAATTCATCCTCAAGCTCCCCCTCCCATAGTTCCCTGACTGCGTGGTAGTCCAGGCGCCCCACGCCAGGTGCGCAGGTGCATCTGCTGTGAGCAAGCGTGCTCCTCTGTCCGTGCTCTCTACCAGCGCTTCTCTCTTGCAGGCAGGACAAGCTGAGAGCACCAGGAGGACGCTCCCGGGGGTGTCGAGTCATGGGAAGCAGTTCAGCATCTCCCCACCAGGGGCAGTAAAGAGCCAGGAGGCAGCCAGGAAGGGAATGAAAAAAATTTTTCATCACTAGCTGCCTCCAGGTTCCCATTAAACACCTTCTAGATGTTTATTGCTCCTCCTGGAAAGAAGAAATTAGGAGGGATAAGTGGCTCCCAGAGTCACCCCATGAGTGTGCACTACTCACAGTTGGCTGGGTTCAGGCTAATCTTTTTGGAGACCCTGCTACTTTTTATTGAATTTTTTTTAAAAGATTGATTTATTTATACAAGAACTGGGGTACAGGTCAGAGGCACGGGAGGGTGAGAGGATTCACCAGAAAGTGCGGGGAGCAGAACAAGCAGAGAGATGGAAGACACTGCTGAGGGGAGCAGCGGGCGAGGCAGGAGAGGTCTGCTGCACCATGTGGGTAGCTCCGTGGCTGACGGGACAGAACTCATGCTGCAGAGGCTGCAGACAGCTTCACAGCCCTGTACGCAACCCGCTGTGCCACTGGGGAGGCCCGAGACCCTGATACTTCTGACAAAGTTGGGGACCAGCCCATCTGTAGGCATGAGGGGTGTGAGACCAAAGATGGTGTGGGGGTCAGTTACTCTGTGGGGTTTCAAAGCTTGATCTTGGGCAGAGAACCTCTTTGGTGTGATAGGCAAAGGAGGTCCTCTCCCCTCCTGTCAAGGTCTTTATCATTCTTCTCTTCAGCAGCTTGGAGCCAAGAGAGGATTGAGAACAGCTGGCCGAGGCCCAGCATTGGGAGCTCAGGATGAACTGACAGGTGGCCCATTGGAGGGGCCGGCTCTGATGAAATGCCTCCGGCAAACCACTCACCTGGTAAAATGCTGCCTTCCCCACCATATGTCATGCCTGAGTCTTTGCCAAAACAATTCTTGGCCAGCACAAGCCCATGTCTTTACTATAGAGATTCATTCCACTGTTAAAAAGGAACAAAAGAAATATGCATTTCATGAATATGAAACTAGAGAAAATGGGATGGAAAATTGGCCAACTTAATAATATTTACTTCAACACTTATCATAGAACAACTGAACTTATTCTGGATGTTGCAAGAGGATATTATTATGGGAAATTTTATTTTCTAGTTGAAATTATCTTCTATATAGCATGCATTTGTTGCCAGCAATGAAAGTCTTTCAAACCAAGAGTATAATGATTTTAAGTTAGCCACATCCAGAAGTCCTGATTGAGTCAAAGCCTGCATTGTGGTTAGACGCTGCGCCTCAGAATGGTTTACAAATCAAAACTGACAAGCAATTGCCTCTTCCATATATTATTATTATTAAACACATATAATTGAATTCTTGATTTAAGTGCATTTCGGTTGCATGCATTGAATATCATCTCATAAAAGGAGGAAAATAAACCCTATACAATTTGGATATTATGGCATAAATGTTTGAATAGATTTTCGGAAGGCTGTAATTTTGCAGAGGTGACATTTATAGCTTAATATGAATTCTGAGCACACTACAGTAGACGTGTGACATTGGAGACTATATACTAAAATCGTAACCTCGAGTGTGTGATGCCTGGGAACAGAAACAGCAGATAAAGGTCTGCCTGGGGCAACAGCAGAGCTACAGCACATGACCTGGGAAGCAACTTCTGGAGTAGAGATGGTGCTGGATCCATGGAGATAAAAGGTCATAATCTTCACATTTTCATGACAAAGAGGTATTCATAGCTCATAAAAATTGCGCACCTAGCATGTGCCAGGCTCTGTCACGGCTGTCTCATCCTTTTCAGGACCTCACAGTGAATGAAAGGCTCAGCAACAAGCAGGGACTGTGAACTCGACACTTGGCTTAATGAGGTGGCTTCGAAAATGACCCCTCGTCACCAGCAAGGCGTTCCCTGACACCCAAGAAGAATTTTCTGCAAAGTGGGAGTTTCTTGGTGGACAGTACATGCATGTTCTGTTCTGCTGTACGTGGGGATGGTAAATAGAGAAAACGACTCAGAAGGAGGAGGATTAAACTGAACTAGACCCTAAAACAAAGTCGAGGACTTTCTTAGGGCGCACCCACCAAATCCTGCATCACACCAAACATGTGAGGTTCTAGCTTGTTCTGATTCCATTACATGTGCTGCTGGGACAGTGCTGAATTGTCCGATTGTTTGGTTCGTGAATTGTTTCATGAGTTAATTATTAAAATATTCCACCAACATTGAACCGGAAACGCAGGGTTTCTGCGTTAGGTTTGTCATATACATTGACGCCAAAACCCGGGCTTGAGACACTTTAACGTGGGCGAAATTATCCTTTCTGCTCCCACAGGCATGCGTGAGACTCAAATGCCTAAATGGAAGCTTTTGAAACACACACACGTGCACGCACACGCAGGGTATTGATTTTATTCTGAGACCCAAAGAGAAACTGGGCTATGACACAAAGGAAGGACACGGTGCTGTCCACATGCACACCGCTCCGTGGACTCCCTGCGTCTTCAGGGGCTGCATGTAGACTCTGACCACTCCTCGCCCACCGTTTCACGAGCTCTGACTCGGCGTCCACTCTGGGAACAAAAAGGACACGATTCTGTCTTCACAGGATGCTCACCAAGCAGAAGAGACGCCAATAACCAATCAAGAAAACTAATAGAAAATTAATTGAAATTGTGATAAATCCTATAAATGGAAATTATGGTAAGAAAAAGAATACGTGGGGCCCGGCAGGAGCGGGCTCTGCCCAGCTGATGCGCATGTGGATGGGCAGGCTGGGCGGTAGCGGGGTGTGTGGGGCCTTCCCTGGAGAAGCAGCCCCTACCAACACCCACATGTAAGATGAGGGGACACCGTGGCTGGATTTTAGAGAGCAGAGAGGGAGTGTCAGGAAGTGGGGAGCAGAGAAAGGGCTGGGCTCAGGCACACAGCCTCCAAGACACCCACCGGCCAGAGGTGCAGGGTGATCAGCAGGAACAAGTCCCTCCCCTCCACCAGTGTGGGGTCGGCACCTCACTGCTAGGGGAGGAATTGGGATGTGGTGGGGACAGGAGGGTGGAGGAAGGTCAGACCCAAGGGAGGGAAGCATGTAGGAGGAGTCAGGTAGATCTGCAGGTAGAAGGGCAGGTGGGTCTGCCTAACAGTGACAAGCATCTCTTCACCTCCCCATGGGGGAGGAAATGGTATGAGCAGGAGGAAACAACATGAGTTTATTTAATTACTATTATTGAGCTATACTTGACAGATAACATTGTATTCATTTTAAGTGTTCAACATAATGACCTGAGATCCACAGACCTAGAAATTACATATAAAATAGATATAATCATATAAACACATGTATTGCAAAAGGATCGCCAGAGTAAGTTAGCATCTGTCATCACACGTAGTTGCAAATTTTTCTTCTTGTGTTGAGTTCAAGACCCACTCTCCTAGCAACCTCCACATACACACCCTGGTGTTATAGTGGACAGGCTGTTCATCTTTTCAAAAAGAAATTTGTGCCAGGCTAATGGCTTTTGAAAATTATTTGCAGTGTGATTTGAAATATTTAGCTAATTCTTTTCTTCATAGGAAAAAAATAACACACTTCTAGGAAGTTCTCAAAAACAAATAGAAGCAGAGTAGGGTGATGTTCGGGGAGACCAAGCTAACTGGTTGACTCTGGTAATTTCCCACTTACACTCACTGGGAATTTCCCTCATCACCCTCCTCTCGCAATGATTTCCACCATCGTCAGGCTTTGTGCTGATTCCCCAGCGACAATATCATGTTTTTATTTGCCACCTCTATGCTTCCAACGTTTCCCTACCTGCCTTTTAGAGAGGTATGTATGTCAAGTCTTTCCATATATTAAAATTCCGTAATTATTATCCTCACTCCTCTCCTTGTATTTTCCTTCGATGTTCTTTTTTATTAGCTTTTATGAGAAGTGCATTGCAAAAAATGGCAGATTTTCATAACCATTTAAAAAATAGAAGTGCTCAGGATATGCTGTGTAACTCTGACGATGATAATAACTTTATGACTAGTTTGCAGTGAGGGGGGTGTGCAGGGAACGTCTCGCCGCAGGTCCATAAATGGGGGTTTCACGACACACTGGCCAGCTGGCGGCTTCCGAGATCAGCGTCCTCAGGGTTCAGCCATCCCATCTAAGCCTGTTTTCTCCTCTGCATTATTAACGAGAACACAATTCTCCTCCTCCAGTTTTTTGTGCTCTCGATGATGCTCCATTTTGGGGGCATCGGGCGGGGCGCGTGTTCCCTGCAGGGCGCGCTTAGCTGCGGGTCGTTCTTCACCTTCTGGGCGATTTCCGCCCCGTAAATGTTTCGGTGGCCAACTTCCTTTTCAGCTTTCCCCGTGATTGATTCTTTCCATAATGTATCTCTCACTCACCCAGGTACCCATAAAAATAACTTACAGTTTGCTCCGTGCCATCAATAAGAGCAGCCGGCGGGCGGTGGCTCTCGCTGCCCTGCAGAGGCCGGGCTCGGCCAGCCCCGGGCAGCAGCACCACTTGCCAGGCCGTGCATCCCCGGCGGGTCCTGGCATCCTGCGCTGCGGCCAGTAAATAAGGAAAATAAGTAAATAAAGCAGTAAATAACTAAGAAAAAAATCAACTGTGGGGATTAGTGATTTTGGCTTCCCAGGCGTCTCCTGCGGCTCCTGGGGCGAGGGAAGGAGACGTGCGAAGGCCCAAGAGCTTCCTCCGTGGATTTCTTGGGCCCTTGGGTCCTCCCGAGGAGATGCTCTCAGGGGAGAGGCAGACGGCGGGTTCTTTGGGAGTCCTCTGCACCTCCCCTGGAGGCAGGGCCCCCCGCTGGGTGGCTGTGAAGGCCAGAAATGGAGGGTCCTCCCGGGAGCACCTGCGCTGGTCATCACCAGGTGTGGGAAGGAAGGGGCAGCAGCCCCCGGAGAAGGGGAAACTGCAGACCCACCCCGCAGACGCCCCCCTCTGCCAGGCCGGATGGATAGGCCGGGAGGACCGGGGCAGGCCAGCTGCCCTTTGCACTGGCTTCGTGGTGGCATGCCAGGGAGGAGGCTGCCCTGGAGGCCCCAGGAGGGTGTGCAGACCCAGCCCGGCGCCGCCAGCATCCCAGATGCCCTGGCAGTGCTCTGGGGGCGCGAGCCCAACACTAGCAAAACAAGAGAGAACAACCCCACGCACACTGGGCTGCTCTGTACCCCCCTCATCCCCCCCAGGTGGATCCCCAGAAAGAGCAGGAAGGGGAGAGAAAGCAAGGAAAGGGAAGAGGCCAGGTGTCGATCTGCTCTTGTCAAAACTGTTTCTTTAACTCACAAAGACCTACGCTCTCTGCTCCGTCCTCAGGCTGCGGCGGCCCACAGAATGCTGATGAAGTGATGAGCTGAGATGTTAAACATTTGTGCAGGTTAATATTCACACAGGCCCATTCCTGTTGACTGCTCGTGAAGCCTGATGGTGTAGATCAAATTGAGCAACAGATTTTGTAATTGTGCAGTTATGTCAAGGATGATAATCGCTAAAATGGATAATTCAGGTAAAAATGGCCTCGATTTCATGCCTCAGTGGTCAGTGTTCACTGATCCTGGACGTTCCCCCACAAGAGGACAAAAGAGAAAGTCGTTTGACAGTAAAGATTACGACTAAGAGCCCCGTCTTGTAGTGACTTTGGCTGGTCATTTCCTCTTAGATTTCCCTACAAAGAGGTTTAAGGGGGAAAGTTTACGGTTTTCTTGTAATATCTCTTTTCTTTTTATCAAACTTGTAATATTAATAGCCAGTACATGTTGAGATAATTGTAGCATAAAAATTAGATAAATCTCTGTGTGTGTGTGTGTGTGTGTGTATGTGTGAGAGAGAGAAAGGGAGAGAAAGTTTAAGTGCAATCAGGGTGATTTTAAAGGGAAAATGAGTAGCTCATGACAAACTTATAAGCTCTGTTTTCTCTCCTAAGGGGAGCCCGTGGTCACATTTCATGATGCTTATTAAGATGTTTACAATTCCACTCTTCCTCAGATGATCTATACCTTCTATCATAGTGTACCTTCAACTACAAGTAATATAAAACTGATTAAAGTGATTTAACCCAATGTATTTTCTCCATAGGCAACAGAAGGGTAGAGATATACACTCAGAAGGGAAGAATATCTCCACACTGATCCGGGGAACCAAGTTCCTCTACCTTCCTGTTCTGCAGACGTGGCGTATTACTGTCATCCTCATAGTCACAGAATGGCTGCTGTGCTCTAGGCATCATGTCTGTATTCCAGGCAGCAAAAAGGAGAGGGAGGAAGGGTCAAAAGAGCATCTCAACTGAGTCGGACCCTTTATCACAGAAAATAAACTTACCCAGGCTCCACCCCCCAAAATAATGACTATTTCTTATTGGGCAGAACGATGTCATATGGTCATCACTAGCTAGCAAGGACTCTGGAAACATGAGATTTGTTGGGCACATGGCTGCCCAAACAACATAAGAATTTCCTTAGAAATGGACGAAGAAGTGTGGTAAACACTGGATAGACCACTCTGTGTCTTCTCCAGTGTCCTCTGCGGTCAGGACATAGTTATATAGTCTTTTTTGACTAATTGACATTGACATGGATTAAAGATACTTAAGATGTGTCATATTCATGGTAGCATGAGGACGGAGCTGTGACCCCAAGATGAGGCCACGCATATGGGCTGACTCGGGATGGAAGAGCTCCCAAGATCCCCCCCTGAGCCCCTGGGAGGAAGCCCCCAACTCTCTGTGCTGCTATCTCTGTGGCCCCTGGTCTTGGGTACAAGGGTGGGTGGAGGACGTCAGAGGTGAGCTGGAGAGAAGAGGCACTGGCTCTGTGACCTGGGGGACAATGGTGTACAGCATCCAGGACGACCTGTGCAGTCTTCACCACTTCCTCCGAAAGGTGAGAGGAGGCTACAGGTAGCTCGCTAGGTAGCTAGATTGATAGATGGAAAACAGATAGATAGAAAACAAATTTGCTCACTTTCTCTTCAATGTCTCGCCTCACGCTGGTGTTCTTCAGCAATGTAAAACAAATTAGGAGCCTCAGCGGGAGAGCGGAGAGTCCCAGATCATGTTCAAATGTTTTGCATCAGGAAAATGAAATGAATTTCAGTCCATGATAATATAGACAAGACATTCTTTCATCAGCATTCCTGCTATGGTCAAGCTGGACGACGCCTGCGTCCACCCCCTTGCCACACCGATGGCGTCTTCATCATCGACATCCCAAGGAGCCCTGGCCTCCACCCACCCCCGCGTCCAGGAGCCCAGCTGCGCAGGGCCCCACTGTGCAAACGGACTCCGCTCGCTCACATGGCGCTTTCACGCCATCTCTCTCAATTACGGCCCACTTCTTCTCTCTGGGAAATATCCTCTTTAAAACCTGTATAATTTCTAGAACTCATTGGCCATGTTTCTTGTTGACAAGAAAATCACCTGGTTATGTTTTATGTATAGGCCATATGCCACAGCCAAATAGCCAGTCTTATTCTGCAGAAAGTAATTTAGTACAAATTGAGGACGAGCAAATTTACGCAGGTGGAAATAAATAGATGTTGAGTTCTTTTATTCCTCGACTAATTTTCCAAAGGTATTTTCCTTGTGTCCCAGAATTTAAATCTGATGAAATGAGCCTCCTACTTCCTCCTTCCCACACCTACACGGATGAGGGGAAGCTTGCATTGCTCTTAATTGTTTCAAAGGCACCACCACCTCCACAGCATCTCTCTGTGACCAGATGTTCTCCCCTGGCCAGATTTAGCTCTGCTGGCACTTAGCATCTTTCAAAGCCAAGAGTTACAGCGATTTTCGGGCATGAGATTTCCACTTTTGATTGGGCTGGATAGTTACAGACCATTTAACTAAATTACTCTTGAGAAGTATCGACCTTAAATTGGCACCATTACAACCAATTATTAAAACCCTTTCTGTGATTTGTTTTGTCTTGTTTTCCTTTGCACTTCAAGAGGTAGAAAAGGCTTGTGTGCCAGATTCGAGAATGAACATATTGTTTCTTGACCTTCTTTCCCATGTTGGGGTGGAGGCTAGTCAGGGGTCACGCAGATGGCCGTGGGTTGGAGATCACTCCGTTACAGGTGAGGACAGCCTGAGCTGGCGCAGAAAGGGGCCCTCTCGGGCCATTGTCTGGATTGTGTGTGTTGGGATTTCATTTGCATGTGGCATTTGGGGAATCTCTGGGATTCCCCAAGTGAATATTGATTAGCGAGCCTGCCTGCAATCATGGTCATTTCATAAAGACATAATTGTGGGGTCTCCAGCGTCCATCTTTGGAAAAGCATGTAGGTTCTATGAGATTGCTAAAGCCTAGGGAAAGATACGTTTCTTTTCCATGTAAAAATGGTGGTTGTGGGGCCTCCCTGGTGGCGCAAGGGGTTAAGCACTGCACTATGAAGCAATCTGAAGCCCCTACAGCATGAGTTTGATCGCTGGCCGGCCAGGGAGCAACCCACATGGCGAGGCAGACCTCTCCTGTCTCCCCGCTGCTCCCCTCAGCAGTGTGTTTCAGTCAGTCTGCCTGTTCTGTTCCCCACTCTGTCTCTGGTGAATCCTCTCACCTCATCTCTGGCCTGTACCCCAGCTCTTGAATGCATGAATAAATAAATCTTTAAAAAAAATAAAAAATAAAAATGGTGGTGGTGCAGAAGTTAAAGTCAGCACTATCAAGATATCCCCAGCCATTGCAGCACGAGTTCGACCCCCAGCCAGGGAGCTACCCACATGGCTCAGCAGACCTCTTCTGTCTCTCCTGCTGCTCCCCTCAGCGGTGTGTTTCAGTCACTCCACCTGTTCTGTTCCCCACTCTGTCTCTGGTGAACCCTCTCATGCCCCACATGCTTGGCCTGCACCCCAGTTCTTGTATGCATAAATAAATCTTTTTAAAAAAATTTAAAGGTGGCTAAAAAGAACATATTGTCTAATCCAGGCGTAGATAGTCAATTCTACACACACAAAACCAGAATACTTTCTCAGAGTGTAGTCTGGACACACATCCACAATCACAGGGAAGTCGGCCAGGAAATCCATGAAGCTTTTTGAGAAATCTGGTCGAGAAGCCCTAACCAGTTTACTAGGCTGCAGTGGCGAGTCTGAAAGGGGGGGAACAGGCGGGACCCCAACACCCGTGGCTCTCCCTGTCCGCACAGCAGGAAGGTTGACCTTTGAGGTCTTAGAGGAGAAACACAAACCCTAGAAAGCCAGTCAGCCCCGCTAGCCAATAAGCTGGCAATGTAAACCAGATAAAACACCACCAACTCTTTATTAAGACAATCAACAAAGCAAATTTGAGAAGAAACTCTCAGCAATGATTACAGTGAATTCAGACAAAATAGAAAACATGAACTGTGTTGAATTACTGCATTGGCACATTGTCTTCTGGGGTTTTACTAACTTACATTCATCCATCTCACATTGTGTTCGATAGCTTTGTTAGTCTGCATTGTGTAGAGCATGCGGAATTACTATTCTAGGCCACCTCACACGTACCATCTCACTCAATTGCAGGGGTGATGCCGTCACCACCTCTGACAGTACAGAAAGGATCTAAGATTCGTCAGCTCCTGTGACGAAGCCTGTGCACCGTGCACGTGCTGAGGGCTGAAGCCGGACCAAGGTCAGCTTGTCTGACCCAGAGCCAAGCTTAGCACACCTGTGCACCTGCTACCCAAAGCCCCGGTGCTTTTCCTGGGGTAAACGTCACAGTATCCTGGAACCAAGGTTTCCAGTTCCACCTCTGTGGCACCTGGACTCCAGGACTTGTGGAAAATCCTTCCTCTGGAAATATCTTTTTCTCAAGATGTTAAAGTCAACTTTTATAGAGAGGTTTAAACTAAGTGTCCACTGGGAGGTCAGTGTGAGTCCCCCGAGTGTTAGTACAGGATGGAGTGTTGAGCCCCATATCCAAACATGTATATGCACACACATACATGTATGAGGCATACATGTGAGTGTACATAACATCCACGCCCATGTGCACACACACCACACATGCACCGAAACTTCAAACTCACACTTACCCATGCTACACTGACCAAGGGAGAGGCCTCTGCCACCGAATCTATGGGCAGCACCTTTGCTTCCTCCACCTTCAAGCTTGGCGCTGACACCATAGTGAATTCAGGCGACCATTGGTGGAGGGAGAGCCCGTGGCCATGCATGAGGGGAGAAGTCCTACATGGTCAAAATATTGGCCAGGGTGTCACACAATGGTACTTCGTGAAATAAATAATTTTTAAAACATCAAGTGAGCAGAGTGCTCAGTTAGGATCTATTCAGAGCACAGCAGTGGAGAAGCTCCAGACTTTAAGGTTTGCTCATGAATGTGCCAAGAAGCAGGTTGTAGAAGGCTTTCTTTTACGAGATGACAAAGGAAAGCTATGGAAAGGGATAAAAAACTGGACTATCATGCTGAGCAGTAGTGGGATGAGAATTGGGTCATACGAGGATTCTAATGAGCTATGCTTTTGAAGGCTGTCACTCTCGCTGAGTGTTAAGCTTTCAAAGGTTAAAGTCCTTCCTTCTTAGCTGGTATGAACGTTCAGCAATTGTTAAAAATGAAAAACAAGGCATGCCGGAGTGGAACATCTAACTCAGACAAACTGCTTGAGCACTTGAATCTATTCTGCAATAGCTTTACTGAGAAAAGGAAGGTTTTGTGCTTCTGTAATTCATGTTTGTTTAAATTCTAAAATATTGTGAGGATGAAGCAAAGATGGTAAGAAACTGTTTTTGCCCGAGTTGGAGAATATCACCACCCTGTCTGATGTGCAGCGACCAGCAGGCCAGTTTACCACTCGAGACGAACCCCCTGAGAAACGCCATTGTGGAAGGAACAGCGTTTTCAGTTAGATTCCTGTGTTCTGTGATGCTCAGTGTCCTCCCGCTAATCGATTGCTTTATTCATAAATTCAGTTTTCATCGCATGTGTATTAGGCACCAAGAAGCTTTCTGGCAGAGGGCGCTGCCTCAGCAAACACTAGAGAGGGGGTGGCCACCTCAGTGCCTTCCTGCCCAGCTGTCCTAAGCGCCGCCTCTCCCAACTTGGAGCCTAATCAACAGATGTGCTATTACAACTCTCGCTTCCAGTAAAGGAATTCCATGTGTAAACTCCCCTTACATGTTATCCTCTGCCCTTGCTTATCTATAAAGAGTTAAACAACATTAGCCACAGAACAAGCCAACATGGTATTTATTTAAACTTTGCTGTGACGAGCCTGCTTCTCGGCACTGTCCCTTAATTTGTGCTAAATCTGTGAGTTTATTTTTTTAAACCTTTTTTTTTTTAAAGATTTATTTATTTATTTATACAAGCACTGGGTACGGTCAGAAGCGTGGGAGGGTGAGAGAATTCACCAGAGCCGAAGGGGAGAGCAGAGCAGGCAGACTGACAAAGTACACTGCTGAGGGGAGCAGCGGGCGGCAGGAGAGGCCTGAGCGCTATGTGGGACTCTCGCTAGCGGCCGGGGATGGAACCAGCGCTGCAGAGGCTGCGGGCAGCTTCGCAACCCAGCGTTCAACCTCTGCGCCATCAGGGGAGGCCCCAAATCTGTTAGTTTAGAGCAAACTAATTTTGCTCTAAAGTTAGTTCCAGGGACACTGACCACTGAAACTACTTCCAAATGATACAAGACAGAGTCCATGGAAAATTCTCCATTCCACAGTTATTCAAACTTCCCCTCGCTGACCCTGTGGCTTCGCTCACTGCTGAGAACAGAGAAAATCACGGAACAGAACTGACCACCACTTTTTCCTATGATGTAATAGAAATTCACCTCCCCCAAATTAAAAATGAACACCTTGCCCTTGGACATAAGATTCACGCTGCTCCTCCAGGGCTTTTGTCTTTTCTGTTGAATCTTAAATCATGATGTGAGCAATTCCCCAGTTCGGGGGGAGCTGCTAGTGTCAAATTCAGCTAAATTGTAAACATAACGCAGCACTAAAATCACATGGTTTTCCAGTTTCTCTAAAGTTAGTGAATATGTAGATGTGTTTGTGTGTATGGATGTGTGATATGGCTATTTTATTACATCTAAGTTATCAAAAAATGAAAAAACTTTGAAAATGAACCTCTGAATTACCATCCGTGGCTGGGCTATTTACATTAGGTGATGTTACTTCTCATTTATCCAAAACTTAAAATGGGTTGGCCTGCGCTTGATGGCATTCATTACACTGTTCTCCAGTTTATTTAGCAAGAGCTTTCCCAGTAATTACTGATAATAATGATCAGCCCCTTACTCTGTGCATACAGTAATACAAGAACAGGAGGAAGACATTTCCTTGCAGATTTAATCAACCCCAAAGGATATTTTCCAGGTTCTCTCCAAAAGCCATTCTTTTTAAGTGAATCGGTGCTTCTGATAAGATTGAACTCGTGATAAGATGCCCTAATGAACTCTACCTTCTGCTCAAGAATGCAGAAATGGGGCATCCCTGGTGGTGCAAGGGCTTAAGTCACAGCACTATGAAGCCATTGGCAGCCACAAGTTGGATCCTCGGCCTGGGAGCTACCCACATGGCGCAGCAGACCTCTCCTGACTCGCCCGCTGCTCCCTCAGCAGGGTATTTCAGTAGATCTACCTGCTGGTCTGCCCCCCACTCTGTCTCTGGTGAATCCTCTCACCCCCCAGAACTCTGGTTTGTACCCCAGTTCTTAACAGCACCTACAGGTGTATCTACACGGGGGAAGCCATATATGCAGGCTAAAGAACTTCATTGGCTTCCCTTCATAAGAGTGGAGCAAGCAGTGGCGGCTCAAGGTCATTCATGTCACACAAAACAGGAACAGAAACCCGTCATTTCATTGTAGGAGACCCCTCAGTGACCCCCCATATGAAGGAGACCTAGGTCTGCGTACTTCTCCCAAGAGCAGAAGCAAACGCAGAAAATGGGACCCTGACAGGACATAAGAAACCCTAAGCCAGCCCCACAAGGAGGAGGCACAATCAGCAGGATCCCAGCCCCCCCCCCCGACACCAAAGCCACCATCCACCAGCCTCGGGGGCCTCCTCCTTGAGGACCCCGATATGGAGCCCAGACCGGGGGTCCCGCTCTCCCTGTTGACATTCCAGACCACAAGGTTGCTTGACACTGAGGAGCTGCAGGGCCTTTTTGACGGTTTCAGCAACCATTCACCATGCATTATATCTTCTCATCATTTACGTAAAGTTGATTATTTTGGCCTCCAGAGCTCAGGACCAGAATATGATTTATTACTTTCCTCCCAACATTATCTTGTCACTGGGGCTAAGGAAAGAGACTCCCCCGGCTCTGCCGACCTTTGGCGCTGGCGTCTCTGCCCACGTGTTTGCTGCTTTATGTTAATAAACTGTCAGCATTTTCACATGCAGCTTTCCCGGGCCGCTTCTTCATCGAGATTTATTATCTCTCTTCGGGGCAGGTGAGGGAGGGAACGGGCTTGTGGGGTGCCTGCCCCAGATTTTCACGGAGTCCAGGGTTGCATCAGACCTTCTTTCTGTGTAATCACTCAGCGGCCTGCCCTTAGCGCTCCCCTGACCCCACAGGAAACCGCTCTTCAAAATACGTCCTGACACGAAGCCTCTTCCATAAAGATCAGCCAAAAATTAGAGGGCGCGTGGGAAGTGAATTGGGGTCTGAACACACAATCTTTTGATTTGAAAGGAGGCTTTTCATCCATTCTACAGCCCTGTAAAGACATTCACAGACTGTTCTTTGGATAACCTTATTTCTATGCAGAAATTAATGTTTTTGGAGTCATGTAGCCTTTTTGTCATGATGCCCTATTTCCCGGCACCGGCAGTACCGAGTGTGTCACCTGAACGGCAACGCGAGCTGCAGTGACCCCCACTCCTGGCCGGCGCTCCTCGGGGCTGTCCTCAGTGTTTCATGACTCGATTTCTCTCGAATTCACCGACTTCACAGATGTGTCACTCTGCCTTCCTCCCTTGAGCTGTCGAGGGTGTAGTTAAGAGATGATAGCACGAGCCCCTGGCTTTTTCGATGTAGACTTCAGGGGGTACGTTTGAGTCCTGCGCTAAAATGACGGTTCTGATGGGCTCGGCGGGGGCCAATTTAATTTCATTGTATCACAACTTACTAGTACCCGTGATGTAAAATAAGATCTGCCTGCACCCTGGGGTGATGACGAGGAACTGGGAGGTAAGACACCCTTGGTGCTGTTGAAGCCTGGACTTTGGATCTGCCCATGATGGGATCGCATTTTCCCCTAATGACCGACAACATCTCTCCCCCCCCACCACCACTCCGTGGGTAATGCCTTGTTGCATCAGCGTGGGGAGGAAGACGATTCTGCCCGGGGCCCAATTCTCGCTACTCTCTGCTCCTCCCCTCATGACACATGAGCCAAACTCTTCTCCCACCTTCTATATGGTCACACCTGGTTTCTACTTCTGTTTTCTCTTTCTCCAGTGAAACCAAAATCTGGAGACTGCAAATACCATGACAGTGCGTCATTTTGTTTACAACAGGGCATGATTCTGTCCTCGGGCCTGAGAGCAACGAGCTGAGTGGGAGAATTCCAGCAAACTGCCAACCTGTGTGCTGTTCCGCAGAGTTATGTGAGCTCAGGGGTTCTTACAACCCAGCGGTGACACTGAATGGTCTATGATTAAAAGTGGAAAAGATGCATGTTTTTTATTAATTTATTTATTCACTCATTTTTCTTTTTAATCTAGCGTTCAGGGAAAATGTGCCGTGTGCTTGTATTGCACACTTAGATGTGATGAGTGTAGGAATTAGAGAAAATGTTTCTGTGCCTAAAGAACAGTCCAGAGGAGGGACAAGTGGACGTTAAACCTAGAATGGGGACAACCTCTGTGGCCAGTGCTGCCTGTGTCACCTCTCGCTTCGGCTAGTGGTTTCATTGTTCTGGCTTTGCCATTTGACATGAGGGACAGGGATAGAGATCGTCGGAGGAGCTGGGCGGAAGATACCTTGTGGTTGACTGTGACAGATGCCAAATCAAGGGCATTGCTTTAAAAGCCAGCATAAAATTTAAACATTTCTCAAATCCATTAAAAGATACTCCCTAATTGGGCCTCCCCGGTGGTGCAGCGGTTGAGCAAAGCTCCCCGCGGCCTCTGCGGCGCAGGTTCGATCCCCGGCTGCTCCCCGGCCACCGGAGGAGGGTCCCACATGGCGCGCAGACCTCTCCTGCCGCCCGCTGCTCCCCTCAGCAGTGTCCTTCGGTCCTTCTGCCTGTTCTGCTCCCCGCTCTGGCTCTGGTGAATTCTCTCACCCTCCCGCGCTCTGACTGTACCCAGTGCTTGTATAAACAAACAAACAAACAAATAAATAAACAAATAAATAAATAAAAATGCATGCCTCTTTAAAAAAATAAATAAATAAATAAAAGATACTCCCTAATTTTAAGAATCATTGTCGGTTTACGTGGACGTAATGTCAGGCACAGTCTCATACAAGATGTCCATTGAGACAATCATTTTCAGGGGCTGAGTGACGACATTTAAGTGAAGTGAAAACTTTTCAGAAATGCGATGGCTTCCTGTTTGAGCCTGGAACACACGGATGAAACTGTCCTCCCTGCTCACACCTCTCTGGCTGAAATCAAAAGATATGAAAACATGTCTTCTTGCCTCGCCCACAGCCAGGGGGAGGCGCGCCCGTCTCTGCACTAGACTCTCACTTTCTACCACTTCCCCGCCGCTCACCGTTGTGTGTTCCCGGTCCCACCAAAACACGATGAACGTGAGCTCCTGGGGGCAGAGGCTGCCACTCGCTTGGTTCCCTGACAGCCGCCCTCGCCTGTGGCCTTTTGAATGTGGAAGGATTCGCTCCAGACCTCATGGGTGCTTGAAGCCCCACCCTCCCCCTCAACATCCCACCCCCAACCCGCCCCCCTCAACCGGGCCACACTAGCAGCACATGGACAGTCCCCTTGTATTTAGAAAACAAAACTCTTCCAGAACAGGAAATAACATGTATCCACCGTGGGCTGCAATGGCACCCTATGGGTCTGCTCTCTGCTCCGCTGGTAAAATAAACTCGGCCCACTTGTTGGCTTTCTCCGCCGGTGTCTCTGTGTCTCCAGGCTCCTGTTCTTGCTAACACTCCAACGCAGCCCAGGGCAGCTCCACGACATTGTGAGGACCCCAGGAGAAATGTGGCCTCACAATCTTTATTTTTTTTTAAAGATTTATTTATTCATACATACAAGAGCTGGGGTATAGGCCAGAGATGCAGGGGGTGAGAGGATTCATCAGAGACAGAGTGGGGAGCAGAACAGGCAGATCTACTGAAACACACTGCTGAGGGGAGCAGCGGGCAAGACAGGAGAGGTCTGCTGCGCCATGTGGGTAGCTCCCTGGCTGGGTGGGGATGAAACTCGTGCTGCCGAGGCTGGGGACAGCTTCACAGTGCGGTGCTTAACCCCTTGCACCGCCAGGGAGGCCCCGGCTTCACAATCTTAACTCAGCCAGAGGATCCGTCTCGTGGAAAGACCACTCAGGTAGAATGAAGGCGGCCCCGGGCAGGGGTATGGGGGCAGGGACTCTTCATATCCTCGGCCTTGCTGAACAGAGGGCCTCGGGGACCTCAGTGACACTGATGGGAGGAGACAATCCACACCACAGGGACCCCACACAGGAGGCTACATGGGTGTTAGGGTGAGTCACACTCAGGAGACCCCACCCGGACACTGAACAGGACAAGACGGGGCCCAGCCCTGACGCAGCCCCAAGGGACCAGAAGCCACGCGACCCCTTCTGGGGCGGGACGAGAGGACAAGCTAGTTTCACCCCGAAGGCCATGCCGACGCAGGCGCTTAAAACTTCCAAACTGTGAGGGGTGAACATGCATCACCTTGAGTCCTGCCAGTGCCAGGGTCTGTCATGCAGAGAGAGGGTCCCCTGCTGTCTGGACGAGACAAACCGCTGTGTGCAGGGGCCGCTTCCTGGGCTGCAGCTCACAGCAGAGGACTGCGAGGAAGCAGAAGGCCCGCAGCGTGTTCTCTGAGGAGTCTGGGAAGACAAGGCCCTTAGATTTATTCCTAAGTTTGACAGCCGGGCAGCGAGCACCCCCAGCCACACACAGCATCTGACTTTCAAGTCATTGAAGGTTTTACTGCCATATTTTGCAAGTTTTATTTTTATGAAGAGAAAGGATGTTCATTCTTTGACGTGTATACCTTGAAATCCAGGATGACGTAATGAGGTGATGAAAGTCAAAGGAACATCGACATCTGTGTATAGGTGCTTAGTCCTTTTAAAGCATGGAAACGGGTCGACGTGGATTTTGTTGCTGATACCATGTCACTCTTTCCTTCCAAATGACCCCGAGCATTTTGTAAGCTGTACTTGGGATCAAGTGTTCTCTGAACACGCAAGTCCCTAAAACCTGCCACGTGCAAAATGTAAGTTGCTATTAGTTACGGGACGTGGTAGGTTTTTTTGTAACATCATCCCTCACTAATGTAAAGACAGTGAACAACACTTCCACGCCAAGACCTGCTTTAGGGCGTGATCTCAGGATGCACGCCACCCCCAGCTTCCACGGGCACCGACAGTCTGGGAGTGACCCGGCTGGCTCAGCGGCTGGCACCCCTGCTCCCCTAGCAGGTATTTTGAACATTTCCACACAAAATTCTCCTTAATATTATCTCTTTATATGTTCGTTGTTAAAATGAAAAGAGACATTGTAGGGTAAGGAAAAATGTCAGGCTTTTCTGCCCTCCCGCCGTCAGGACAGATGAGGGATCCCTGAGGTCCTGAATCATGCCTGATGGCGGCACCTGGAGTAGGGCGTGGGCGTAGGTAGATGGGATTCACCTGGGCTGAGACTGGGCTTTTAAGGGCGGCGTCACGGGGACGCCAGCAGAAGCCGAGAGAGAAGCAGAGAGAAGGCCGGAGAGCCCAGATAGAGTGAAGACTTGCTGGGGGCTGGGAGGCCTGCCAGCCTCCGGCCCCCCAGCACCCCTGCCTGCTGTGTACCTGGTAAATCCCAATAAAAGCCTGCAAAAGCCACTGAGGGCTCTGACTCCTCCTTTACCTGGTCTGCTGGATCCTAGAAAACCTGCCCTGTGGTCTTCCTGCCCCTACAATTGGCGTAAGTCAGCAAGATGATCCATGCAGACGGGTATGGGGCCCTCCGAAGACCTGGAGGGACTGAGGAGTAGCAGACTGTGTTTGCCTGTGACGACGCTGGACGTGTCAGGGCGGCACAGGTGATGGACAAGGTCTGGGAGCTGCGGGACGAGACCTCGTGTGGAGGAGACACCCGAGAGGAGCAGCCAACGACCCCTGAGGCAGCAGAATCATCGGGGAAGAGAGGACCACGATTCGGAGCTCCCCAGTGCTGATGCAGGGAGAGGCCAACGGACTTGGAATAATGGACTTGGACTGATGGACTTGGACTGACAATCCTGCCAGAAGGTGGAGGAACTTTGCCAAGTTGAGTTTTTGGGACCCTGGGGAGGATGCTATTGTTTGTATACCCAGCAGATGGGAATCTGGGGGTGGCCAGTGGGCCTCAGTGGCCCAAAGCAGCCTGTGTATGCCCAGCAGCCAGGCAGAGGAGAAAAGCCAACCGAGAAGGCAAAAGCTGGTGCTGATGCTGAGTTTGGGAAGCCCTGGGTGGCTGCTAAGCACTAAGTAAGCTGAGCAAGGCCAGTGAGTCTCGTACAATCAGCTGTGGGGGATGCCCTGCTCGTTCTCGAGTGAGGGCGAGGAGCTGAGGAACCTGTCCTTGGGGGACGGCTGGGGAACGTGGCTTGGGGTGGAGCCCAAGCCGCATGTAGAGTTTGGATCCCCGACCCACGTGCTTGTGCAGTGGGTTGGCCTGAGTGCAGGGGCCTGCGAGTCGCATGGGTGGCTATGAAGGCCGAGTGTTGGAGCGACTGCAGACAGAAACCCTGAGGGTTGGCGATGACCCCCAATAGAACAGAATCGCCAATCCCAGAGCGAGTGCATCCTGGGGGTGGATGCTGTGTGTGCCTTGTAGCCGAGACGACAGCCAGAGAAGGCCGGGAAGCCTGACAGCTCCTGGCGTGTTACACTAGATGCCGTGAGTGGTTCCCCTCCCTCGTATGAGCAGCGCCTTCGGCAGCAGATGTGGTGGCTCATCTGCTGGTACCAATAATTGTCTTTTGCACTAGGTTGGGGCCCTGCCTGGACTTATTTGTGTTCTGTTGTATTTTGTTATATTGCGATGTATTTCATTTACTTTCGTGGGCTGCAATGTTCATATTGCCAGGAGACATGGGTTTATGACTTTTATATAGAGACTGATAAAGACTGTATGGCAGAAAATCCTGACGGGGTAGACTGTAGGGTACGGAAAAGTGTCAGGCTTTTCTGCCCTCCCGCCGTCAGGACAGATGATGGATCCCTGCGGTCCTGAATCATGCCTGATGGTGGCACCTGGAATGGGGTGTGGGCATAGGTAGATGGGATTCACCTGGGCTGAGACGGCTTTTAGGGGCAGCATCACGGGGACGCCAACAGAAGCTGAGAGAGAAGCAGAGAAAGCCGGAGAGCCCAGAGAGAGTGAAGACTTGCTGGGGCTGGGAGGTCTGCCAGCCTCCCGGCCCCCCAGCACCCCTGCCTGCCATGTACCTGGTAAACCCCAATAAAAGACCTGCAAAAAACCACTGAGGACTCTGACTCCTCCTTTACCTGGTCTGCTAGATCCTAGAAAACCTGCACTGTGGTCTTCCTGCCCCTACAGACATTATCAGGCTTATTCTGCAATAATACTCAATTCTCTTGTAGAATCAGTTCAAGATGGCAAACCATCTCAAATAACCGAACTTACGGCTGTCTCTGGACACGTTAAGTTGTCAAAACACTAAGATGACATATATATATATATATATATATATATATATATATATATATATATATATCTCCTTTATGCCTTTGAAATAGTTCATAGTTTCAGAATTCTGGGGTAAAAAGAGTGTCCTTAATTTCCTTAGGTACCCCCTAGAAAATGACCAACATTATGAAAGTTACTTGATACCTAGATTCTTTTTTAAAAAAATATTTTATATAATCCTTACATCATTTTTCATCTTTGCACAATGCATGCATTTTCATTTTGGTTATATTCCCCATACAATTGAACCCCCCCTTATTTTAACTCTAGTCCTTCCTTTCCCAGCCCCTCTCTCCCCCCCTCCAGTGTGTCTCTGGTTTATAGTCGCTTGTTGATTTTGATTTTTACTTTGTATTGATTAGTCTTTTTCCTGGTCCCTTATTTAGGTTTTCTAGATTCCTGCTATGAGTGAGACCATCCGGATTTTTTCTATTTCTTTCTGGCTTATTTCGCTGAGCACGATCCCTTCTAGTCCATCCATGTTGCTGCAAACTGCATGTGTTTATCTTTTTTGAATGCTGAGTAATATTCCATGGTATATATGCACCACATCTTCTTGATCCAGGCATCTATTTTTGGGCATTTGGGTTGTTTCCAAAGCTTAGCTATTGTAAACAGTGCTGCTATAAACATAGGGGTGCAGGTGTTCTTTGGAATGGATGTTTCTGTGTCCTTTGGGTAAATACCTAGGAGTGGAATTGCTGGATCCTATGGAAGCTCTATGTTTAGTAGGTCCAGAAATCTCCACACAGCTCTCCATAGTGGTTGGACCAGTTTGCACTCCCACCAGCAGTGCAGGAGAGTTCCTTTTTCTCCACACCCTCGCCAACATTTGTTGTTGCCAGTTTTTTTAACATGTGCCATTCTCACTGGTGTAAGATGGTATCACATGGTAGTTTTGATTTGCATTTCCCTGATGACAAGTGATCCTGAGCATTTTTCATGTGCCCGTTGGCCATTTGCATTTCCTTTTTGGAGAAGTTCCTTTTTAGCTCTTCTGCCCATTTTGTGACTGGGTTATTTACTTTGTTTTTGTTGAGTGTCTTCAGCTCACTTTGAGCGTTAATCTATGAGGACATCAGAAGTCTGCGGACTTAAATCTCTAGTTCAGAAACTGCTAAATATTGATTTTACACATGATCATCACAAAAGAAATCTTTCAGAATCAGTACTATCCTGATTACTTTCTGAAATGTGTAGGTTTTTCTTCTGATTCATTGATGAAAAATACTTGTGTTTTAGAATTGGAAAATCCCCATACTTTGCCCCCTCTTGTCACTGATGAAGACATGGAGTTGCCGCAGAAAGCCATCTTCCCTCAGCGCCCACAGGCCCTAGGAGCCAGTGATGATCACTCAGGGAAGGGCAGCAATAGTCTCCTTCTGACTTGCTGGAGGAAGCAGCTGTCAGTAGGTCTCCTGAAGCCTCCTAACAAAGGTTAAAGGCTCCATTTAACAAGCCACTGGTAGGGCCTCCCGGATGGCCTAGGGGCTAGTCTCAGCGCTCTCACCACTGCAGCCTGAGTTCGAGTCCCGGCCAGTGGAGGCGCCTGCAAGGAGTGTGGGAGTTAGCCCCGTGAGGGGGCATGGAGCTAGAGCGCATGTGGTGCAGCAGAAGGTCTCTTCTCTCTGTGCCTGCTGCTCCACTGTGATCTATGCTCCAGATCTCCCTTGCGCGCCTGCCCGCGCCTCCCCTCCTCCCCTCCTCCCTCCCCCCCTCCCCTGCCTCCCCTGCCCGCCTGCCCCCCCCTCCTCCCCTGCCCAACATAAGTCTGATATCTACATTGTCCCAAGTAGGGTATAGGGTGCATTAAAACAAATAATCAGTTGTGATTAATAAATACCTATGCCACTTGCAAAGTATCTTTTCCCACAGTACCTAGAGGGTTTTAATTTTGGCATTGATTTTATATTACACCATTTGTTCTTTCCCTACGCTAATGCCTGTTTTATTCGTTATAGGGAAACGCTGATGTAAAATGGGTTGCCTGACTGTGGATCCTCACCCGAGCACTTAAGAGACTTGTAATAAGACTGAACTGCAGACACACACAGAAAGGTTAATAAATGGTTTATTTACAAAAGAAGGGGGAATGAAGAACTCAAGGAGAGGGAGATAAATTGGTGAACGTGTTCTAATAGCTCCACGGAGTTGGAATCCCACTGGCACACGGAGAGCTGGAGAAATGCCAAGAGAAGCCCCAGGTCCACCTGTCAGGTTTTATACCAGGCCCGACTGCTGAACTCCACCCTCAATTCCCACCAATCCTCCTCTTCCATGAGGATGACATTACGGGATTTGTAGTTCGCGGTGGTTTCGATCTCTTTAGCCTGGAGTGGGCGCGTGGAGTCCACATAAATCTGTCTGGAGTTCGTTCAGGGCATCCTTTCTCCCCAACAATAACCCCCTTTCACTTTTTGCCCCCATTTTTATGGTGATGAAGGCCAAATGTGCATATGCTGGGGTGCAGCCTCAGATGATAATTTCTCAGGGTTCCAGTTTAGAAGAAAAACCACAGTCTCCAGGTTTTGTCCAGTGTGGCAAAAAAAGTCCTCTATTCCTGGAAGACAGTAAAATCCATGTCAAAGGAAAATCATCTGGAGGCACTACCCAAAACAAAACAGCAAATATATCAAAATCACAGGAAGAAAAAAAAATCTTAAAAACTGATGAACTGATCTTAAAGTTCTGTCCACCTTGATCCCAACTTTATCCAACAATATAGCAAAAATTTGCAAACTAAATCTACTTTTAAATCATTTAACCTAATTTTGCATAAAATCACAGGGCAGAATAACCAAACAGGAATTTTAGCTGGCTTTGGTGGAATACCCCATATAGGATCAGAGCAAACTCTTGACATCCTGTCTGCACAGGCTTCAGAAACAAAGTTGGTCTCACCAGACTCCACCTGGTGTGTCCCCTTCTCAAGGTTTACCAGGTCTTTTGCTTTTTCCCAGTTGTCCAGTCCTGCCAATGGATGCAGCTTCCTCACCTTCTTTGGAGGTCTCTGGAACCCTACAAACAAAATAGCAGGTTCTCTTCCTGGTTCAGCTCAAATTCAACTGCCTTGAAGAATTCCTATCAAAGCCACACAATGGAACATGTTTCCAATTTTCTAGTTTAAGCAAACAAAATTCCCCATTGAAGTTATGCAAAGATACTCTGCCATAAGCACTAAAAATTACTACCACTATTTTTCATACTGTGTTGGTATCAAGGGGAGAGAAAATGCAAACATAAGTTTGCTCTGCTGGGAAAAACAATGCAATATCGCTGCATATCCTGGTCAGTCAAAATGAGGAAATTTCCTTTGAATCAAACAAAATGCAAAAAATTACCAGTATTATTTCAACCAAAACTTAGTAAAAATCAGGTTTATCTTCACCAGTCTATTCAGTCCTTTGAACGAAATTTTCACTGTCAAAAGTTCTATCAATTGGAATCATTTGGGATCTTTTTCCCCTTATTTTCTCCAGAAAAAATTTCTGCAGATACCAAACCATTGACGTATACAATATTGTGGGACAACAATCAACACTGACTGTGGGTATGGATTAGTCATAATACATTTCTTTTCTTGGATAGGTTGAAATAATCTCCTATTTAAAAAAAAAAAAAACCAAAAACAAAAAACCTTAGTACTCATACTGGCTTAAAGTGATAATATTTTGTGCTTTCCAGTGAGAGAGTTACAACTCATCCTGTAGTAACTGAGGAACATATTTTACTGGGAAACTTATTTGTGATTTAGTCAAGATTTTCTCCCTTAATCAGAAAATTATACTTATAAGCTTCTGTAAAAGTATAATGTGCAAAGAAATTACTGAAACTAAAATGACTTAAATTCTCAGACACCTTTAAAATTTCATGGCTTAATATACTACTCTGAGTTTTTATGGCCTGTAGGAATTTAAGTCTTTTCACCTCTGATCTGCTCATGCAGATCCATGTCATATAAAACACCTCCACTGGTTCTCAGCTCCTATATTTCACAACACATGTGGCTGCACATCCCACCCAGTAATACAGGCCTTTCCTGAGCTTGCACCAGATGTTATTTTCCCCCAATCATCTCATTGGCCCCCAAGTCAACTAAAATTCGATGATGCTATGTTCTGAGAAAGATGATCAAAGGACTGTCTTCCTACTTTACCTGTAAAACCATAACCAGTAATCTTGACTAGCATAATAAGTGACAAGGTATGAATCCTTATATGCATGTTTCCCAATTAAAACAACGTCATCTACTTCAAATGACCACACACACAAAAAAAATGACAGTTTCAGCACTGGAAATCTTCGAGGGAGGCTTTCAAAGGGGATGGGAGCAGATGGCCCTGGGGTCTGAGGGGTGATGTGTGTCCTCAGGACAGCTGACAAGAGCATGAAGCTGACAGCTTCTGCCAAAACCATCAGCACAAGATTTCCTCATACACCTGGGACCACGAATTGTCATATGTGACTTTTCAAACAAACTCTTTTGGTCATATGTTTGCTCATTCTTCTGTTGGTCACACTGTTTAAACACTTTATGTTGTGTATTTATGACCTAAGTACTAATAACCACTTATCTAAGTCCCTCGTACCATAAGCCATGACCACCCCAATACTGGAATTCAGATCTCACAAGGGATGGCTAACACGACTGTAGGAATTGTCAGGCAAGTTATCCTCAAATAATGATGATAATACAATGAATCCTATTAAAATACCTCTATTTCAAGGGCATTGTAGTCATTAATTGTCCCTAAAAAATGATTGATGGGTACACATTCAGGAGGGTGGCTATAACTTCACTTCCATCAAAAGCGTAATTCAACCTGATCGTGTGATTTGATTGAATCCTCACCATACTTTCTCATGGATGGTGGTTCATGGTTTTGCTTTTGTTAAAATATGGAAATGAAATCCCCGGAGAGACTCAAACATTTGAAACCATATCTTTTACAATAAAATGATGTAAAATTAAAAATATTCAGGCATATTAAAAACAGAGGAAGAAGTAAAGAGAGTTACAATAAATTATCCGATAATGAATCGTAGGAAACACAAGGTGAAATACTGACTCACAAACTATAAATGAGATTCTGCAAATGAAATCTCAGCACTGAGGACAATCAGCATATTGGGCTGCATCTTTGGATGAGAAATAACCAAAAGGTGAGATTTTTGAGTAAAAATCCCTCCCTAAAAAACATGGTTGTCTTGTAACTATGATCAATTTCCACACATTAACCACGTCTAACCTAATGGACTAATGCCAACTCCACGTCTCCTCCATGGCATCGCTTTAAAGCCAGCCCACCTGTACAGGTCATGATTCTGAAAGTGCTCCACTAGGCAGGGAACACCTGGTGACTGTCAGCCCCTGCACGCATCAGGAAGTGACACTGACCACTCAGAACTAATGGGACAGGTCATTACTCACTTCTACCTCTCAAAGTCCACCAACCTCTCCACTACACAGTCCTCAGAGTCCCACATGAACTCAGCTGCCTGATCTGCCAGGGAACTGTCCCTCCAAGCATAGCTTTCTTTGACATAGGTGATAAGTTCAATTTCTTTGAGTGATGCATGGCGACTTCTTTGACAATTTAATGAAAGGATTCCATGGACTACATTTAATGTTCTCCAGTGTAGAAGTTACTTTTAAAAAATACGTGTAAAAAGTTATTGCAGGGGTTGTAGAGAACATGCCTGCAAATGTAGCCAGAACCACGAGGGCACTTACCCAAGGGAAGACCTTTGGTTGCTTCAAAGGAAAAAAAGCAATAGAAAGAGAAAATTTTATTATAGATGGCTCAGAAGCACTTACCTGGGTTTTTCTTCAGAGAAAAACAATGAAAGAGACATTTCTCAGGACAATTCTAGCTTGGGGTTGGGGTATTGGGGTTCACAGGCTGTGATTCCTGAGTCCCCCTGGATGTCTTGTCTTGCTCTGCTTTTTCATCTATATGAGATCTGTGGACTCAAATCTAGCTAATTTCCTTTATAGCTTTGATTGAGTTTATAGAAAAGAAAAGCAAATAGAAATCCTACCTACAAGATTGGATACCACCTGGTATCATTTTCCCAGATGACTTTTCCCTGGAATAACCACTTTGTCCTGATGACAACAGACGACACCCAGACCCAACACAAACTGCATGAGTAACTCCTTTCGGCTCTCGTAGAACCAAAGGCCTCCATGACGATGACAGGAGCCTCTGTTGATAGGACAGGAGCAAGAAGTCAGGGGAAGAGTGTCCAACTCTTCACTTGAAACGCTCCTTGAGCTTATCCCATTGAGCCTTGCACACTCACACCTTTCTCTGTAAAATGTGAAGACTCCAAAATCAGAAGAAATCACCGCATACTCAAAAGTGCATAAAATTTAATTTCTCCCATGGAGATAGAAGGATTGAGAACCAACCGCATGATGAACAAACCGAGCCCCATGAATTGCTTTTTCCTGAGTCCAAGCGGGATGGTCATGAATGTAAAACATTCCCTTAAATGTTATTCAAATTTAATTTCAGTTTTAATAATGGCCACTCTCGCCTGATCTTTAAGTGATTCATAATAACTGATTATGTGATGGGAGAACCATTGAGTCAGCTTCTCTGTATTGGCCTAAATGAAGCAATAGTAAATGCACTTAATAATTGCTAATGTTTCTTTAATCTCCTAGTTAACACTCTTGCTGCTAATGAGCTGTTTTTAAATTGCATTACTCCTTAGAGAATATGCTTCAATACATTTTTTTCTTTCAAACTCTATTGTAACAATGTGCTCAGTTAGAAATAGATGAAAAGTTATTCCTAAAACCAGAGACAGGGTAGGAAGCCAGAGTTTGAATAGAAATCAAAAGATGCTACCTACTCGTGGTTTCATGAGGTTTACTTTCATTGAGACCTGGAATTACTTTCATGATAGAGCCTTTGGGCTGATGTCATCAAAAGACACTTTTCAGAGGAAATCAGTGAACCACTCTATTTACACCTCCTCCAGAGGCCTGGCGTGTGCTAGCTTTATTGGGTGGCATCAGGTGCTGTATCAGGAGGAATCAGGTATCAAGCCCAGATGGATCTTTATAACAATGTTGCAAGGTTAAAATAAAGCCAAAAGGGATGTTTTTATACCCCAAGTTTAGCAAGTTCAAGGGCGTATAACCAAATACAGACTGATGCCAACAGAGAGAACAGCTTCCAGAACATATGGAGAGAGCTGTGGCTGCCGAAAAGGACTCACAGAAGAAGCAGTGACCTTCTGGTCAGCAGACGGGGCTGTGGGAGTAAATATTCCAACCTCCCTCTCCACCAGCTATGATCTGCTCCTAGTTTCTCCCCTGGGGCAAGTTCACCTGGGAACTGGGGGACAAAGAACCAAATGAAACAGTCCCCCTGGGCCACCCTGAGCAGCACAGCACAGGGAAGGGGGAGCAGCCCCGGGCTGCAGAAGCTGGGGAGGCCCCAGCTGGGGAGGCTCCTGCTGCTCGTCACTTCCCGAGAGTTCTCCCCAAGGGGAGGGCAGCGAGGACATCCCTTCCGTGGAGGCTGTCCTCTTTGAGAGGTCGGCCTCTGCCCCAGCCCTTCATGACGCCCACACGTGCTGTGTCTCTCCTGGAGGCCCTCAGAGTCCCCTGATCATGAACAGACACCATCGTCCCTCCAAGGATCATAGATAACCAAAAGCACACACAGGCAATTCCGCAGGAGCACACCCCGGCTTAGCGGAGTTTATGGTTATGAGGGAACAGGAGGGGGCGGGGAGGCAGACGGGCACTGGCACAGGTGGTTTGGCGGAGGGTGAGCAGAATGTGTGCACATATGGAAGAGCAAAAATGTAGCCCCCAAATTAAAATAAAACATTAGTAAAAAACTTACCTCCCAGCCCCTGGCAGGACACTTGGCATAACGCCTGTACGAGAAGCGTTTGTGGACTGAATAAGTGTGTACACCACTGGCATCACCCAGACTTTAATATCAACTCCTGCTGTGAAAGCAATCCCACTAAGCAGGGAAGGACAACTAAGGGGGGGCCCAGCTCTTACAAATCCATCAATGACACCCACCACCGTCCACTCTCCGGGTACACAAAGGCCATAATTACGTCAAGTAACTTACTGTTTTTCCTCCTGAGTTTTCATGGAGCATCCAGGACACAGCCTTTCCCTGGCATCTGTCTCTGTAATTTGTCCTTCCTCAAAGACAACAACCTCAAGAGTTGGATCCACAAAGGGGAGGTTCCAAGCTTCCTGTTTTTCCTAAACCCTGCCCTCTGCCCAGCTGCACTAGCAGTGACTCCTCCCGGCCTCTTGTCCAGACACCGATCCTCCGCAGGCTCACCCAGCCCATCTCTGGCCAGTTCCGGATCAAACTTAAAGATCAAGGAAGGTTTTTCCTGTAAACAAGCATGACACTCTGAGTTGGTTACCCTCACAGCAGCTCAGTTTCTCCAGCTCAGCTGGCCTGACCGCGTCTCAGCTGAGTCCTTTCTTCCCTTCCCGAGTTTCTTCCATAGAATTCCAAACCCTCTCTCCATTAAGCTCTTACCTGAGCATGTGTCTGGATTTCTCCTCATGGCATCTGTAGGGGCAGGACTGGGCACAGAGCAGGTTTTCTATGATCCAGCAGACCAGGTAAAGGAGGAGTCAGAGTCCTCAGTGGTTTTTTTGCAGGTCTTTTATTGGGATTTACCAGGTACACAGCAAGCAGGGGTGCTGGGGGGCTGGCAGGCCTCCCAGCCCCCAGCAGGTCTTCACTCTGGGCTCTCCGGCCTTCTCTCGGCTTCTGCTGGCGTCCCTGTGACGCCGCCCTTAAAAGCCCAGAAGAATCCCATCTACCTATGCCCACACCCTTCTCCAGGTGCCCGCCATCAGGCATGCATTCAGACCGCAGGGTTCCGTCATCCATCCTGATGGCGGGAGGGCAGAAAAGCCTGACACCTTTTACCTTACCCTACCGCATCATATGGCCTTTTTGATCAAAATATTTCTTTTGAATAAATACACCGAGCAGCTCAGCCCGTTCTATCAAAGAATGTTAATTTGAAGAAGAAATAATAGCTCACACTTGTCTCAAAGCAGATCTCCTTTTTAATGAACTAATTTAGTCCTCGTTAACGACCTACGCAATAGATGCAATGAGTCACCACATTTCTGAGAAAAGAAACCGAGTATAAACAATTTATTTCCCCCACTGTCAAGACCGACATTGGTTTGGCCTAAGTCACCAGCAAGATGACCAGTGTGGTTTGCCCCAGGGGAGACGTGGTCAGGAAAGCCCAGCCTGCTCTGAGAGTGGAGGGTGGCGGGTGCAACTAACACTGAGGGTCGAAGAGGTGTCCGAGGCCAGTGGGCCAGGACACCACCTGGAGCAGACCCGCCTGGACTAGGTCCTGGCTTCCTAGCTAGTTAACCAGCCGACTTCAGGAAAGTTACTTTCCTCTTGGAGTTTCATTTTCTCACTTAAGTGAGAATAATCAATGGTGCCTACCCCAGTAGGCTTGATGCAAACATGAGCTCAGGTGGGTTAACGCAGAGAAACCGCACAGAGCCTGCTCACGTAATCCCAGCTACCCTCTGATGAAGCCTACTGTCTCCTTCGTTAAATGCTAAAGTGGAGCTTCAGGCAAGTCATAAAGTTTCCCAGACTTTCGTATCTTGGGAATCTACAGCATTTCTCATTATACTTTATGGCATTAAAAATGAAAATCTTGGGCCTCCCTGGTGGTACAAGGGGTTAAGACGCAACCTCTGAAACTATCCATAGCCTCTGCAGCACAAGATCGATCCCCGGCCAGGGAGCTATCCACATGGCGCAGCAGACCTCTCCTGTCTCCCCGCTGCTCCCCTCAGCAGTGTATTTCAGTAGATCTGCCTGTTCCGTTCCCCACTCCGTCTCGAGTGAGTCCTCTCACCCCTTACAGCTCTGGCCTGCACCCCAGTTCTTGTATGCATAAATAAATCAATATGCATAAATAAATCAATATGCACAAATAAATCAATATGCATAAATAAATCATATGCATAAATAAATCAATCTTTTGAAAAAATAAGAAAATGAAAATCTTAGCCCAGAGGACAAAGGTCAGGACACACCCTCTAATGCTGAAAATGCGCACCTGTCCAGCAGGGGTCTCACACGAGACCCCATCTCATAAGCTTGCAGGCTGAGAGATAGAAATTGCCCCATTTTAAAGAAACTGATGTTTCTAGAGGATCAGAAAATTCAAATATTAAAGGCCACAAAGGAAGGAAAATGTGATATTTTGACAAATAACCAAAAACTTAGTGTCTTAAGCCACACGAAATTGTTACTTCACTGTTCAGGAGATCAAAAGTGTAAAACAAGCATCCTGGTGCTGAACTCCAGCGCTCGAGGCTGCGTTCCTTTCTGGAAGCTGCTGGGGACAATCAGTTCCTCACCTGGTCCAGCATTTAAGCGGTCCACAGTCCTTGGCTCATGGCCTCCTCCTCCATCTTCAAAGGGCCCATGGCTGACCTGGTCTTTCTCACACTATCTCTCTTTCTTTGACTCTGTGGCCTCTCCCACCTTTCAGAACCCTTGTTCTTGTACCAGGCCATCCTGGTAATCCAGGGTAATCGCCCCCTCTCAAGGTCAGCTGATGAGCAAAACGGCTCCATCTGTTACCTTAATCCCCTCTTGCACGCAACAGAACCCGTTCATGTGATTTTAATATTGTTTCCTCTGTACTTATTTTCATTGTCAACCTTCTGTAGATTAAATCTCATTCTTTTTGTAACAACTCTTCTATTTTGTGTCTTATATCTGTGACTCACTGGCTAATTTCTTCAGTTTTGGTTTTAATCACTGTCTTACCATCAGTAATAGCTCATTTGCTGTTTATCTTTTCTTGAGATATTTTTCCAGTGATTATAATTGTTTTTCAGAATTTTAATGGGCTTTCTGAATATCCCTTTTCTCTGTGGCTCATTTGTGCCTTGCAGATTCTACCCTTATCCTTATCTTTCCAAACTTCTTAAATATACATATTTTCAAATCATTTTCATTTGAAATAGACCCAAACTAGAAATAACTAATGCTTATCAGCCAGTAGAGGCATCTGATTATCTCTCCAGGAGGGATGTTCTCTTATGTGTTTATAGTCTCTCCTTACCTGATGTGGGGGCTGTTTCAGAGACACTCACTCTGCCCCCGCTGGCAGTACAAACCCTATTGTGAGAGTGTGACATTCACCAGCTTGACCCACACTACTTGAACAGCTCCAAGCAACATTCTTTCCATCAACTATATCCAAGGACAGAAATAACACAAAATAATTTTAAAAGTAAACTTCTGTAATTTTTGACAAGTATAAACATTAATTTAACCAACATTTCCATCACCCCTAAGATTTCCCCCTGGCTCCCTTGAAAGGTACACCCCCCCCTCCATCTCTAGTTCCAGGCAGCCCTGGAGGTCACATTGTGACCTTTACCTTTTCTAGAACTTTGTATACATGAAATCATAGATCATGCAGTGTCTTCTGTGTATGTCTGGTTTGTTTTGTGAGTAAATGTCTCATGAGATTTATTTGCCCTGTTGTTGAGAAGCTCTTTATTCCTCTCCCTCCCTGGGTCTACCATAATTTGCTTATCATTTGCCTGTTGCTAGAAATTTGAGCTGTTTTCACCATCTTGCTACTGTGGATTTTGCATACAAATTTTTCATAGACATATGTTCCCGTTTCTCTTTGAATAAATATCTAGGATGGATTGGGTTTTACAGCTTTATAAGAAACTACCAAACTGCTTTCCATGGTGACTATTCCATCTTGCATTATCACCAGCTCTGAGCAGACTTTCCTTTCCTCCACATCTCACCACACATAATACTGTCAGTGGTTTTATTTTTAGCCAGTGCAGTGGGAGGCAGTGGTGTCTCATCATGACTTTCATTTTCTTTCCCGAGGTAACAAAAATGTCAATCTTTTTCTGCATGTGGTTATTTACGTCTGCATCTCGTCTTTGGTAAAGTGTGTGTTCAAATTGTCTGCTTTGTTTGTTGTTTTATGTTGAGTTGGAAACATACATTTAAAGATTCAAGTTATTTATTAGATTTTTTGGGCAAATATTTCCTCCCAGAATGTGTCTGGCTGGATTTTCCTCATTTTAGTAGTGTTTCTCAAAACATAAGCTTTAAATTTTTCTGAAGTAAACTTTTCTGTTTCAAGCTTTAAATTTTTCTGAAGTAAATTTTTCTGAAGCATTTTAGCATATTTTTCTTTCATGGGTTATGTTTCTGATGTCCTAAGAAGTCTTTGCCTAATATAAGATCATAAGAGATTTTCATCTAGTAATTTTATGATATTATCTTTCACCTACGTCATGGGTCTGATGCATTTTGAGTTAATTTTTACACAATGTGCAATGCAATTATTGTAATTTTTTTCTATATGGATTTTTCCAATTGTTCTGAATCATTTTTGAAGTAAGAGCCTTTCCTCAAAGAAGTACTTTGGCAACTTTGTTCCATAAGAGGCCTGAGATAAGGATCTATTTCTGTCCCTAAGATGATATCGTGACATGCTGCTAATGTCCTGGAAACAACCCTTTCTTGCTCCAGCAGACAAGAGAGCAAAGCCATCTGCATAGACTTGAAGCTTCTGAAGTTTCTGAAGCATCTTTGCTAAACCATTGCCTGCAGGTAAAATCAGTCTTTGCAGCACCCACTAATGCCCAAGGACTCTGGCAAAGAAGATTAAATAGGTCCCCAGCCTGGGCATCCTCACAGCGCGTTCTCTGGAAAGATGAAATCCCAGTGTGTCCTCTGCTCATGTAACATCCATAATATCTTTAGGCCAAAACACCTTAGACTCAGAAATCTTTCTGTCAAGAGCAATCGCATTTTAATGTCAATAAGTCATGATGCCCACCTAAATGAAATGATTCACATAGGGGCTTGTGGAAACAGCTCTCGTAGAGTGAATGTGTGGGGCCGCTTTTTGCGGTGAGGTCCTCATGCTGCCTAGCAAGCTCCATCTGACTCTCACTGAGACTTTGATTCCAGTTAACAATATGCTGCCACATCCCACCCTCCACTCCATAGTGCAGCTGTCCCTGAAGGGGTCATCACCCCCACATGGATGCGTGGCAAGCGTGGGGACCCACGTCCTGAGTGCCCGCTGTGTAGCCCTGCGTCGTGGGTGGAAGCTCACATCTCCCTGGGACGTCTATCGCCTCAATTCTAATTCGCAAAATCTGTTGTTTTCATAAAGTATTGATAGTTTGAAGGACATTCGTCATTCTGGGTGGAACTTTCTGGACGATACAGTCTCAGGCATCACACATGTGCACATGTACATCCTTAGACACGGAGCATGTGCAGACGGCAGTGTGTCCTCAGTGGACTAGTTACACCATCACTGTACCCCCAGGGCCCCAGGGCCACGCAGCCCAGCTTTGCTAATAGAACCCACAAACCGCCATCATTGTCCTCTCAAACAAGACAAAAACCCTTCTCTCTAATGAAGCCATATGTGAATGGCATTGACTTGCTTTTGGCTTCAGGCTGTCAGGAGAGCTGTAGGCCGAGACGCCTGGGTCTCCCCAAAGCTCTTTCTCTCCACTGTTCCTGCAGCTCATTCTTTTTTTCCCATTAACCACGTTAAACTTGGCAAGGTGGGCGCACCGTGACCTTCGGGGTTCCAGGGAGGATTCCAAGGGCATCTCCACCGAGACTGAGGAATATCTCAGCCTCTGCCCCACAACGGGTGACCTTCTTGTGCCCCCAAACATGGGGCTGCCAGTTACCCACGTGCCTTTTAATTGTAGCATGTTGTTGAAACTCGTTTCTGAAAAGCTTTCTTTCCAGAAAACAACCAGCTGAATGGTCAAGTTCCCGGCAATGGGTTTTAAGACAAACAGGCAGCTGGCGGCATCCTGAGCACCCCCGCACTCCTGCAGCCCGACGTTCACACTCGGCCGTTCGCTGACAGCCGATCTGGGCCCACCCTGAACAGCAGCTCAGCCCGCCCCAGGGGACTGTCACTGTCTCAGCACACCCGAGTCTCTCCGTCCTCCTGGAGAGTCCCATCACCCTGTCACCTGCTGGTGCTGGGCGTCTATCTCCAGGTCAAGCACTTCTCAGCCAGGCCTCCGGGGTGCTGGTTCTTCCTGAAGTGACCCTGGAGTGGGGGCTTCTGACCCGCACCAGCAGCCCTTGCCCTGGGTAACAGCACCTGGGAGGGTCTCCCCGCCCCCAGCTCCGCCTGCCGCTCTCCTGGCGTCTGTGTGTCACATGGATGCTTTGCTTTAGAACAAAGGGGCTCTGCAGCTTAAAATGGGCACCAGAGCCACTGTCCACGCAGTGAAGACTTGGCACCCTCAGCCCTGGTGAGGGCACCTCCTGGTCTTCCAGCTCCGGCCGCTCCTGGCAGGTGGCTGTGCTGCAGGCCAGCTCCTTTCTGCAGCCTCACCCGACACCTCCCACCCTCCCCTTCCTGCCACAGACCTGTCCTCTGATCTATTTCTGTAATTTTAGACTATGTTCATGTTTGACCTCCATCTTAAGTGGATTTTCAGTGTTTCGGTCAATTGCAAATTATGTATAAGGTCATGCACACACGTGTGCACAAACCCACACACTATGCAGGCGTCAGTGGATGCTGGAGCAGTCGCTCCCGCCCTGCACATGGGCTCCCGGCCTCCCCAGCTGCACACATGCCAGCCACCAGGAGTCATGGAGGTCCCTGGACACTGCAGCACATCCCCAGCGGTGCCCGGCACCGTCTCCTGTGGGAACACCACAGGGTTTCCTTGTCTCACGCTCTCTGCTGTCTCTGGGCACCTTTCCAGGAGCTCTTTGCTACCTCACAGGCATCCTGGGCTGCAGGGTCCTGGGGGGCGGCCTTGGGCCTGCAGGAGAAATGGACGGACCAGGGGGCTCACCTAGGAGCCGGCCCTGGGCCCCGCCTGGGCCTCCGCCGGCTGGGATCACCGGCCGGGGCGTGGAAGGAAAAGCTCTGCTCCGCGGATTCCTAAACGGTAAGATTTATTTCAATGCTCACATACAATTGAATGAGACAAACTATTTACATAAAACATAGGTACAAAAAATATAATACAATTTATACTGTACATAATCGGAATTCTCTTCTTTTGTCCCCAAAATGTTGGCAGATAGAGAAGCGGGGGGTGGGGGAGTCTATGCGGGGAGCTGCGGTGCTGTCAGCGGGACTCGGGGCCTCACTCCAGAGTGAAGGGACTTGGGCCTGGAAACCAGCGGGAGCAGCGGTGAGCACGACTTCTCACGCGCGCCAGCAGCTCACGATTCGTGTGAAGTCTTCTTCAGAGTCAGGGCTTGGACAGGTGTGAGTTGGCTCCTACTATTGGGGTAACCCCCCACTTCCATATTCCGCCCAGTGCACAGGCCATCAACCCCTGCCCCGGGCCACAGCGAGCGCCCCAAGCCCATCTTTGAAAACAGCGACAGGAAACAGACCAGACATGAGCACCTGAGACCCGGGAGCTGGTGAGCGGCGGGACCGGAGAGGGAGACACGAGGAGTCTGTGCTTTGTACCAAAACCGTGGAGGAGACTGAGCGATGGGTAAGGACAGGACAGCTGGTGATGGCCCCACGGCCCCATGCGCAAACCCCAGCCCCGGGGTCGGGCCAACAAGGCAACTGGCCCCGCTGACCACGCAAGGCCAAGCGCTCACGCTCAGAAGCTCCGTGAGGATGGACCCCGTGCTTCTGCAAAATTCATTTTCAGGTCAGGAACTTTCTGCAAGTTTCCTGAGGGCTGAAGCCGGCTTTGACGGAGATGCAATGACAAAAACAAGGAACAATCCCAAGTAAATTTATTTTGTATCACAAAACAGCAACAGCAAATCAACACAGACGCGGCAGGTAACAGACCCGCCCACAGCCGGGTGAGCGGCTGACACAGGTTGGAGGCGCCTCCCCGGCACACAGGTGCGCAGCTGGCAGGTGAGGCGGGTTTCACAGGGAAGGGAGGCCCTGGGGGAAGCGCAAGCGCGGGTCTGATTTTGGCCCAGAGTCGCGGGAGAAGGGAGAAGCACTGCACAGACACAAGTCCATTCCCTCTCCCGGCCCGAGCTGGAGGGACGGCTCTGTGAGCTCGTGAAGCAGTTGGACAGACTCGAGACAGAGCAGGCGCTGCTCTCCTGATGTCCGCACCTCTGTGCTGCCGCCCGCCCCGCAGCGGGCTCGCCTGCGTCTCTGGACCTGCCTGCGGGGCCGGGCGGGGGTCAGGAATAAAACCCCAAACTGTGTACAGACATGGCAAGGGCCTTCCAGCTCCAGAACAAACACCAGGGCGTCTGATGTCAACTTAAAGCAACACCAGGTTGGGACAGGGGAGTCGGGTCTCCCTTGGGCTCCAGGTGCGTCCTGGCACCTCAGCTGGGGCAGACGTCGCCTCTGCCCGTGTGTCCTGGCTGCTTCCTACACCTGAGTCAAAGACGCGTCACCACCACTCTGCAAAGTACAGCCAATCAAGCCTCTGCTTAGGGCCGGACCCCACACATCCAGACGGTAAGCGGCGTCTCAACAAGGCACTGGCGACTTCTAATAAGAAACTAAACTGTCTGCATGTGCAGGGGGCTAGTCTGCCTCCTCCAGAGCCCAGCTTCGGCTCCCACCTGCTTTAGTTAATGTTGGAACTGCTGTGAGCTGGCATGCGAGGCGTTATTCCTCTCGTATTTGGAACATTTGGCATTGAATTGCCAAATAGCCAAGAACAGGTCACGTCTGAACCACTGGCATGTGATTTCTGACAAAATATGAAGACATGGAATCAACTGTACTGCCCGCCCGATGAGTTTGTTTGGGGGGTGCCAGCCTGGCTTTTGTCTCCTTTTCTCCTTTTTTCTAAAAAGATTTATTCATGCATACAAGAACTGGGGTGCAGGCCAGAGATGGTGGGGGGTGAGAGGACTCAACAGAGGCAGAGTGGGGAGCAGAACAGGCAGACCTACTGAAACCCACTGCTGAGGGGAGCAGCGGGGAGACAGGAGAGGTCTGCTGCGCCCTGTGGGCAGCTCCCTGGCCGGGGATGGACTCGTGCTGCAATGGCTGCGATAGCTGGATAGCGCTGACTCTAACCCCTGCGCGCCAGGGAGGCCCTCCTGTCCTTGCCTAGTTACCATCATCGTGTCCACCCAGAACCTCCCGGCTTGAATGGAAATTGCTTCCCACTCTGGTCACGAGCACTCAGCTCGATTGCTTTCTATGGCAGAGCTAATGGGACTTCTAGAAAACACCACATGTGACAGGTCTCACAGGGAGTGTGTGTAGCCTTTGCACGTGGTCTCGATGCTGCTCTATGTCCCTTCAAAGTCCGGCCGTCCCCATTTCTGCTGCTGTTGTACGAGCCAAAGCTTGGCTACGCAGCGCGTCATCACTGAGAAAGCTTTGATCGAGCCGTCCCCAAAAAGATGCACAACGTGTCTTCATACCCACAAAAAAGGAGTGTGAGACGGTCATCTCAGAAGCCCCTGCCCACGCTGCAGCTCATCCATCACGTTCCAGTTTCCGGGAGCGCGAGGACAAAAGCAACACGTGTTCCCGTGTTTCCATCAGCGTAGCTCAAAGCCAGGCGGATCATCGGAACCCCGAGCCTCAATACTTACAGTCGCAAAAATACCTTTAATCAGTAATTGCTAGTGACTCCAGCAGGGGAGGCCAGCAGGGGAGGCCAGCTGGAGTCAGCTCCACGGCGGCCCCTGGCCTCTCGTGTTCGTCTCGGTGGACACGCGCTTGCACGTTTGGAGCCACCCCCTGGCGTTTCTCGCGTCCACATCAAGGCTCTTGTCCCCATGGGCCCGAGGAGCAGGGGGTGCAGACGGGTCTTCTAGTGTCTCAGGACGGGTGACGGGTCACTGGAGGTATCAGACCTGGCGACGTCATGGCGACACACACCAGCAGGGAACAACGGAGGTTCCGGGGACTGCGTGTGCGGGCGCGGCCGCTGAGGCCTGCAGGCCGAGTCTGCATCCTCTTTGGAGTGGGGAGTTTGCCCACGAGTGGGCTGAAGTTACTTTTTATTTCCCGACCTCCACGGCGTTGGTGACTGGAGCCGGAGACCGAGACACAGCCGGGGTGCGGAGGGGGGCTGGGGCCCTCTGGGGGTATCTCTGCCTCTGGGCATAGGCGCCCCTGAGCCATCTTTAGGGACAAGATGCCCAACTCAACAGTGACCCGCAGGTGCCACACAAGCAAACGCCACTCGAGTGCCAGCAACACCCGGCCTGCGGAGCCCGACGGCCGTGGCGCTTCAGCGTGGAACGTGGCTCCAGTGATCTTTGAAAGGTCAAGGCTCTGTTCTGAAGCAAGGAAAGGCCCCGGGGAAGTAGCAGGGTGTCCGTAGTCACACCATGGTGGCTCACGCCCAAGGACAGCCGAGGACAGACGTGCTCTGTTTTTAAAATAAAATCTTTCATCTTTTTACAGGCGAGGCTTCCTCAGCAGCCCCTGGAGACATGGGATTCCCTGTGCTGAGTCTTTGCCCGGAACTGTGACGGGGGCTGACACAATGCTCCCACGGCCTCGGGGAGAAACAGGCGCGCCCGTGGGCTGTGATGACCATGCCTGTCACCTCTTTGCAGACAAAGAAGGAACAAGGACACCCTGGCTAATACTCCCACAGCCCGGGCACTGAGCCAAGAAGATTCTGGACCAGATCTCGACTGTGCATGGGAGCAGGGCCCCTCCTGGCCACAGCACACACTCAGCTCCGGGTGGCCCAGCCCTCCGGACTGCCTCCCTGGGGCTTCTCTTTGGCATCCCTCTGTGAGCCCCTGGGGCCGGCCCCTGCTTCACCTGGACCCTGGGGCTGGCCCTTCCAGGAGAGAGACTGCCCAGGGCAGGGCTGTCCCACGCCCACTGCCTGTTATTCCTCCTCAGTTCCCTTAGCATCCCTGCTCTCCCCATCACACACTCGAGGAACAGACTCTCCCCAGCAGGGACGCCCGATCTCAGCAGCATCTGCCCGCTGGGCTTCAGGAATCATCCCTGATGGGGTGGGACGCAGATGCCCCGCGGGGGCTCCAGAGCAGCCCCACAGCACGGGCCCCCAGTGTGCTGCGCAGACCTGAGTGAGCACCGTGCGTGGGACTATTCCTTCCATGGGGTGGGGCCTGGCCCGGCCCCCACAACCCACGTCATTCCAGGACAACCGGCTCTCAGCTCCGTGATAGCCATGTGGCCGGGGAGCCGCTCTGGGGAAGCCACACGCCGTGGAGTGCATGGGGAGTCTGGGCTCTTCCCCTTCCTGGAGGGTGTGGGTGCACCGGGAGCCCAGAGGAGGTGGCACCGCCTGGAGTGTGGACAGGGCCCCGGGCAACACCGCAGCCGTGGACGCGCGTGAGAGAGGAGCCGGTTCCTGTGAAACCAGCCAAGCGCCAACTGCACCAGAAATAATCCCAGATACTAAATGTGATCAATGTCACTTAATGTCAGGGAAGAGAGATCGCTTGAAAGCATCAGACGCTATTTGTGGGAGGGAGGGAGGGGGTCATAGCGATGCCCCTTTGAACAGCATCAGCAACAACAGACAGGGCTTCCTTGCAGGGACAAGCTCAGGCTTCTGGGAGCAGCACCAGGGAGACCCTGTCTCGTCCTGGGGGGTTGTGCCCAGTCCTGGTGTGACATGGACGAAAGATCAGCCTGGCTGTCACGTAGAAAGCTTCCCATCGAGCCCAGGGACACGTTCTTGAAATATTAGAGTCTTATTTCGAGGGGAAATAAAATGACCTTTAAAGCTTAGAAAATATTGGAGAGGAGGGATTAAAGAACTAGCTAAACTGCGTTACCTGCTGAGGACATTCTTCTTACAGGGAAGGGAAGCTGCAGGGAAAATCCGATCCAGGACGCCTGGAAACCATCTAAGCTCATCTGAGTGTGGACTTCGCCTGGCAACAGAGGGCCTCACCCTTCACTGGGGTGCCCAGGATGCAACAGGGGCTCCCCAGAAAGACCCACACCACATACCCCTGTGACTGCCGGGCCCTAGAGCCCACCCACCTCTTCAATGTTAACTTGACAGCGCCCCTCTGCAGAGCTGCGCACAGGAGAACACTTCCAAGTCAGCAGTGCCCATTACCAAACACACGGCTTTCCCAACACGTCTGAAATGGTTTCTTTACGTTGGAGAGGGTCGAGATATGTCTGCTGATGGGCCTGCTGCCCTCACACGAACACTACAGATTTCACAATCTGGAGGGACCTTCACCGAGAAGGGTGTGTTTTACGTCCGCCAGGCCTTTATCACGACACTCAGGAGCATCAGATAGGCCGTTTCAATCTCGCTCTGAGTTTCTACGACTACCCAGCCAGCCGCTCTATGCTACGTCTCAGCTGTTTGTGAATGATCGATCCCGGCCCCTGTGCCCCCCAAACCCCTCCATCAATAGTATCAAAACACTCTGAAAGACTCTGCAGTGACCAGTGCTCAGACCCACAGGGGTCATGAAAATCTTTCCAGATCCTGGATTTCTCAAGACACATCTAGAAGCGCTGTGGTTGCCCTGCAGGGAGGCGTGGGAGGTGGGGGTGGGTGGGAAGGCGGCACTGACCGAGGGGCAAAAGGCACCGAGCTAGACATCCCTGCCCAGCACCTTGGGGGCGGCAGTGCCCGCTGGGCCTGGAAGGACACGGGTGTGTCCAGCGCGACTGTCCACAGCGTTAATGCTCTGGGTAGGGGCTGGTGACCCCCCTCCGTGCCACCAGGGAGATGGCAAAGGAAATGCTGCTTTCCGTTCAATGTCCCGTCTTTCCACACTTTCCATCACCTGGAAGATAACGTCGTTCACCACAACACGTCAGCGCTTCGACTTCATTCCCTTGTTGGCTTTGTGAATGTCCCAGATTTTTCTTTGCGGGTAGAGAAGGGGTTGAGTCTATGCCAGTGCAGAGCACATGGTTCCTGGACAGACTAGCTGTGGGCCTGCAGGTGGGCGTCCAGGCCCACAGCGTGGTCAGGAGCCCCCACACGCTGGGAAACCCTGACAGTCAGAATAAGGCTAGTTTTGCAGCAGCTGGCCCAACATGTCCTGCTCCCTCCCCGCGTCTGCGCCGCTGCCTGCGTGCTCGCCTCTCCGGTGACGACGCAGCAATGGCAGCAAACCCAGGGCGACGGTCTCACCCCCCACCCATCACCTCTGCAGATGCACGAGCCCGGCTGCTCCCCGGGCTGACCCAGGCAGGGCTCACTCCTAGTCCAAATGCACCAATTACTTTCACACGATCCAAGCCCTCTCCAGATGTGGGGGCGGGAGATGCATGATGAGCGACTGCACGATCACATCGCTAGTCTTCACTTTATCAGCTAGGGGGCCTGCAGGGGGACTTGCAAATAAAGTGCCTACTTTCTTGAATTAAAACATCATGAAGATTTACGCTCAAGAGCAAGACGACGTTCACGTTTCTAGACTCCTTCCCATGGGGGGTACATTTATTAAAAGGCTCGAGAGAACGATCGGCTTGTTAGAAAAATGGACGGAACACGATAAAGAAAACTTCACACCTTGGCTGACGCAACAAGGACAGGTACTCAGACCAGATTTTCACGACGTCATAATCAGATTTTTGTTGCTTTTAGGAACGTGTACTTTGGGCAGCGATGGGACACTTGTGGCTGGAAACGCACTTGAGATGTTTCCAAACTTGAGCTGGGAAGTCTCAGCAACGGGCCGCCGGGGAGCACAGGCCTCGAGGAACCGGGAGTGACAGAAGCCGGCGGTCTCCGAGCTGCTAGTACTCGTCGTAATTATTGAGATCTGTGAAGTAGGCGTTAGAATAGGTCTTCCCAGAGAGATGTGGGTTGAAGTATTTATTTCTTTCCTCTAGGATCAGGTTGTTTTTGTTAAATGCCTGTAAAAAATAAAATAGCGGATTTGTAAACACTCAGAAGCGGTATTTCAGACAGCGAAGCTAATTAAGAGTCTGTTACGCTGTCTTGGCTCTCTCCTAAGGCTGCGTTGTTTTAAAGTGCTTTCTCTCTTTGCTTCCTCAAATCTTTGCTTTATGACTAGGATGGGGTGGGCCCTTTGTGAGAACTAGATCTTGATAAATCAAAGCCTGCAGGAAACCTAAAACTCCAGTGATGTCAGATTAACTAACACTTTGAGTGTTGTCACATATAACTGAGTAAACCTTTAAGCAGCTTTCTAATTCCCACGGATAAATGCATGGATGTGAAATTTAAAAGGACTTATTTAAACAAATAAACAAAATTTCAAATGAGTTCATTACCTACGTGTCTACTCCCTAGTTCTAACACAGATGTCCTCCCGAATCCATGGTCACCAAGGTTTCCTGCACTTGCAAACAGCCAGGTAAATATTGACAGATCAAAAGAAAGAGGGAGGGTGGAAGGCAGAGGCCAAATGTCCAGGACTGGTGTGGGAAAGGCGTGGAAGGAAGGTTCTAGAAGGGTTCATTAAAGACTACAGGGCATCAGCACCCTCCAAGGCCTTCGTCTTCATAGCAGCGAGTCTGCCTGTCTTCAGTGGACACTGAGTCTATGCAAATGCACAGAAAATGTGTTTTATTTATTTTTTTAAAGGTGCCCCTCGCCTGCCCACTAACGAAAGGACACGCCATCTTTGCAAGCAAAGCTCAAGAGGCCGTGAGGAGCCCATGGCCTGTCCCGGCCCTGTGCCCATCCCCTGCGCACCGCACGCCTTGCCCCCAGCCCCCAGCCTTCTTGCACACCTGGCTGCAGCAGCCTCACCTTGATGGCCTCCACCGAGTCGTACTTGTCCAGTTTGTTGATGTGGTTGGTTATGCTGGTGTTGAGATGAGCGGGCGCCACCGGGTGGATGACGGTGGCGTCGTGGGCCTGCTGCTGGTAGCGCTGGCAGTAGGTGTAGACAAGCAGCGTCAGGAGGCAGCCCAGGATGGAACTGCTCAGGCCCACGGCCATCATGTGGAACAGGCTGAACTCTGCAGAGACAGCAGCGAGACGGCCTCAGTGGGCACAGAGTGCTACGGGCACCTTGGGGCACGTGGGGGGCAGAGGCAGCAGGACAGCCCTGCTGACCCCAACATGGGAGAGGCCCTGGAGCTGCCAGCAGAGCGTGAGGGCACCAAGGGGCTCCGCCTGCCCCGAGCAGCTGTCTGCACAGAGGCGCACGGGCAGATCGCGGCACAGGCCAACGGTGGCTTGTGCTGTTTCAAGGGCAGCGCGATCTGTGGTCTGTGGGCCTCCGGGGAACGGTTTTCCACGCTGCCTAACATGGAAAACAATAGTGGCTACTAAATCTCTTGAATGTGCTTGGTGTGGCTCTTTGCTTTGAAAACTGGAGTGGAGGCCGATATCCAGCCGTTCCCTGGCTGGGTGCTGCGCACAATTTGACTAAATCTTCAACTCAGCGAAAAAAGACTTCCGTGTGCGCTCCGTAAACGTGGCAAACGTCCTGCCGGTGGCCCTGTCCCCTGGCAGCCCTGCAGCGGGCCTAGTGCCCCTCCTGCCGATGCCGCATCACCAGCCACATCTAAGCACAGCAGGGCGGCCCCAGCCCCACCAGCTGCTCGGAAGCACCCCAAGGCTTGCTTTTGGGTTGTGCAGCTCGTGGAGACTCTGGTTGTGGTTCTGAGGCTGGGCCTCAGCTTTGCACCACACTCTGCTGGGTGTGGGAGGTCCTGGGAGCCCTGAGAGGACTGACTGGCCGTGAGAGAAGTTTGCAGACTCTGGCCAGCCTGGAGGAGGCAGAGACGCCCGACCCCACCCTGCCCTGGTCTCGCCCGGGACAGGCACACCCCTGACAGACTCTGCTCGAGGGCTGTGATGAGCTCCGATGAGGGGCCGTCAGCCCCTCCCGCCCAGACAAGATAAAAGCAGATGGTCAAGTCCAATCTATCGTGGCCCCAAACCAGAGAGCGGGAGTGTTCAGGGTGGAGGGACGTCTGAGACACACTCCAGAGCCACAGCCAGTACTTTACGACCCACTGCAATTTTGTCTCTCCGGGAGGCTGGAGCCCCCAGGCTGGCTGCATGGGTTTGCGCTAGACACGAAAGGCTTGAATCCCGCTCTGCTTATGGAAAGTCTAATGACCTTCATAAAGGTCAGCACCTGCCAGAATCACCTGCAGGGCTTACGAAACCAGGGTGGCAGGCCCGAGCCAGAACCAGGGAGGTCCTGGTTCTGCAGATCAGGGTGGTGCTGGAGAATCTGCTTGGCTCCCGAGCCCCCAGGTGACGCTGGTCTAGGGAGCCCCCAACCGCTGATGCTGACTCATGGCACTTACACCCCAACATACGTGATGTTGGGTGAGTTCTCAGGCTGCTTTTCCTGCCGACAGCAGAAACACACAAAACGTGGGGGAAGAAAAATGATTGGAAAACACCAGCCGTCAATCAACACTTGGTCAGCAGGAAGCACTTACCTCCACACCTCTTCTCTTCCATGCTACTGGACCTCGCCACAGACACTTCTGGAAAAAGAAAGCCCCCGTGAGGATGTGTGAAGGCATGGAGCAGGAGGACCCTATCATGGCCACGTTTACAAAGTAGCTGATGATTCTGAATGGAGTCAACGTTTCCAAAAGTCTGAGTCATTGTTTTAAAAATTGTATTTGTTTCATTGTTTGTTCCAAAATTCTGTCAAGGTCAAGCTGGCTGGGAAGAGGAAAGGTTCATTTATCACAGAAAGAAAATGGCTTGGGTCGGCTCGCACTTCAAAGTCAGGCCAAGTACATTTATGTGCTGATTTTCCGTGACAAGGTGTCCTGTCCTGAGTCTCTGCCTTGGGCGGTCTCGCCAGTATCCCCGCACTGTGCCCGGGCCGGCGCTCCTGCCTCAGGCCTCTCCTTTCATCAGACCCACTGCCTAGCAGGACCAGCCAGCAGAGATCAAAGCACAGGGCCCTGCGCGAGGGCCCAGGAGGAAGGGCTTCTCCAGGAGCTCAGCACCGCCAGGGGTAAAACACAGTTTCACGAGTCCAGACACATGATGCTCTTCTGCATTACTTGTTCAGCCGCGAACAAGAATTACAGATGTGTCCAGGACGGAAAGGACAGTGCAGCCAGCACGCTACGGCTCTATACCCGCCCGATGGAGGCGCCCCGGCCCAGCAAGTCACTCCTCCAGCGCACCGGGGTGCCTGTGGTCGGCCGGGGTGCCTCCAGCGACCTTCTCAGCGCGAGGCTGCTGCTTTGGTCTGGACCGTGGGCCCAAGGCTCATGTGAGCAGAGGGGGTGGCACCTCGGTCTCAGCGCCACACCTACCGAGAGCACGAGGGGACAGGTGGGCACTGATCCGCGACCCAGGGAGAAGCCGATGTCAGGTGGCCAGCCACTCTGCTCCAAGATGAGCGTGAAGACAGGTCCCCGTTCCCCAGTTATCCTGACGTGTGTAGGGAGAACGGCCCCGGGTCTGCGCCAGCACACACACACCTGGCGTTGACCTGACCCAGTGACTGTCATCTTTGCAGCAGAGTCACCTGAGTTGCAGTCAGTAAGCTGGGGAGGGCGCCGTGCTTAGAGTCCACAAGTCAGACGTCAGTTCAGGCTTAAACCCCTGCTGTCAATCTACACACTAACGGCCTTGGAAGCTTAAGAGGTGCTGGATGGTCTTCATTTTGCCAAACCGGACCGCAGAGGACAGTGAAACCCCTATCCGTGCGTCCTTTCCCTACGAGTGGTGCTAACGGCTTTGTTCACACTGACGAACATCCCTGCCCTTACCTGGGATGAAATTGGAGTCAAATACACACGGCCGGGTCTCCGTGGCGTTTCCAGAGCACTGGCCGCCCGCAGGGAAGAGGAGGACGCACTGGCGGGCGCGGACCTGCACCCCGGAGGGGTCACACTCGGACCAGTCTGACCACGCGGACCAGCTCTCTGCAGGACAGGGCGGGGGTTAGTCCCTGAGATCAGCCGAGACACTCGTTGCCCGGGGTTCGCACTGTAGTCCCTGTGTGAGGCGGACGTGCCTCCCTGACCAGGCCAGTAACAGCGCCCACACGATGGCGGCTGAGTCGTGCTCCGCACGCGTGGAGGGATGAGGCTGCCCTTCCAAGGTACGCAGTCAAGTCATGGGCAAGTCAATAGAATTTGAGAAGAAAACTAATAATGTGCTTAAAATAATTTTTCTAAAACCCACATTATTTTTTTTAAAGAGTTATTTTTTATTTATACCAGAGCCAGGGTATAGAGCCAGATGGGCGGGAGGGTGAGAGGACTCACCAGAGACAGAGCAGGGAACAGAACAGGCAGACTGACTGAAACACACTGCTGAGGGGAGCCGCGGGGAGACAGGAGAGGCCTGCTCGCCATGTGGGTTGCTCCGAGGCCAGTGGGGATTGAACCAGCACTGCAGAGGCTGCGGACAGCACCACAGCGCTGCGCTAAACCACCTGCGCCACCAGGGAGGCCCCTAAAACCCACATTATTTCAAGGCTGTAAACACTCAGCGCTCAGTGAGCAAGCCAGCACACAGACTCGGCAGGGAGAGGGCTCAGAAATCATCGAATCACCTGTCTCACAGGCCATGGCTTCTTGGAGAAGGGCGCTCGGACACTGGCCTGAGAAATCCCACTGGCTCAGTGCCCACTCTGCGTTACACAGACCCGCCTGGGGGCTGCGGGGCTGCCAGCTGTGACCAGCACCTTCTCCATATAAACCAGGTGAGCAGTGCATGTGCCTGAACCAGGCTGCACTGGGGGAGGAGTCCTGTGAGCTACTGAGCTGCAGAGGAGGCACAGACACTTCACCCCAAAGGGAAGATGCCCCAGCACCTGTGAAACTGCCTCCGGCCCAAGAGGTGTGAAAAACTGGGAGCCACACACTCACATTTTAAGCAGGAGGTGAAAAAAATGAACTCGTGGGCCTCCCTGCAGGTGGCGCAAGGGGTTAATATGCAACTTATGAAGCTACCCGCAGCCACTGCTGCACAAGTTCGATGCCCGGCCAGGGAGCAACCCACATGGCGCAGCAGACCTCTCCTGTCTCCCCGCTGCTCCCCTCAGCAGTGTATTTCATCAGTCTGCCTGTTCTGCTCCCCACTCTGTCTCTGGTGACTCCTCTCACCCCCACCTCCTGCCTGTACCCCAGCTCTTGTATGCATAAATAAATCTTCAAAAAAAAAAAAAGAACTCTTGATATCACTGACAAATCAATATTAAAAATTATCTGTCAACATAAAAAGATGGGTCTCGATGCGGGTTGCTTTTCCTCTTGGGTCAAGCTCCGTTTCTGGTGCAGGGAGGCCCGGTGAGCCCTTGGCAGCCCCTCCCCTGACCCCAGGACAGGATTGTGCAGGGTCAGCTCAGGAATGACAGCTGGAACCTGGTTTCCAGGCACTTTTCAGTGTAAATGGAAACTCCCAGAAAGATCCACAAAGGCAATTAAAAAAAAAAAATGGGGGGGGGGCGTGTTTCAATGTCAAGGTGAGACCAGGAGGAGGAGTCTCCCTTCATCCCCTGCATGTCAGCCCAGCGGCGCCCAAGCACGAGTGGTAACGGCCCTGCTCGGGGCCTCCCAGCCCACCGGGCCATTCCTGAGAGGGCTCCTCTCACTCCACCCCGACTGTCACCTACACAGGGACCAGCATGTCAGCTGGTGCCAGTGTCTGGACCAGCCCTGCACTGAGGGCGCCGTGAGAAGCAGTTTATCACAGAGCAGGGCCAAGGAAGTCACCTCCAGGGTGACTGTTCCCCTCTTTGGGCACTTATTGGGGGTGCACATCACCGAGCTCACATCTGGGGGGGCCTTTAAAGATGCTGTCTTGGAGCATGCGTGCAACTCTCTTGGCCAGGATTATCACCCCCGTTTTGGAGACAAACAATCTGAATCTGAGTGTCTCAATCCCCGAGGACATTCAGGGTGTGGTTGAGGCTCCACACCAGGCCTCAGCCCACCTGGCGGGCAGCCGTGAGTGCGGAGAGCAGGACAGAAAGGGGGTACCGACCCAGGGGACCCAGCATGCGAGAAAGCATATGCAGATGCTCATCAAACCCCGGGTGCGCCTTCTAGCGTGTGGCAGAGGAGGAAGCAGCGGGCACAGGGTGGACTCCCGCAGGGGGACAAAGGCTTTTGCTTGGGATCTGCTCTCAGCCCTGGCACGAGGGGAGGCTGTCAGCAAGAGAGAAAAGTTCCGAGCTGCGTTTTGTTGAAGTCAACAGCAGATGCAACAAAAAATTAACCACTTGGCATGAGTGGGAAACCGGAACTCTGCTGGGATGGTTTGAGAGGTTTCGGGAATTTGCTTTTGGAAGAACCGGCCTTTATCTCTGCCAATCCCAGAGTTCCTAAGCACGTGGGAGCAGCAGCAAGTGCAGGCAGGGGCACAAGTGGGCTCCCTGGGCAGGGGGGCGGGCAGGCTCCCGGGGGCAGGGGCGAGGCCAGGGCAGCTCCCCAGGGCAGGGCGGCGGGTGGGCTCCCGGGGGGAGGGCAGGCTTACCAGGGCAGGGCTGCGTGTTGCAAAGTGCCTCCTCCGTGTGCAGCCCCAGGCAGATGTCTCCCCCGTAGGCGGGCGCCGGGTTGGTGCAGGAGCGGGTCCGCATGTAGTGTCCCCCGCCGCAGGTGGCCGAGCATTTGGACCAGGGGGACCAGCAGGACCACACACCGTCCACTGGGAAGGGAGACAAAGTCACATGCTTCCGTGAGCCACATTCAGCCCTGCCAATGTGGCCGCAGGGCATCGGCACGGAGGGGCCAAGCCACCCTGACCCCTGGGGCCCCTGGGGGCTCCCTCTTGGCCAGGGAACCAGCTTTGCATATTCTTCCCCAAGCCTTTTCAGTTGCTCTTCCAGGATCACCCCTAGAGGTACGCTAGGCAAGCGCACTCGAGTGTGACTGCGGAGCGCCGGCTGGGGAATGACCCGGAGCCACAGTCCTGGTGATGAGCTGGACCACCAGCCACCCCACCTTACCCAGGCAGCACCAGCTCTGCACCGAGCAGTCCAGTCGGCCAGACGAGCCTCAGCGCCAGGTGGCGTCACAGGTGCCTAACCACCTGGGTCACAATCGCCCAGGGGGAGATTGGGACTGAGAGAGGCCGACCGGTCCCGCTTGGAAGAGCCATGGAGAATGCTGTGTAGATAGATTCACGCTGCATAGCCCAGCTGGGGCAAATCATGCAGACGTGACCCCACATTTACAGGGGAGACTCCAGAGGAGAGTCGACTTGCAGAACAGGAGGATCCACTGAAATCCACTGCTGAGGGAGCAGCGGGGAGACAGGAGGGGTCTGCTGCGCCCTGTGGGTAGCTCCCTGGCCGGGGATCAAACGCAGGCCGTCCTGGTGGTAGCTGCACTGAGACTTAACCCCTACGCCATCAGGGAGGACCCCACTTTTGAGGAATCAAAGCAACTAATTGTTGGGAATTATAGTTGATCAAATGAAAGTTACAGACGAAGCCACCGGGGAGAAGGGAGGAGGGCGGCTGCAGTGGGAGGCTTGTCCGCTGCGGCGAATTACAGCGAAGACGAAGACGCAACTTAGAGCACAACGACCAGCCGCTGAGAGCGAAGCAGAGGTAAGTGGCGCCTGGGTGTGGGCGCACCTGTCAGCGGGGGGCCCTGGTGCTGGTTCAGATTATACCAGGTGAATCGTACTGGGGCTGTGGCTCCGGAATTAAACCCCGGGCTAAAGGTTTAACTCTGACAACAAAAAGAGATGGACGCCGCCCTCCCTCGGAGTGGGCACACCGGACAGTGATTCCCCACACAGGGGGCACCGGGGCCTCGCAGGGCTTCGGCGGGGGCCGGCTGCGCTGGGCTCTGCGGGGCAGCCCTGGTGGCCTGCGGGACGGGCCTACACCTGCGCGCCTTCTGTGTGCCACGCGGTTTGCAGAACACAGTGCGGACTCAAGGGCGTCCCAGCAGCAAGGCCGCGCGTCACAGTTCGCCACGGGGGTCTCCCCAGCGTTGTCTGGGGACGCACCCCTGGGCAGATGCAGGGTTTGATTCAAAGAGTTTGCCCTCCCCCATCAGGCCCATTCATTCTTCTCTCCCTCCCTCTTACCGCCTCCGTGATAAAGATGAAACGGGACTATCGCACTCAACTCAGTAAAAACGGATCAAAAGAGTTTTTATTTGCTGCCGTCCGTTTTACGCAGTCGAAATAAAACTCTGAGGTCGCTTTCATCTTCTTCGACTATTACTTGGTAACAAAGAACCATCTTTTCTCTTTAATTTGTCTGCCACATTGAATTGGTCATCCGTTCCGAACTAACGTGGCTGGAGGGAAAGGAAGGCCCAGACGTCTCCCTGTGACGGGCGAATTGTGTTGGGAAGGTACGAGCTGCAGCAGCCCGCGGGGGTGAGGGGGGTCCTGCCCGCCAGACTCAACTTTCAAGGCTCGTTGTGGTTTATAAGCACCGGGAGGCCAAGTTTCCACCGATTCCATGAAGAGCATTTCACATTCATCTCGCACACTTGGATTTATTTTCAAACTTAGAGATAATGAGAAAACTCCCTTTAAGTGAAACACAGTGCCCGGTTTTAACTCTTCACTGCGGGCACAACAGGACGGAGAGAGAAGCTGCCAGGCAGGAGTGCAGGGGGTGCGGGAGAGGAGCCCAGGAAGTGGCCGAGCAACTCAGCATCCACCGCCCCAGCCCGGCTCCGCGGAGCCGCCTCCAGCTCTGTCTCAGGATTCGCTCGCGGTGGGAGAGAGGCCTGACTCGGCACCGCCTGCCCCTGCGCTCACCCCCCACCCCCCCAGGGAACAGGACGGGGCCTCTCCCAGCATGGCCACGGCTCTCCTGGCTTGCAGAAAGAAAATGGAGTCAGAGCTGCTTGGAGACACCGAGGCCGTGTAGACAGGACGCTGGTCGGACGGCCGAGTCAACTCAAACGACACCCCCAGCCGCTCAGACGGTGTCGCAGCGCGGGGGCGAAGCCTGGCACGCAAGCCAGGGACGCAGCCGGGCGCTGGGGAAACAGGGGGCCGTGTCTGGAGCCTGGAGGCGAGGGTGGACGGAGGGGCCCTGGCGTCCCCATGCGCCCCCCGTTTACAGCGCCGACCCTACTCCAGCAGGGCTCACCCGTGGGGTCCGTCCCAGCCCCGACAGAGGAACCCTCCCCGCTCCGTGCTGGGCTGTGGGAAAGCAGCAGCTCCGTGACCTTTCCCAGCCCCGGCCTCGCCTGGCGGGGAATGTGGGCCGTTGAAGGGAACAGTCTCTTGAGGCTGGAGAAATTCTGGGGCAAACAGCCCAGGGAGGGCAGGGCACAGAGGAGCCGGGACACGGCTGGAAGCCCCAGTGCAGGGCTGGGAACCGGGTATTTTCAGCTCCCCACACCCGCTGCTCACACACCCACGCGCCCATCTGCCGCTCAACCCTCCGTCCTCCAGCCACCAGCCACGCGTCCACCCTCCTCCGTTCACCATCCGCCCGTCCGCCGGCCACCCGCCGGCCACGCAGCCACCCACCCGCAGGTCTCTTCCTCCATTCACCATCCGCCCGTCCGCCGGCCACCCGCCGGCCACGCAGCCACCCACCCGCGGGTCTCTTCCTCCTCACCGTCCACTCAGCTGTCCACCCGGTCCTCCGCCCTGCGTGCCCATCCTCCCGCCCCCCGCCGTCCACCCACCGTCCAGCCAATGTTCTCTGGACACTGGCGGGAGCCAGTTTCTTGCTTAAAGGCCTCGGCGCTTACCTGCACCTACTGAAAAAAAAAAATGCTCCCCTGTCAGGATCCTGTGATTGGAAGCGCTGGACCGGGTGTCCGCACTGACCCCCACTGTCTATTCGGCCAACTTGTACCTGTCCCTCAAGACTGAGCTCAGGGGCAGCGGCTCAGTGGACTCTCTGTTGTCCTGGCCCGGCAGCTCTCTAGCTGATGTAGCCACGGCACCTGGCCACGGACCGGTCAGCCGAGACCCACCGGCTGACCTTCCCGGGTGCTGGTGGGTGGGTGGAGCTGCGGGCTGTGCCCCCTGCTGGTGGGTCAGTGGCCGCTTCTGGCTTACTCACTGGCCCCCTTCTAGTGAGTGCCTGGCCCGGGGAGCCGAAGGAGGGCCCTGCGGGGTGAGAGGCCATCACAGAGGCTGGGCCTCCTGGGCACTCACTCGGGGGCAAAGTCAGAGGCAGGACACGGGGAGGCGAGGCACAGACTCCCGAGATGCCAGGGGAGTCAGTGGCGCAGGAGGCAGCAGAGAGGCTGAGGAGACAGAGGGGCCAGCGGCCGTCCCAGCGCACAGAGCCCTGGACAGGGCCTCTTATAGCTCCTTTCTTAACCCTGCGCTTGCTGGGAATTCTGTGGAGTGAGAAGCGGGTCTCAGGGGGAAGCCCCAGACCACACGGCTTCCGTCAGCCTCCAGCAGAGGAGACTGTGTGCACAGAGGACTGACCTCCACGGAAAGTGGACCCCAGGGGATCAAGGGCTGGCAGGCCCCATGGTGGGGGTCACCCCTGATAATCATCATCCCAGAGGAGGTCTCTGGTGCATGGAGGCTGGTTTTGGTGGCTGGGCCCTCAGAGTCTGGGAGAGGGAGAGTGTCCAGGCTCCAGGAAGGGCCACGTCCCTCCAACACGGCGGCAGGGCCGACTCCTCCAATGGGCTCGGGGGCCAAGGAGAATGCTTTAGTTTCGCTTAAATCAGAAAAACTAGGTGAATGTCATCCGGTTGGGCACATCTGACTTCACACCGATGTGGTGGGAGCGATGGCCTGTCATGTGTACACGCGTGTGTATCTGGACAGGGCACTCGAGCGCAGAGCTGGGCGCTGGGAGAGCCCCCGTTAGAGGCCTCGGCCCCCCGCACCCACTCACCTGGGCAGGGCAGGACGTTGCACTCCTGGTACTCCAGCGCGGGCCCCAGGCAGGGCATGCCGCCGTGCTTGGGCTCGGGGTTGTTGCACACGCGCTTGCGGTTCCGGATGCCCCTGCTGCAGTCGCGGCTGCACTGCGACCACGAGGTCCAGGCCGACCAGGCGCCGTTGACCGTGTGGGCAGAGTACCTCCCGGCGCGCAGGAAGTCCCCGGACAGGCCTGCGAGGAGAGGGCACACGGAGACCCTGTTAGGGGCCCCCGGGCCACCGGCATCCATGCCAGCTCTGGCCGCGGCAGCCTGAGGGGAGACACCGTCCCCAGAGCCCCCCACACCCAGACAGCAGCGTCGCCCCGCACCGCAGGGCTCTCCTGCTCGCGGGCGGTAAGGAGCCACCCAGAGCTCCGTTTGGAAGTGCAGAGGGGTCCGCTGGCGACTAACAGGTTGTGCTTTTCTGAGAAACTTCTTCCAAAGAAAACACGAGCTCTCGCCCTCCTGGGATTCCACAACAAACGACGCCCGTCCAGAGAAGCGGACCCCGGCACGGACATGTCCCTTCACCTGGTCACCTTTCCGGGGTCCCTTCCGGCTGGTGAACGAGGAGGAGCTGAGCCCCCCGAAGCGCAGGCCGTGGGGTAACGAGGCCCAGCTCATGGCCAGGGGCCCGCACAGCCCCTCTGACCTCGCCCGGCCCGCCCACTGACCAGCAAAATGCGCTTCCCCAGGGAAAAGCAGCAGCAGCAGCAGCAAGCGTGGGCTGTTCGCTAAGCCCCAGCTCACAGGCCCGAGCACTGAGCCCACTGCTGGGGAGCAGCGCCCCAGCTCCGTTAGCCACAGCCAGAAGGCCTGCTCGCGTGGATCAAGAGGCCGGCTGCTTTCATATTACTGCCCTCAGGCACCTTCTCCTGCGCGGGCCATGTGGGCCACTTCTAACAAAACAAGCCCCCAAGCCCCAGCCGGGCAGTCCCGGGTCCTGAGAGAGGGCGGCAGGCCCGCGACCCCCAACTCTGGGGGCGCTGCTGTGCAGACACCTGGGCTCTGCTCATCAGAGAAAATGGATTAGAAGGTTCTCGATGAGCCAGTGCTTCGTGGCTGATCACTGGAAAACAACTACACGCACTGAGCCTCGCTCGGTGCGCTCAGCGGCCACAGGCCCAGCCGGGCGTCTCCAGGTGATCAGGACCCAAGGGTGGGGCGGCTGCGGAACCCGAGGCCCTTAGACCGAGGAAGATGACCGCGCCAGCTGGGCGCAGCCTGGAGAACGGGGACAAACCACCAGGAGCCCCGGGACATTTTCCGATACTAAAAAAACTCTATTTTTGACAAACATACTGCTCATTTGGAGGTTACATTCCCAAAACCACTCAGCCTGTCACCGCCTTGGCGTCAGGAGATCTCTGCCACCCACTTGTCACCACGGCAGTCTGGGGCAGTTGTGTTGGAGGAGGCTCGTGACCGCACCCCAAGTCGTCAGAGGGAGGAACCCCGACTTCAGGGGCAGGCTGACCCCCCAGCCTTTCCCTCCCCCGCCCCCCCGCCAGGCCCCAGGCCCGCGGCCTCACCGTCCGTGGAGCAGCCGCTGGAGCCGTCGCTGGAGCAGTAGCGCATCTCGATGCGCTGGCGCCCCACCTCCAGCAGCGCGGGGTCCGGCAGGCGCGCCTTGCAGGTGTAGCGGAAGCGCTGCTCGTAGTGGCCGCCGTTGTCCGAGATGTTGACGGGCGTCCAGGGCGTCCAGGGCGTGGTCTTCTTCAGCTCGGGGCACGGGCTGGTGTTGCACGGCTGGTACTCCTGGGGACACGGGCGTGGGTCACCGGGCACCACGGAGACCGGCGGGGCGCTCCGGGCACCCCTCCCGCCCGCGCAGCCAGGCGCGCAGGGAACGTCCAGGGCAGGCGGCCTCCGGGGGGCCTGCGCCCCTTCTCCTGTGCCCGCGGCGAGAACGCGCGGCAGGAGACAGTGACCCCCGCCGGAGACCAGCCGGCCCCTCCGCCACTGCCCCGCCTTGCCGCGGCGCAGACTCGGGGTGCCGTGTGCGCCCAGCCGGGGCGGGGCAGGGCCCTGAGCTTCTCCCAGATGGCCGGGTCCATGCAACAGGGAGGCCCGCACCTTCAGGAGCAGACGCAGAGGGCGCTCCCCACACCCCGGCTTCCTCACTCTACAGTCATCATTTTTTTTTTTAAAGATTTATTTATTTATGCATACAAGAGCTGGGGTACAGGCCAGAGGTGTGGGGGTGAGAGGATTCACCAGAGACAGAGCGGGGAGCAGAACAGGCAGATCTACTGAAATCCACTGCTGAGGGGAGCAGCGGGGAGACAGGAGACACAGCTGTGCCATGTGGGGTGCTCCCTGGCCGGGGATCGAACTCCTGCTGTGGTGGCTGCGGTTTAGCTTCATAGGTTGCGTCATAACCCCTTGCGCCACCAGGGAGGCCCTACAGTGTCATCTTTTCCAGGTAGATGAAGTTCTGCAGCAGGACACAGGGTGGCAAGCGCGTTTTAGTCCTGGCTGCAGCAGTGGTTCGGCCTCTGTGCGGGGACCTGCCAGCAGGTATCCCAGGAGCATGAGCAGGTGTGTGTGTGGGGGGGACCATTGGGCGTCAACCTCTGATTCTGTTCACTGTTTATTTCCTTGTTGGGCGAAGTTCAGCGTAAGAGTCGGCACTTTTTCTTACAAATGGTTTTTGAGGTTTGATTATGATGCATTCATTTAAAATATTAACTTATAAAATGCTGAGAAATGGTATGACTGGTCTGTTTTATTTTAATGACCAGCATTATGAGGTGATTGAATTTGATAGGAGTAGTCAGGGCCTGCCTGAGCCTGCAGGTTATAAACAACTGACTGCCCAACTGCTGTAGTAACTACCCACCTCTGGATGGGGCTTGAGTGCAATTAGAGTTAATGCTAAAGAAAGAAATTATTTTAAAAGGGATTTCAGGAGAGCTAATCATTATTGCCACATAAGATTCTTAATATTCTGGTGGAAAATATCAGGTAATAATCATTACTAAAATCCATCCCACTCTGGTCTTTACCCAGGAATTCAAGTCAGGGTCTCACAGAGATATCTGTACCCCCACTTTTACTCCCATTATTCACAATAACCAAGATATAGACACAACCTAAGTGACTGTTGAAAGGTGAGGGGGATAAAGAGATGCCATGTATGTATCACACAATGGAATATTATTCAGCCAGGAAAAGGGAAGGAAATCCCCACATTGGCAAAAATGGGGACGGACCTTCAGGGCACTATGCTAAGTGAAATAAGTCAAACACAGGCTAATTCTGTATGATGTCATTTACATGTGGAATCTAAAAAACACAAGGTCAGAGAAACAGGGAGTAGAGTGTTGACTGCCAGAGGGTACACAGGAAAATTGTGGGTGGGGGGGACAAACTCCCAGTTATAAGACAATAAGATGGGAGGCCCAGCGCAGACTGTAGAGACGATGGCTGCGACAAGGTGCCGCTTCTGCTTGGATATTGCTAAGCTACAGTGGAAATTATTTTGTACCATATAAATATAAACTTAACAAGCCACGTGATGCCCACAGATGTCATGTGTCGATGAGACCTCAGGGAAGCTAAGAACAGACAAAAATAAAGAGCTGATGCATGAGAAATTTAATGAATAAATGGTCAAGAACATCAAAGAGAAAGGACAGTTACTAAAGCAGTTTAAGACGTTTCTCCAGATGTTCCTTACACGTTGTTCTTTGTCTCTGGAAGGGTTTCTTCCAGGGACAGGGACTGGGTGCCTGCAGGGCCTCCCTGGCTCCTTGGCCACGTCCTGCAGGTACTGCCTCTCAGGCACAAGCCCCTTGGCTCCCCCATGGCCTCCTTCCTCACTCGGCCCCAGCACATCCACAGATGTTCCACAGAACCACAGGACGCAACCCGGGGAGGATCACGCTTTGCCAGATCCATCGTATGCCATTCATCATACAGAGAATCACACCTTTTTGGTGAACGGGTCAGTCATACCCCTCAGTCCACAAACAAACCCACTCAAATGGAATTTGCACAAATGTGGGGAACAAAGTGAGATGTTGAGTGCTCCCCCATTTTGCTGTACTAGTTTTCCTTTGAGATGAACTAGAATATCTTATGTTCCATACGTTGAAAGTAAAATACACACGGACATCCCGAAGAAAATTTTGAAATCCTGTGCTCCACACAAAGCAAGACGATTGCCCTAAAGTCACTTCATCAACAGCCAAACGTGCGGCCCGAGTTTGGGCTCCCACGGGAACCTGCTCGTCTCCCGGAGCCGGACGCTCCTTCTGTATCGGGCCAGGGGGCAGCGGGTGGCGCAAAGGGGAGGGGGCAGTGTTGGTGGTGGGGGCTGTGGCGCCTTGATGGCGGCTGTGGTGTGGTGAGTGACCGCTTCTGGCCAAGATGGAGCAACAGCAGTGGGGTTAACCTTTCACCAGGAACTGAAAATTCTGTGAGATGACAGTCTGAGGACACTGGCCGTCAGGCCTGGAACCAAGAGTGCACTTTTTAGGCAGAAAAGCCCACAGTTCTGTTCAGAACTCGCTTGCCCATCAGCAGCTTTCCCGAGAAGCCACAGTTCTGTCTCTGACCACTTCTGTGAAGTGTCCCTAAGTCCCTACGTGCAGGGGCCTCTCTCCAGGGTAAAGCCTGGGATAGGTGCAGCTGCCCTCCCCAGCTGACCGTCTCGGGGATTCTCACATGGGTGTGCTCACTTTCAATGGTCTGCACTTTTTTAAATGCAGAAATGCAGCAAATATTCCTGTGCTTTCTAGAACACAGACATGCATGTGGGCATCTGATTAAATATGCATGTGTCTATCCACAAAAACAGAGCTGACTGTCCTGCTTCCACATTATTTTAGGCATCCCTTTTTATAAGCGCGGGGAAGCCCGGGAGAGTAAGAAAACCAGCACTGTCCCTGGAAATCTTTCTCCCACAGGCTGTGATTTGTGGACACTTTATAAACTTACATCTCCGATGAGGAGACCGATTCATTTAGTTTATTCTTCCACACTCGTGCCTTTAAATTCTCAGTTTCTGAGAGTAAACATCAAGCGTTCGGACATCTTTTTCTGGCAAATACCTTGCAGTGGGGGGAGAAGCTATTTTTAGTTAGAAGTGAACCCTATCTTTGGGGAAATGTTTACTTCTCAAAGCGCTGATGGAAATGGTGACGTTTCTCCATGTCTTCGGGGAAAAAGGTTTCCCTGCGAAAGAGCTGCTTCACGTGACTGTAATAATTTGTGCACACATTAAGTGTGCTTATTTTGGAAATAGCATCAACTGAACTGAGGTTGTGTTGTATGAGATTAAGGCAGAACAGCTCGCAGCATATTTAAAACCCAAGGGGGAGTCGTCTGAGAGACTTTCAAGTACAAAATCTGAGCAATAAATGGTTTCCTGTTTTCTGACCAGAAAATGACGCGTGTTGTGCGCGTCTGTGCTGGCATATCTTGCCATACGCAGCCATAAGAAAACTGGGGTTCAAGGAGAGGAACAGGAAACACTCGCTGTGCTCCTAACTTTGGGAAGCGTTGGCTGCAGTCACGTCTTCACCCTTGTGTGAGCTAAAGTGGTTTAATTTCTTGGCAAGAAAATGTAACATAAAATTAGAATAGTGGAGCGGTTATGGGATATTGGAGAACGTATTCCTCTAAAAGCAATTACTTAGTAGCACAGGCTGCTATTAGTAAACATTTTACACAAACACCTGGATGAGTCTCTGACAAGTAAACATTGATTTTATAGATCAATTAATTTCTAAAAAAGTAACTTTGCTCTTTTGAGAAATAATACACCGCACTAACAAGAAATGGGAGTCAGATGGTGCTGATAAACACATAGAACTTGTTTTCACCTGCTCATCAACTGCAAAAATCAAACACCATTTTTCTCTCTTAGATCATCAGGATGCCTTTGATCGTCAAACTCTGCTTTTTGTACCTAAAGGATCTTAGGACAGGGCCTCCCTGGTGGCGCAAGGGTTAAGACACAACCTGTGAAGCTGTCCGCAGCCTCTGCAACATGAGTTGGATTCCCAGCCAGCCAGGGAGCAACCCACATGGCACAGCAGACCTCTCCTGACTCGCCCACTGCTCCCCTCAGCAGTGTACTTCAGTGAGTCTGCCTGTTCTGTTCTCCTCTCTGTCTCTGGGGAATCCTCTCACCCCCCAAATCTCTGGCCTATACCCCAGCTTTTGTATGCATAAATAAATAAATCTTATGTATGCATCAATAAAGGATCTTAGGACAAAACAGAGTAGTAACACCTTCTATTTCCTTATTCAGCTAGTAAAATTCCCAAAGATATCTCAGGGAGATGCAGAAGCCGTGTCTTCTTCTGTGCCTTATCAGACACGTGGTGTTGCCTGTCTCTGGGGGTGTCCTACCCAAGAGCCTTGGAAATATCAGGTCTCACTCCCATCACCCCCTGTGCCCCCAGACCTTGATTATGGCACAGCTGTGACCAGGAGAACGTTAAACAGTGAGCACCCACCCCCACTCCTTCGGTGGAATGCTACGATGCCCCAAGATTCTACCCCCTGGTGTCACCCCTGTGTAGCCCCCTGGGTCCTGTGATGGATGCGATATGAAAATATTAAGACTTCTTTAAAGCTGAGCAATCTCTCTCTTCAGGACAATTTGGACGGTCACAACAACCCGTAAGTATCCCAGTGGGTAATCCACAGGGGAATGGATTTATCAAACTGGTAAAATAAGTTTACATTAACTTGCATCCAGATTTCCAAGCATATCATTTCAATTCCTCTATAATGTGATTGAGTGGAAAACTGTACTCTTATCTGAGTTTCCAAGAAGTTGACTTGTTATCTGTTTATATTTCTTAAGTAGTGAGCGAAGATTTCTGGTGCTACAAGATAGTGGTAGGAACATCAATTTAATCTAAAACCCTTCCATCATGAGTGATGTGCAGGGAACACTCAGGCTAAGCTCAAAGACCTTCCATCACTTCATTGCACCAGTATGGGGATATTTGGAACTTCTTGAGGGTTTTCTGGCTCTCTCATTTGGAATTCCATCTGGGAATGGATCTGGGAAATGAAAAACATGTATGTCTTATCAACATCTTTTGCCCATAATTTAAATCACAAGGGACCACATTTTTTTTTGCTCTGTTTATGTCCAATTTACTGTGGGAAATTAATCATGTTCCAGTTAAAGATTTTAAGGCTAGTCCTTTGAATAATTCCAGGAATTATTCAGAACTTATGGGTAATGACTTGAATTTCTCAATATTTCATAAATATTTGTATTTCTGAAATTAAAAGTCAAAGTAGGGGCCTCCCCGGTGGCACAGCGGGTTGAGCGCAGCGCTGTGAAGCTGTCCGCAGCCTCTGCAGCGCGGGTTCGATTCCCGGCCGGCCAGGGAGATTCCCACATGGCGCAGCAGACCTCTCCTGTCTCACCCGCTGCTCCCCTCAGCAGTGTATTTCAGTCAGTCTGCCTGTTCTGCTCCCCACTCTGTCTCTGGTGAGTCCTCTCACCCTCCCATACCTCTGGCCTGTACCCCAGCTATATATAAATAAAAAATAAATCTTTAAAAAAAGTCAAAGAAATATTATCCAAATGACATTTCAATTAAGAACACAGTTATGAAAACAAAACAAACAAAAAAACATGTTATCCATCCATCTGTCCATCTATCCATCCATCCATCCATCCATTTTCAGTAATCATTATTGAAGCATATATACCAAAAACAAGACGCTAAGCTACCTCCTCAAGGGATCTTAGATATTAATGTTGAAAACGAACATGTGAAGCTCAAAGGAGGCATGACAGTGCATAAATGCCACACCAAGCATGTGCTGTTAGAGCTAAGATGCAGGAGAAACTTGATCTTAAAAAGCAGTGGACGTAGTAATTGAAATTGGCCCATCCCAAGGGCTATTTAACTTGGGAGTCTGTGTCTGAGGCCAGCCAGGTTCCTAGCAAGGAGCAGCTGTCTTCAACAGCAGCACCGGAGGGGACACACCCTGCAGGTTAGCTGCTGGAGCACCAATTCTGGCTCAGTTACCCACGCCCTAGCAGAAACCAGACAAAAACCCCAGTGCAATCTGAGCCGCCTCAAAAAACAGAACACCTTGATCACAGGAGATGAAAGAACCACTAGTTTAAATATGAGCTATCAAAAAGAGTTGGGTGCTAATCCATGTTTTTTCTTTTTTTAAAAAAAAAAATTATTTATGCATATAAGACCTGGGGTACCGGCCAGAGGTGTGGGGGGTGAGAGGATTCACCAGAGACAGAGTGGGGAATAGAACAGGTAGGTTGACCAGAGTACACTGCTGAGGGGAGCAGCGGGGAGACAGGAGAGGTCTGCTGCGCCACGTGGGTTGCTCCCTGGCTGGGGATCAAACTCGTGCTGCAGAGGCTGCAGACAGCTTCATAGGTTGTGTCTTAACCCCTTGCGCCATCAGGAGGACCCCCTCATATTTTTTCTTAATAAATTGCCTATGTCCCTGTATATATGTTGAAAATGCAGGCGCATGGTCCCTGCAGTAATCCCAGTGAATGTGAAACATATACGGGTGGTCTGTCCACGCCCTGAGGTCACAACTGCTGGCCAAGGTTAAATCCACAGTCCAAGACCTGGAGGGGAGCCCTGTTCTACCTCATTATTCTGCTGGCTTGCCTCCCAGAGCTGGGGCAGCATTATCAAGAGGCCCTTCCTCCCCCCACAAAAGAGATATTGGTACTTCCAACCCGAGGAAAAGCCTTCATCCTTTGGCGGAATCCACATCTCAATGTAGTAGCTAAATAAGCAGATAATGACTTTCGTGTTCCTTGCCAGGTAAAGTGTCACAAAAGTGAATGTTCTGTCTGAAAACATGACAGCATCTTAACATAATCGTTTGTCTAGGACGACTATTGATGGATTTATTTCTAAGGGTTATAACATTCTCTCTCAGAACTTAATAGCTTATTGATGTGCTGGGTTATAATTAAATTCATTTCTTGCTGAAAATATTAGGAATGCAGGAGATTTTTCTATTTCTCACATCTGGTTTTATTCCCTCCCCAAACTCAATTCTAGGCACACTTTTGCTACTTCCTAAGCTCCCACTTCTATGTGAGAGTCTGGAAAATAGATGAAGACACGTTGCTCGAGCAGGCACTGAAGGACAGGCAGATGTGGTGACCACATACGTTTTTATACGAGGTGGGCAGCAAAATCCCGCCACTCACATGGTCCCTACACCTGACCCTGACCTTGGCCGCCAGCGTGGAAGCAGATGCTGCCCAAAAGAAGAGCTGGATAGAATCAAAATGTCAACAGGTTGAAATCAAATTTACAAGTCAACCTCTCTAGACCTTCACACATAATGCGTGGCAATAGTATAAAAATTCACTAGAAGATTTTTGTTAAAACAAAAATAGTCCAAATCAGTGTTTAAAGACTGACCTATGGTATGGATGTTTTCCCTGACTAATATGAATTGAAAATCATTCTTCTGTAAGTCTCTAAAATACTAAATTTAAGAAAGATAGGAGTAAACATCTTCCAAAACCCTATTTTTTTTTTTTTTTTTTTTGTTGCGGGTCGTTTGTCCTGACGAGAGCGAGTGATGGGCTGGTGCAGGCCTGCTCCTCAGCTCTCAGCCCCACAAATCCTCCCTCCCACTGTCACTCTAGAAACCTGTGTCTACATATGAAAACACAAAAACTTATGATTCCACTAATGGGGAAGTTCATACGAGGTTGTCTAAACCAACCATCCGGCCACAAATCTCTTTACTAAAATATGCTTCTTGAGGCCTAAGAACTGAAATGCTTAGATCTCTGTACTGCAGATGACTTTAAAATTCATTTTTCTCTTCTAGGACACACTGCCAATTTTTAAGCAAGAGTACTGACTGCTTTCTGCTTCGATTTCCATCCATTTAGACAAAAATAATCCATAGAATGGCTGAGTAAAAATGACTGCCCTCCAAAATACAACTGAAGTACCTCAAATCACTTAATTTTTCACAAATACAAGCATATAGAATTTAAAAGACTGTAGCTATCTAAGTTTTACATGGTGATAGGAAAAAATCAATTTTCTCCTTTTAGCATATTCCTCAGTTTTAGGGGCTCCTGGGCTTCCTCCCACCAGGGAGGGCTCTGGGCCACAGCCAGACAGAACCTGGCTGTCATGGGGAGGCGGGGAGGCCCACAGGTGAGCCCTTCTGCAGCGTCAACAGGGAGGGTACATGGGCTGCAGAGACAGGCCTCCTCATATCGCTGTGGGCCAGAGGCGAGTCACCCCCACCTTTACCCCTGGGGACACAGCAAAGCTCCTGTGAACTCCAGCACCAGATCAATTGTTGGAGCAAAGGCCTGGGGTCATCGTTTGTATTCAAGGTTCCATTGAGTCTTCATCTTCCTACATCTCAGAAACTCCAAATACCCCAAAGACTTCTCCTTCAATGGTGACATGAGGCCTTTCCAGAAGCACCTGCACATGTGCAGGTGGGATCCCTGCCTGGGATCCAACGTGGCCACCTCTACCTGGAGCAGAGTCACTTGGTTGTTTGTATCTCCTTCTTCCCTGGGCGGGAGCTCCTTGAGGTCAAGGACAGAAGAGATCAGATCTGCATTGCACCCACCTCACATCCCAAAGCCCTGCTCACACCCTGAGCTGCTCCAGACTTGTTTCCTGAGGGAACAGAGCTGATGAGACCCAGGTCGGGTTGCACTTGAAACGTGCTGGAGTGAGCCAACATTTGGTTACCGGGCAGGGTGGTGCCCTGAAGAGGCCAGAGTCACTACATTAAATTCTTATTTACAAAGGGAAGTCAAATATTGGAATCGTGCTACTTTAAAATATTAAATCCAGATTTTCATTTCTAATTAGATGTTCTGCATTAGTTATAAGTACTCAAGTCTTGCCTATGGGCATCTGATAAGGCCCTGGAAGGTCACTGCCAAGTATAATCTAATATCAAAACCTATTTTAATGAACTTCATACACTATTATGCAGGCATTCTGGCTTTTGGTGCTAAATGTGATTCATTTGGAGCAGACTTTAAAGCTAATTAGACAGAATTTGAAATAATTTACAATGAGAACAGGAAATGAAATGTTCACAAACAAATGTCATGGGAGGAAGATTAAAGGTGAGCTACAGGCAGCACCCCTGGAGTGTGGCGATGCCAGGACAGAGAAGACATGGAAGAATGAACTGAAGAGTAGACAAGGACACCTGAAAACATGAGGGTGATCCTTCATCGGAAAAGATGTGGGTGATATTTTCCCAAATTGTTCGCATCTTGAGAAGAACTGATGGATAAACCTCATAACTGGGCTCATCTATACAGCAGCCGACTGTCGGCCACGCGTTGATGACACCGTTATGAAAAAGTGGACATTGTTCCTGTCTTTCAAATATTAAAATATCTTCCTCTCAGTTATTAAGTTTTAAAACAAATTAATTCATTTCACATTACAGATGTGAGTCCGCTTTCAACAGGATTAAGCCCAAGTTTAAATAACATATTTTTGAGGAATATTAGCCTTAAATTTCAGGTTTTTAGGTTTAGGAACATTTAGCAAAGTTGAAGTTAAGACGGTGGGGAGGTTGTAGACTTCAGAATAAGGACCACGTGCACACACACACCTTCACACACACACACACACACTCACACCCATTTGCTTCCCATCATTTGTGTCTTTACAATGAGGGAGCCTCTCTCCGCTGGACAGCAACATCAACATGATGCCTGTGGGCACTGCAGGGGAAAGATAACTGAAAACATGATGTCACGTGTCTGAAATTGTTATAGAGCAACCCCGATATTAAACGGGTTCCTGGCTGTGGGTCCTCACCCGCGCGCTTTAAAGGGACTTATGAATACTCTACTACAGACACACACAAAAGGGTTAATAAAAGGTTTATTTACAAGAGGAAAGGAAATAAGGAAAATGTACAACTCAGGGAGAAAATAGGGAAATAAAGTCTTTAATGCGTCCTACCCGATCCGACGACCTGGAAACCCAAAGTCACTCCCAGAGCTGGCCGGAGGCTCCGCGCTGGCCGAGCGCCCCAAAATGGAGAGAGCCCCAAAGCCCACGTGTCTGCCTTTTGTATCCACCTGGCTGCTTAACCCCACCCTCAGGTCCCAGCCACCTTCCCTTTGGTGGTGATGGGATTTGGAGTTCCCAGTGTCTTTGGCTTTGACCTGGGGTGGGGGTGGAGTCCACAAAGCCTGTATGGAATTAGCTTTGGGACCGCCTTTTCCCCCTAACAAAATCACTGATGGAGTTACACTTTGGGGTCAGTAACTCCAAAGCCAGCCTAGCACCAGCACCACCCTTGGGAGTCCAGCAACGGGACCCCTTCGCCTGGCCTTCACGACCTCTTAGGACTGAAGCTGTTATAGGACAGGGAGAGGGGTAGCCCAAGCCCCGCAAACCTGCCTATTCTAAATGGGTTCTGCCATCCGCCGCATCAACACAAAACATAGGAGACTTTAATGGGAAGGAACTTTAATAAAACTAGGAAACAACACAGGTAAGGCAAAGAGTCTAGTTTCTAAATGAAGCACCCAAAGTGACCCGTCCCCTCGTGGGTAAAACTCCATCCATATGGGATCGGCCCAGAGCAAGACCCCAAAGCCTGCTACAAGTCTAAAGCATCTTCCAGTGGGGACCCACAGAAAAGGGTCACAAACAACCGGACAAGCCCGGAAGGAAAAGAGCAAAATCAACATCAAGATAAAAGCTGCCATGGTCACCTCCCCACGGGTCTCACCCACATCTGTGTCACCCCGTCCACGACCAAAAGACAAGCACAGTTTCTTTACGTGTCTCTAGGCTCCATGCGCCTCCTCCAGGGCTCCTTCTGGCTCCATCCTGCTTCCTTCCTCAGTCTCCTCTGCAGCCTCTTCTCTCCCTGCTCAGCTCCACCCTCCCTTGGGTGGGCAGGGAACCTGGAACCTCCCCCTTTCCTGGGGACCACCCTGTTACAAAGCAACTTGATTTCCAGACCTGAGTCTTACCACATTATTCACTTTACATGCTGAAGGCACGTAACGGCTGCCGCTCACCGTCCCTGGTGTGCACCCCATCCATTGGTCCTTCTTTTCACTGAGAAGCTTCCATCTCAATTAACTTGGTCAAATCTCAGTCACATCTTGGGGGACCCCTGAGCCATCCAGCGAAGGTGCCCCATCCCTCCTCTGGACTCACTAATATTTCCTCTTAATCGTTCCATTGGTTTTCCTGACCTCCTCCCTACACCGCTGCCCTGGGATTGATAATCTCTCTCCGGAACGAGAAAGTCAGCTCCTGAGGTCAGGAATTTTATTGTACACACCTGCCTATCTCCATCATACCCGGCACAATTATTCACACACAGTAAACACTCAACCCTCTGGGCGGAGGAGATGGATTACCAAGGAGCAGATCCCAGGGCTCCACAAAGCACAGGATGACGGACACGATTCAGCAACTGAAGTCTGAGAATGTCCTTTCTTCCCCACATGTAAGACTATTCGGAAATTAAGGATAGCAGAGGAGATCACACCGGGCATCTAGGAAATTAATTAGCATGTTACAGGCGCCACTTTTCTCCTGACCTCCTTGTTCAGAAGTCAAGGCCTTATCTCAAAAAGCTATTATGGCTGCAAGAAGATAAGAGAAAGAAATCAATTAAACGAGCTTCCTCAGGAAAATTGCATCTCCTGCTTCTGGCTCCCATGTGCTCATAAAAAAACCTGCTATTTTTGTCTCCCTCGCTTTTGAGAGGCTCTGGCTCGTGTGTCCTGATCTCACGTGTGAAGTCCCAATAAGTGCATAAGGTCGATCCAGTTCCCTCCTGTCAGCTCCCGCCTTGGCTTTCCCCCACGATGACACCAGATTCCTGCACAGGCAGCTCGAGAGTCATCTCCACCACAGCCATTCCGTGGGCCCAGGACGCCCAGAGCAGGTGTGGAAGATGTCTCACAACCCGGCAGACGCAAGATGCCACGCGGTAGCCGTGATGCTCCTTTCTCACGTGGCGCGGCTTATGAGGTAATGCAAGAACGTGACACGGGACCAGCCAGCTCCACCTTCCAGGGGCTTTACTGCAACTATTTCTTCCAAACCAGAACTTCATAGATTCTGAGAGTCAAACAGATCTTGAATAATCATGCCATGGAGTGAAATGAAGAGACAACTGCTGGGCCTCCCTGGTGGCGCAAGGGGTTAAGCACAGCACCGTGAAGCTACCGGCAGCCTCTGCAGCACGAGTTCGATCCTGAGCCAGGGAGCTACCCACATGGCACAGCAGACCTCTCCTGCCTCCCCGCTGCTCCCCTCAGCAGTGGATTTCAGTAGAGCCGCCTGTTGTTCCCCACTCTCTCTCTGGGGAATCCTTTCACCCCCTGCACCTCTGGCCTGTACCCCAGCTCGTGTATGCATAAATAAATATTTTAAAAAATTGAAAAAAAAAAAAAAAAGAAGAGACAACTGCTCCAGGAATGTCTGGGCCTGAGGCCTGTCACCAGAACCTGGGAAAGAAATAGAAGCTGTGCCTTCTTGCTACGACCTTCGAAGGCTGCAAAATGTGACTCGGTATTTCCATTCAGAAATATTAATGAAAACAATCTAAGTGGAGCAATAACTTTTTAAATATTCTTTCTTGCATTCGCATGGAAGACTCCTGAACTAGGCTCCTAGCTCCTGGACTATTTTAGGATTACTAAAGGGAGAGCTCTTGGGAAGAGGCAGCCAGAGCATCTGTGAAAAATATTCCATGTCTTAAAACCATTTTTGCATGCTCCAACATCTGTTGCTTCCTTCTTTACTTAATTACAAGTTGCTTTGAACATTATGTATGTGGATTGTTTTAACACCCAAAATTATACATGTTCAATAATTCCACTGGAGGCACTGCGATGAAATAATATAAAAATGGGAAATGCAAATCTTAAGCAAAACACAAATTAAAACATATTGTTGATATAATTAAGTACTTATGTTTCCTCTCCGAAAGGAAGAACTGTCTGCCACGAGCCAAATCAAATCACAAATATAATGTGATCAAAACGATTTTTAAAATCCTCTGGCTGTACTTGGCTACGCCTGAACTATTTCTTCAACACACCGCGTCCTTGCTAAGCAGAGACTGGCATTAAAGTGAACTCGGAACAGGGCCGTCCATAAGCAAAACGAGGCGCCCCAGCTGTACACAGACCAGTCTGGTTTAAACTTCCCAAGCAGAGGCTCCTCCCTAAATTTTCAGGAGGGACCAGGGGTCTCCTGGTCTCCCCAGAGCCCAACATAGGGTAGAAAATTAAATTGATTAAATAATAGTGGGATAAAGTGGGTGACAAAATCAAGACTCTCAGACTCTAATTTATGTCAGCTTCGGGCAAACCTCACTCAGCACCGGGATGCAGGCAGATCTTGCCAACTTGAGTGCCCCAAGCAAAGAGCACAATTAGGTGAGTGAGAACCTGAGGTCAGGGCTGTCTCTGCAGGCTTCTGTTTGTGATCAGAGGCTTTGAGACAGGATCAGCTCAATCAGCATGTTGGCCTCCATCAGAGGGACTCCCCAGGGGCCAGGCCTCACCTCTCCACCTGTCAGATGCTTCTTGAGCAGAGTTAACATCAGGATAGAACAGCAGATCTCAGAGGGGGGTGGGCAGGGCCTTCTGTCCACAGGCAGGAAGGCATGAAAATGTCTCCCACTCAGAACCATGACCCAGGCGGGAGGGAATGTGATGGATTGAAAGAGGATATTTCCAAAAGTGCAGAGGACACGGAGTGCTCAGAGATGCCCTCTTGGGTGCGATGAACTGCACGTGGATCCATAAGTCCTCCCTTCCAAGAGGCCGCTCGACCTCGTCCTGTAAGGGCGACTGCGGCTGAACAAACAAATTGCTTTTTAAAACAGATGCGCAAGCAACAGCACACCCAGAGTGTTCTGTGCTGCCGTGGTAAGAACCCTGGGCGGCCAGAGTGGACAAGGTGAGCTACAGAAATTGACCGAAACTAAATGGTCAATTTGACATGAAATAGACAAAATTCCCCAAAGAACCTTCTCTACAGATAAATCAGCATTAGCCCCAAACAGTCAGCACAGCTACAAGCAAAGACTGAAGATGCATTTGGAAAACAAAACTCACTGATTGTTTTTAAAGGCACGTCTATGAGTGCTTTAAGTGTGGAAAGGCAGATTTAACACTCGTGCTGTTTTAGTTAAAAATCTGCAGCTGTTTAAAATGGAGACTTGGCGCTCCTACGCTCAGTGTTCCCCTTGCCTTTCAAAGAATCGGCTTATTCTGTGTGTGGGGTCTACTCGGGCAGGGCTACAAGGTTTAAATACCCCTGGTCATTTAATGGGAATTGTTATTCTGTTCCATAAGGAAACTGTAGGAATTTTATGGTCAGTAATGGAAGACTATCGTGGAATTTATTGGTTAAAGAAAAATCTGTCCGCGTATCTTATTTACATTGTTTTTACAGCAGAAAACCTCCCTTCCTGAAAGTTTTCCTTTCAACTGGCTTTGCAATCACCGTACTAGAGTGAATAGAAGCAGAAACACATCTCCTTTTTCTTTTTTTTCTGTAAAGTCAAAGAAATTTTTGCAACGGATCCTCCCACCACCATAAATAAAGCAAGTTTTGAAACATTCCAGACTTCCATACCAATTGCAGTTTCCAGAGACTGGAGATAGTAATTTATATGTTTGAGAGGCAGACTTTCGATGGATTAATTCCTATCATCCATCATTTTCCCTTTCTCTCGATCTGCATCATGCATCATTCTTAAATTCGATGGCCGAAGTTCCGATGCTAAATTTCAGAAAACTTACATTTTTGTGGCCCTCCGCCATATCACTGGGTTTTCTGTGCTGATGTTAACTTTTTCAAAATACTCAAACCTCTTGTAACAAAACGTGGCATTTTTACCCTGACAATCTTTCATATTTGCAAACTCTTCGCTGAGGTAGCCTGCAACAAAAGAAAGCCAAGTCTGCAGTCCCTGGCTGATGAAGATGTAATATCAGGTCTCAGCTGGGGAGATCGATCATTTCCTTGGCAAACAAATGTTTGCAAATAGAAACGAAAGTATTTTACAGACACTTTGCAAATCAAGAGTCCGCAGTGGAAACTTCTCCATGAAGGTCAAGGTTGTCTTCTGAGTTTTCCTGGTAATGGATCACTTGAAGATCTTCAATAGATACAGCGATGAAGACAAACAGGTCTTTTATTACTAGGTGTGATGTGGTGTTTGAGTTAGTTGCCACGTGGGGAAGGGAGGAGAGAGCTGGGAGGGTGTGCCCCCAGCTCTCTCCCTTTGAGGATCTGGAATTTGAGGAGCTCTGAGGAGGAGAAGGGAACAGGCAGGGGGCAGGATGGCTGATGCCATGAGCACTTCTCTGTCCCCTCCTTGTCCCAGCAAGGGGCGCCCAGGGGTAGCTGGCCGCAGCTCCACCTCAGTTTTCCTCCTGCTCCCCCTTGGCTCCGCCATCTGTGATGTGCCTCTTCTTTCTGGCAATCACCGTACTGGAGCAAACAGAAGCCTGAGGACAAGCGGGGCCCCTCGCGCCAACTTTCCACATCAAGGAAGTGGCCACTCTGCTGGTACTGAAGGGAGCTGCTAAGCAAGTGGAATCTTTCCTGTTTCCTGCTGAAGAGTCACAGGCCTGGTGCAGTAAATAATGCAAAGTGAGTGTAAATAACAAGTTTGCTCCTTGATAAGCTTATCTAAACCAGGTCACATCTTAACAAGGTCTGCCAGGCCGATTGGTCTCCCAGGCCATCCTCGGTCGGACATCTGCATCTTTCCCCCTTTTGTCAAGAATTTCTATGCTCACTGACTGATGTTATCAATGTAAGATGGTTGTGCATAAAGGAGACCCTTTGTCTCTAGATGGGTGCTCAGAGCCTACGGGGCTGCCCAGGTCTGGGACCTCCCGCGTGAGTAAAAAAGCTTCTCCGGACCTCACCAGTCCTGAAGTACCGCTTGTTCTTCCCCTGCCTGGGGAGAAGTCCGGAATTTATTTCTGCAACAGTAACGCCCAGAGAGGAAGCAATAACAGAATCCCCAGGACGTTCTTTTAACAAGACCTGGCAGACAAGGACGGATGAGCACGAGCACAAAGGGCACTCAGAGCCCCCAGAGAGGCCGGGGACCGTGAAGGAGCCGTCCAGGCTTCAACCCGAGCCTCCCGTGCCCTGCTTCCCTGCGTTTCATGCAGAAAGGGCACCAGGCGCCTCGCGTGGACAGAAGCATCAGCCTGGCCAGGAGGTGGTGACTTTAGTGCTACAAAGTGAATTGGGCACTGGAGATAATTTTGCCAGTTTAGGAGTACAGGAATGAGTCTTTCTGGTAATGATGTTTTTAATGGACTGAGCTGCGTGGCTGTGAGGTCTGAGCCCCGCCTTCCTGTCGTGGCTCTTGCCAGGTAATTTTCTGAGGGATCAGAGCATTCTGGACCTTCCCAGACCCCATGCTGAGAAGCCTGGAGGCGGGTCTCCCGCTGCTCACAGCCAGGCTTCAGGCACACACACCCCTCTTCCAAAAACATCCCGCAGACTCCAGTGAGCTACACAAGGAGTTACTTTGCAATAAAGTCATTTTTATGCATCGCAGCCCATCGACACTTCCGGTTGCCAGATGCTGGGTTCCCCCATCACACCTTCACGTGGCCCATGGGAGCCTGCGTGAGTCGCATCAACCCTGACTAACCTTCAAGGGACTCTCTTGAGGGTGCGGATGGATTTTAATGTCTTTCTTCTTGCCCTGCAGAAGTCTGTGGTCCAGATCTTTTCTACCTGGAAGACAGATCCTCCTCTGTACCTTGAACTGTAGCTGTTGGCCAAGCTTTCCACGCCGTGCATGACCACCCAGTCGCCAGGGATGCTGCCAGACCCAGGGCGGGCATTTCTGAGTTCTCTCTGCTGTGGCTGACTCTGGGCTGAACTCAACTCACATCTGCTAACCCTTAGAGGAAATCTTAAGTCACAGCCATCTGAGAAGCCACTCTCTGTATATGACATAACATTTGATGTCTCCCTTCCTTCCTTCCATGTGTTGTAATTGGAAGCGAAAGCATAGAATTAAAATGAACATTCTGAGTTTATCTTCAATTAATTGCCTCGCACAGGACCACCTCCTCAGCCACCTTCCTGCCCGATTGAAAGCGCCTGCTCACGATTAAGAAAGTCAGGAAGGGCCGTGGAGAGTCCAAAGGCTTCTTTCTTTGAAGATAAACTTTGCATTAAATAAGAATAAAGAGAAGATTTTATCATTTGTTACTTAACAATACAAAGAAATGATGCAAATGGAGTTGCATCATTCAGTTCTTTTTTTATGTTTAATATATTTTATGTTACATAATTCTTACATCATTTTTCATTTTTACACAATGTATGCATTTTCATTTTGGTTATACTCCCCATACAATTGCACCCCTTTATTTTGACCCTAATCCCTCCCCTCCCCACTGTCTTGTAGTGTGTCTCTGGTTTATAGTTGCTTATTGATTTTGATTTTCACTTTATTATAATGAGTCTTTTTCCTGGTCCCTTATTTAAGTTTTCTAAATTCCTGCTATGAGTGAGACCAACCGGTATTTTTCATTTTCTTTCTGGCTTTTTTCGCTGAGCATGATCCCTTCCAGCTCTATCCATGTTGCCCCACCGACTAGGAGAAAATTTTTGCACACAACACTAATGATAAAGGACTGATCACAAAAATCTACAAAGAGCTGATGAGACTCAACCAAAACAAAGAAAATAATCCAGTCAAAAAATGGGCAGAAGAGCTAAAAAGAAACTTCTCTGAAGAGGAAATGCAAATGGCCAACAGGCATATGAAAAAATGTTCAACATCACTTGCAATCAGGGAAATGCAAATCAAAACTACCATGAGATACCATCTCACACCAGTGAGAATGGCACATATTAAAAAAACTAGCAACAACAAATGTTGGCAAGGATCTGGAGAGAAAGGAGCTCTCCTGCACTGCTGGTGGGAGTGCAAACTGGTCCAACCACTATGGAGAGCTGTGTGGAGATTTCTGGACCTACTAAACATAGAGCTTCCATATGATCCAGCAATTCCACTCCTAGGTATCTACCCAAAGGACACAGAAACATCCATTCCAAAGAGCACCTGCACCCCTATGTTTATAGCAGCACTATTTACAATAGCTAAGCTTTGGAAACAACCTAAATGCCCCAAATAGACGACTGGATCAATAAGATGTAGTATAGGGCCTCCCCTGGTGGCGCAGTGGTTGAGCACTGGGCTGCGAAGCTGCCTGCGGCTTCTGCAGCACCGGTTCTATCCCTGGCCGCTGGCGAGTGTCCCACATGGTGTGACAGACCTCTCCTGCCACCCGCTGCTCCCCTCAGCAGTGTATTTCATCAGTCTGCCTGTTCTGTTCCCCGCTCTATCTCTGGTGAATCCTCTCACCCTTCCGTGCTTCTAACTGTACCCAGTGCTTGTATAAATAAATAAATAAATTTTTAGAAAGAATGACCTTCCTAGGCCTCTCCTGGTGGCACAGTGGTTGAGCGCTGAGCTGCGAAGCTGCTCGCAGCCTCTGCAGTGCCGGTTCGATCCCCGGCCACCGGGCGAGGGTCCTACATGGCCACACACCTCTCCTGCAGGCCCCGCTGCTGCCCTCAGCAGTGTATTTCGTCGGTCTGCCTGTTCTGCTCCCCGCTCTGGCTCTGGTGAATTCTCTCACCCTCCCGCGCTTCTAACTGTACCCAGTGCATGTATAAATAAATAAATAAATCTTAAAAAAAAGAAGATGTGGTATATATACACAATGGAATATTACTCAGTAATCAAAAAAGATAAACACATCATTCAGTTTTATTTGTGCCCGAGAACCGGTTCTGAGGTCCTGGTCATCCCTAGGAACATGCTCGCAGGCAAGATGCGAGTCATTCTCAGGCTGAGCTCCCACCTCCAAACAGAGGTGGTCCTGGAAAGGGCCTAGCAGAGTTGGGGCAGGAACACCTCCCACCCTAATTGCTCTGCCCGTGGGGACAGCATGCAGTAGGTGCTCAATAAAAGTTAATGACTTCATTATGCAACTCATCTGAATAGCAAATCTCCAGCATGTTATAATTTCATTTCAATTACACAGGAATGGAGGATTTATAGGCCTGATGTAACATCTATCATTGTGGACACTAGGTATTATCACAAAAGATTAAAAATGAATCAAAAATATGCTAGAGACAATTAACCCAAAGTGGCTATGTTAAAATGCCCTGGAGGATGATGCTTCATCAAATAATTATAACTTTGAACTTTTAAGCCACTGATGTGATCTAGGCTGAGATTGGAATCGCGGGACCTGGGAGAGCCCCACATCCCCTGGCCCTTTCCCTGGGCCCCTGGCCCTACCCCCAGCAGACTCAGAGCCTCCAGGGCCCACTGCTGAGTCCCACACCTCCTCCCGGAACTCAGAGGAGCACAGTCAGGCGCAGAGCAGGAGGCTGAGCGGCCGTGGGTGCTGGGGACAACACTATCCGCGGTTCCTCTCTAGGACCCCCCAGGCTACGGCGAGCATTTTAGTACATGAAAGGGTTTCAGTCAAGTGCCCGGATAGCCACTTCAGTGTGTTTAATTATAGTTTCACTTCAAGAATTCATGTCACGGGGCCTCCCTGGTGGTGCAGGGGTTAAGCCTCAGCACTATGAAGCTATTGGCACCCACTGCAGCATGAGTTCGATCCCCAGGCAGGGAGCTACCCACATGGTGCAGCAGACCTCTCCTGTCTCCCTGCTGCTCCCCTCAGCAGAGTATTTCAGTAGATCCGCCTGTTCTGCTCCCCACTCTGTCCCTGGTGAATCCTCTCACCCCCAAACCTCTGGCCTGCACCCCAGCTCTTGTATGCATAAATAAATAAATCTTTAAAAAAAAATTCATGTGCAATCACACAGTCCTCGGGCCTGTACAACTGGATCTGCTGATTATCGTTACCATTACTAGATATTATCCAAACAGGTTAAAATGAAACATAAATGTGCCAAATATGGATGTTTATATTTAACATAAGGTAATACTATGAAACAGTGGTATGCTGATTAAACATTAATAGAGAAAAATCATATATCAAAGGCTAGCTGGTATATTATTTAATAGAACTCTTTCCCCCAAAATTGTGTGCTGGTGCCAATACTGATGGGGGTAGTTTCCATTTTATCAAAGACTGTGTTACATTTGCTATTGGGCAAAAATATGTATATATGTATATGCACTATACACACATTCAGACACACGTGTGCACACATGTGTTCATGCATGCACACAGGCTGTGTGTGTGCATGCTTGCACACATGTTAGATTGGAAATAGATGTTATGTCCCAGACAACTGAGTGTTAACACCTCTTATTTCTCTGCAGTTGACCCACTGGAGATGTAGGTGAGACCAGGGATGTCCTGGTCACTCTGTGTCTGCACTGCCTCTGTGAGGCCATGTGTGTGCAGGGACCGGGCACCAGGAGCAGCGAGGCCCAGGGGACCTCAGACCCGCTGCTGCTAGAAACACCGACTTGGAAACAGATGGAAAGTCTGTCCCATGAATGTCGTGACGTGGCCCACTGTAAACTCATCAGAGGTCTCAGCCACCGGAGAGGGGCATTTCCATCCTGGTCAACCAGTCAGCGGGACATATGTGCCCGGGGCCCCAGGAAGGCTCACCAGGATCTCAGAGTCCTGCTTGGCTTGGCCCCTCACTTGAAGGGGGATGACAGAGGCCAATGAGCTCAGAGTGACACACTGAGAAGCTACCCAAGGGCCAGACCCCTCTGTGACTGTCCATCTGGTCCCAAACAGCCCACAGTTCCACATCCTCCCAAGCGTCCCCAGCCTGGACCTTGCTTTCCTTGACCTTTACTTTCTTATTTCTTTATTCTGTCATCATAAGAGCATTCTGCATATGATCTACTCTCTGAGCCTTTTAAGCATGTGGTGTTATATGTTTGGCTACAGGTACTGTGCTGTCAGTGTAGCTCTGGAACTTCCTGCTCAGTGATTTGCAACTCCCCAAAGATGGCACCACTTCACTGTGAGCCTACAAAACAGGCAACAGCAAATACCTGGTATAAATGGCATGACATAGGTCTTATCTTTCTGTGACTAGCTAATTTCATGAAGAATTAAGAGTTTAGGGTTCATTTTTCTGCATTCTGCACAGCTACCTCCTTTTTAAAGGGTGCGTAGTATTCTATTATACACAGAGAGTGCCTTTTCTTATCCACTCATGTCACTGGGTATTTAGTTCATCTCTACCTTTGGCAATGGTGAGCCATGAGGTAGTGAACGAGGGGGTGCCAAAATCCCAAGATCCTGATCTCAGTTCTTTTGGCTTGAAGAATGTAGGGCCCTGCACACTACTGGCAGGAACACAAAATGTTGCAGTTGCTGTGGAAATGTGTGGAGGCAGAACTACTATGGGATATAGCAAATCCCCTCCTGTTTATTTAGCCAAAGGAACTGAGGCCAGAATCTCAAAGAAAATCCACATGCGGAACTCTAAGAGCAGACTTCACTAAAAGAACAAAAGCTCTCAGTCAGGTCCTTGACAGTCTGAGCTGAACCTCTCTTAACTTGACTTCAGTCAAGGCTTGGTGATTTATTTAAGAACAGGGATGTATGAATTTCATAGTGAAACTTTTCAGGAAATTTCAATTTTAAATTGGTGGGGCGAGAAAAGATTTCCCATCTTTTATAAACTATTCACACTGGAAATTGACTTTCTTTTTTTTCTATTTTTTTATTATATATATTTTTTACATCATTTTTCATTTTTGCACAATGTATGCATTTTCATCTTGGTGAAATTGACTTTCTTTCCTCATAAGCTGTTGCAGAATTCAAGGCAACTGATTCTTTCTGCAAACGTGTCCTTTGCTGGGTAAATAAGCATTCATGAGCATACTACTACTTTTAATACGCTTAAGCTCAGACGCCGTGGGGGCCCAGGAGGAACCATTAAGGCAATGAGAATAAAAAGCTCAACAGAGAAGGCCCAGGGCTGGAAGCCTTTCTTCCAGAACCTCCAAGACCTCACCATTTTTGACTCCTAAACCAGCTCTAGAGGGAGGGAAATACCATCCTCTTATCAGAGGAGGAGGTTTGGAAACAGCAGACCTCCTGGCACACCAGCCACACTCACTGCCACTACGTGCACCATCAAAAACAAACATACTTTGTAACCAACGACTGATAAACAGCAGTGAGAATACAAAGATAAATGTTTCATCTACCTACACAGCTATCCCTTTTAAATAAACTTCTTAGGAATTTAATCAATAGGCCACATTTTCTAAGCAATCCAAACAACCAAAGCCACTCCTCAGTCCTGCTTACTTTCCTTGTTTGGCTTTCCTCGCCTTGGAAAAGACAGAAACTGGAATAAATGCCAGAAGGAAAATAAACGTCAGGCTGCTACTGTATAGAAATCAGTTACTCCACTGAGCCATAATAACACCGTCCCGGAAAAACACTGCAATTGATTAACTCTGGGGAAAAGGACAAGAAACTCTCTGCAAATTGACATAAGCCTCACTGTCAAATATTTGTCTGGGTTTGAAAACTGTTATAATATACATTTCGTAAGCCACAATTCTATAAATTTGGGCATAAATAGAGCTATACATGCATTAATATTTTTGAAAGACACTCAATTTTTACATTTACGACCAGATGTCTCTCTCTCTCTCTCTCTCTCTCTCTCTCTCTCTCTCTCTCTCTCCCCCCCCCCCAGGGACCCCATAGGAAATAATCTTTCCCTAATGTAATTTTTTCATTTCATTAAACTATTTTTAAATGTAATTATTGAAATCCATTGCAATAAGAACATGAATGACTTGAAATATTTTCTGAGTTCTCCGAATTGCAAATGTTTGTAAATCACTGTACCAGATGCACTCAGCCCCACCCTGTGCGTTCCCAGCGCAGGTGCCAAACCCAGCGATGGACCCCAGCCCTGCCCAACAGCCACAGAGCAGGAAATGGTACGATTCAACAAACAGCAAAGATACGGCATTGGAATTATTTCCTAGAAGAGGTGTTGATTAACAAATTGACCCTTCACATTTTAATAATTTAAAATTCCAGCATCTAAAATATCAATAAATGCACCATCCTAAATTGGACACAGAGATTTCTCCTGGTTGAGAGCTAATTCAGGCTGACCGGGAAAGACGCATCTACATCAGTAACAGATTCTATTAGAGCCTCTGCAATATCTTCTCCAGTGTGAGGAGAAGGAATCTAATTGCAAATTCCAATAACAGAAATCTCCTTGGGCCAGGCGTATTTTCTGACAAAGCACTTCATAACCCACTTCCTAGCTCTGCCTCTCCCAAGCTATCTGGGTGTGTGGTTCTGCATCTCACAAAAACAAATGTTACAGCAGCATAAAAACACACTCAGCCTGAAGGAGCAAGGTCCCAAGTGCTGCAAAGACAGCTGGGAAGATCGGCGAGGCAGGGGCCAGCCCAGCCTCTCTGGTGCAGAAATTCTCACCAGAACACCCCCACCGTCCTGCAGCCACTCTGGTGCCAGCACCAGGGAGGTGAGTGAGGTGCAGGCCCCACTGCAACAGTGCCCAGCCACTCTGACAGCTGGCCCGGCGGCACACCCCAGGTCTCTGGAAAGTTCTCCCAATTGCAAATGTTTAGAAACTACAAGTGGAATTTTATCTAAGGGTTTAAAGTGTTAAAAGATACACAACCTGTTAAGGCAGAAGAAAAACAAACTGTCGTTTGTCTTTTATTCCCTCTTCACGCGCACGAGTGTGCTCAGCTCCACAAAGTTCCTCCAGCCTCAGTGTGTCAGGTTCATCCCCTGTTCTAATCCTCAGGGAACTCATTATGGACACTTTATCCATTTTCCCAAACCAAATACAGGGACTAGAGTTAAGCAGGGCAAAGCCTTTAATCTAGTTCAGAAATCATAACTCAGAGCCTCCTGGGCAGTTTATCCAATATGTGAACACTTAAGCCTGCAGGTTACTCTAAATGTCCAGTGTCTCCTCCAGAGCCATTAACCAGGGAAACTGACATGATTCACAGCACGTAGTAAGTCCAGAGCATATAGTGCCTAGACCTGTCATGTTTAATGTCATTAAGAGTGTTTACTGTTTGCAGAGCATCTGGGGTCTATTGAGAATCTCATGTTTGCAGACCTGTGCATGGGAGCACAGTGCCCACAGAATACCTAGTGTATACAGAGCATTTAGTCATGTCAACGTTTATACAGCTCTTGGCACCTATAGAAGCTACAGTGTCTGCAGAACACATCGGGTTTGCAGAGACTTTGATGTTTGCAGAACACTTACTGTTTGCAAAGTGTCTAGTGTGTGCAGAGGATCTAGTGGGTATAGAGCTTTAGTGTGTGCACACTCAGGAGTCCCAGCTCAAGACTGGTGGGAGGGTGGGTTCCACTCACCACATTACAGCCTGCACAGTCGGGCCCGTTCTCACAGGTTCTGCGGCGAGCTTGAATGCCTCCTCCACACTGCGCTGTGCACCGTTCCCAGGGACCCCAGCCTGTCCAGAACATATGTGGGGGGCACAGCAGATGCTCATTGCAGTACCTGTAAGGGGGGGGGCAAGAGGAAAAGCAAAGGGTCATCATGACACAAGGCCAGAGTCCTTTCTGCTGCACCGGAGTGGACGGCGTGGACATGCTCTGTGCGGAGGGCTGTTGTGTTTGGAGTGGTAGCACAGCCAAGGAGCAGAGGTGGCGCTGGCCATGCTGCGTGGGCACAGACAATGGGATGCACAGGAGACAATGAAGAAAATACTAAACTCACAATGCAGGATGGATCTTCCTGTGCAGCCAATTAAAAGAGAAACAAACAAAACAAAACCCTTCAAATAGGCACCAGGAAATGAAAGCACACAGGCGCGATCTAGGCGGGGTATTTATCTTGTAAACATAAACACTGAAAGATAAAGAGGTTACAAAAACAAAGTCAGCACAAGAGAATTTGGAATTCATTGAATAAGACCTGTCGTCCTATCAATACCAGCCGAGGAGAGGGGGCAGGCCGGTGTTAGCATGCCACATCAGTCCCCACACTGCGCAGGGGACTGTCCTTTTACATTTATTTGTAGACTCTCAGAATGATGTCAAAAACCTTAATTTAAAAGGATCACCAGTCATCAAAAAATTGTTGATTACTATTCACAAATACCTGTCCCTGTTCTCAGAGAATGCCTGAGGTATTCTTTTTTTTTTTTTAAAGATTTATTTATTTATGCATACAAGAGCAGGGTGCAGGCCAGAGGTGTGGGAGGGTGAGAAGATTCACCAGAGACAGAGTGGGGAGCAGAACAGGCAGACTGACTAAAATACACTGCTGAGGGGAGCAACGGGGAGTCAGGAGAGGTCTGCTGCACCATGTGGGTAGCTCCCTGGCCAGAGATCAAACTCATGCTGCAGAGGCTGCAGTTAGCTTCATAGGTTGCGTCTTAACCCCTTGCGCCACCAGGGAGGCCCCCACACCTGAGGTGTTCTCATTGAACACCCACACTTCTGCTACTCCCTTTGTCAGCCAGACACACAGGCTTTCTCAGCCCTCAGGGACCCCACATTCTCCTCCATCTCTAAGCTGGCAAGTGAAATGAGGTGAAGAGAGGGAAAAATAAACAACAACAGTCACACGCAGGAAATGGCTCCTGGGGAGGAAGAGCATTCGAAGTGGAGGCCAAGTTAGTGAGCTGCATCCGGCATCAAAGGGACTATGTGAACCAATAGTCCACCGACTAATCGCTTTCAGAAGAAGTCGAGAAAACGTGGAATGTCAGAACCCTCAGCATTTAATGTAAGATTCTTTGGGGAGCTTTTCCCAGAGTGGGCAGCAGGGGCAGCAGAAGGCCACCTCCTGTTTCCAAGCCAATTTGCCAACATTTAAGAGGGCTGGTGCTTTGGTGGGGTGTGTGCAGTGACATATCTGAAGGGGCTGAACCTGCACCCTTAGTCACTACATTGTTGGCCACCAACGTTACCTCAATAGAAAATAACACAATTTAAAAAGAGGTATGGACCCCAGCCTCCTTCAGCCTAAGCCCTGCTTCACAAACAACCAAGCGCACAATGTAAAGGATAAGGAGGACAAAGACAATCTCAGTGGAAATGCTTATAAATCCCTTGACTTCTAGGGAAAAGCACGTCAACTGAACCATGATTTCTCCTGCTCCCCCTCCCATGCAACTCACACCTGTTTGGAGAGAAGCACCTTTAGGCAAACTACCTGCGTTCCCCTGCTCATGTTCTTGGTGATAAATGACAACAGGAAAGCAAAGTTAGTTACTTTGATGATGCTCCTTGCTCAAGAACTTTTACTAATTTGTGGATAAAACATCAACATCACGAGCCAGCTGCCGGCCACTCATTTCTGTTGTCCTCTACACACAGCTGGCTTTCACCTAACAGCAGTTCAACATTTTTGAAATTTTAGTGGCTGTCGTGGAGTTCTCGTCTCTTAAAGCATTGAAAGACACAGATGCATTTCATGATGTATTAAAAATTAAGATTTTAATTGTGCCCATGACTGCTCATTCTCATTTTGCACTTAAAAGTAAATGACTAACCCAGCAATGTTTCTCTAAAAATTATTCCACAAACCTCATCTCTATGAAAGAATTACCTTTCCTAATCTCACAGAGATGAGGTTCTCGGCACAGGTTGTGATCGTTTTCATGATCATGCTGTAAACTGTGCTCTGCTCTGGCTCGGCCCATGCTTGCTCCGCGCTGCTACTCTGTCAGCCTGCACTAGCCACATTCCTGTCAGAAGCATCTCTGCCTGGCTTGCCCTGAGTGACTGTCCCTTTGCTGGTCACATTGGAAGAACTAAATCCAGAGAAACAGTACATTTGCTAGTAGACCACAGAGTAACTTTTACCCCAAGAGAAAGCAGGAGAACCCACTGGGGGGAACAGTTACTTGCAAAGAGCATCACTTTGACTCACCATAGGATTAAATAAACATGCCATAAAGACAAGGAGTAATCACATAATAAAGCCCCACTGTTTCCTGGAACTCATGGTAATGCATAGATTATCAATAATGATGGATTATAATGTGGCTCCCGGGCCCCTGTCTCGAGTACACACCCTGCGTGATCGCCCGTTGAGTGGACAGGACCAATGAGTTACTTCTAAGCAGTAGCACATGGTAAAGATGACAGATTATCTCCCAGGATGTCATGGAGGACTACAGTGCCCTTCTCCCAAGGAAATGCTCCCTTGCTCTCTTTGAGGAATAAGTTGTCAGGTAGAAAGGTTTCCCGGGTGCTTTGGGCTTGAGGGCAGCTTCTTGCTAATGACCTTGTCAGACAGCACACCAGGGAGGGACTGAACGCTGCCAACAACCATGGGCTTGGGAAGCAGACCCTCCTCCAGTTGAGCTCCAGATGAGACCACAGCCATGTCTGCCCTATGGTGAAGCTCTGTGAGATCTTGAAGCCAAGGACCCAATGTGCAGGTGCTGAACCCACAAAAATTGTGAGCCAACAAACACACAGTGTCTGAAGTATCTGGTTTGTGGTGATGTTATTACAGATGCAATGACCAGGAGGACAGATATTGGTACCTAGATGTCACTGCTGCTTAAGAAACACCTGAAGATACGACCATGGCTTTGGGGTCAGGGGATGGATGGAAGCAAGAATTTTGAGGGGCATGATAAAGAAAACTCAAATCTAGACTTTATGGATGCTCAGAAAGGATTGAAAGAATAAAAATCCGAGGGTGTGACTGTACAACCTTTTGCTAAAACCTCAGAAAGATCAAAGGACCCATTACAGGAAGGTCCTTGTGAGAGGTAAGAGGAAGGATGAGCCTCTCAATCAGCAAACTTCCTCCAGGGCTCAAGGGTAGGGGACTGTCCCTTGGCAGGATGCCAGGTAGAGAAAGACTATCTCAAAAAGATGTGTGGGTGTAGATTAATTCAGTGGGGTAAGGCCCAAATAAAGCCACAGAGGATCCACAAAGCTTATTTCAGCAAACCTACCACCAGCTTGAGCTGAAAGATACAGAGAAAACAACCAAATCTAAAATTCTCTGGGCAGGAAGCAAGCCCACGCTGCCTCTCCTGAGATTGGAAGGGTGACTTAGGAAGCAGGATGGAGAGCATCGTGCTTGGTTCCTGAACCCCAATTCAGTAATTCCCAGGGCTTGGCTGAGTGGATTTCAGAAATGTAAGGAGCAGTGACTCCTCTATAACTTCTCTTCTCTCTTTGGAACAGAAACATGTAAAGACTGGGTCCGTCTCACTGCGGGGCCTGGCGGGGCACTCATGAGGGATGACTTGTCCCTCATTTTCGAGGCTGACAGAATGAAATGATCTACCCCGACAGAGTCGCACTCCCATTTGCATGTTGGTTAAATGACAAGGCTCACTCCCATTTGCATGTTGTTTAAATGACAAGGCTCCGGACTTCTGGTAAGTGATTTAGTAGAATAAAACCTTGGGGATCTCATAAGTGTGTGAAGCACATTTTGCATGTGGGAAGGACGTGAAGGATGGAGGGCAGGTCATCACCTATGGCAGGCAGACTCTCTACAGTGATCTCAGTGACCCCTGCCCTGAGTCGTTCCCCGTGGAGTCCCCTCCTCCTGAGACAGGGTCTGTGACTTGCCTCCAATCAAGAGAATACGGCCAGGGGATGATGGTCACTTTGTGACTACATTACCTACGACTCTAAAGTTCCTCCTGTGGAGACTCTTCCTGCTGGATGTGAGGAAGCAAATGACCATATTGGGAAGGACCACTTGATGAGAAACTGTGGGCAGTTTGTGGTTAACAACTAGTCAAAAGCTGGGGACCCCATGTCACAGTCCACAAGGAATGGGATACTGGCAAAAGCCACATGGTCTCTGGGAGTCAACCCATCCCCGGTCAAGTCTCAGATGAGACCACAGCTCTGGCTGAGCAGAGAAGCCAGGTATGTCCTGACTCCTTGGGACTCCGAGATCATGATATGTGTTGTTTTAAGTAACAAAGTATGTTGAACATTTATTATATTATATAACTGGAGAAAACTAAAGGGTCCATCACACTTGCTCTTTGATTATATTCACAGATGTCCATTATTCATCCTGTTTGAGGTCCCTCTGGGAATCTCTGCTTCTACTCAGTTCCTGCTACTCAAGAAAATTATTTTCTAGGAAATTTTAGAACAGAAGAACAAAGTACCTATACTACATTTAAAATATTAGATATTTTCTTTAGCCATTACTTACCAAAAAACGGATATAGCTAGCTCTGAGATTTTTGTCCCAGTGAAGTTCCCACTGAATCATTCTATGCATGGGAAAGTTTTCCCAAATAAAAAGCCATTAACAATAATCCTGGCATTTAACTTAGGGACTTTTGTTGAGAGAATGAATTTATTCACTTGTGGTCACTCAGGAATTCTTAAGGGTTCATGGTGTTTAAATTATCATGGTGTGAGTTTATTAATGATGGCGTATGCTTGTTCTTGCAATATTTTACCTTTCTAGGGAGGCCATTTATTCCTGAATTTAGTTCTCAAATACTTCCATTTTCAGAATCAGGATGGAATTCCTTATATTACTCAGGTGGAGACCACCCACATTACATGGCAAGGACTTTAAAAACTATTTACTTGTGAAGATCAAGTAGATCTTGTGGACTTGGTTTTTCTACTTTTCATTAATTTATTGATCACCCCTTTTCCTCTCAAAAAGGCTGTTTCATAGGGAGGGCTCAGTATTACAAACATCTCACATAGTCTCTGTTGTTAGCATCATCCATTTACTACTTAAATTTCAATTTTCCCCCACTAACCAAATATTTATGTAGCCCAAATGAGTTTCTTCTGTAAAATAAATGAGCATTTTAATGTAAGTTTCCCAAGCATGCTAGCCATCCTGATCTCTTTTCTGAAAATGTAGCTTTATAAACCCTCCTAAATGGATACGGAACATATCTGTATGTTAACCACAGAGTTAAATTAGCTTCTTCCCTCCAGGGAGCTCAGCCTAGGACAGGTGCTACCAGGTGTGAAGCATGTGGGGATTCTGGGGGTGCTTTACCTGGATGAAGGTGGCGTTTGCCTGAACAGACTGATTATGTGATGATGTACAGCATTTCAAATCTCCCACCAATTTTAAATCTTCTAGGCTTGGAAATAGCAGGTAAATAAGTGCATAATTAGCTTTCCAAAAGGGGTTAGCTCAGAAATGACAGATGGTACAAGGCTGATGTGGGGTGGGGGCGTTGTTAGGGAGGCTTAAAGAAACCGCAAACTGCTTTGAAAGATTCATCTTGCATTTTCCACTGAGAGTTAAAAGGAATAAATTCTTAATTGACCATTTAGGGACAAAGTGAGGAAACCATAGTCTCACAACAACAGCCCTTCTCCGGCAGACTCACTCGCCCAGTCTCCAGGGGCCCAGCTCAGTGGTGCCACTGTCCGGGGGATCTCGCTGGGCCAACCCCAGGTGCCATGGCAACAGGACGCTGGCCTCAGGGGGCCTCGCGGTCCAGATGAAAGGGATGTCAGGAAAACGAGAAGGCAACTCGGCTCAACGGAAAGGCAAGCGGCCGGGAAGCTAAGCCAGGGCCAGCAGTGAATGCCGGGGGAGCCCAGCTGGGACGGGGTGTGCCCTGGGTGGTGAGGTCAGGCAGGGGATGTACCTCTCCTCGCGGTTCTGCCCCACGCACACGCGGCCCCCGTGGCGCGGCGTCGGGTTGCTGCAGGACCGCTGGCGCACCTGGAAGCCGATCCCGCAGGTGGTGCTGCAGGGGGACCACGGGGTCCAGGGGGTCCAGCCTCCGTTCCTGCAGTGGGGACGCAACAGGTTGCACGGTCAGACAGGGCCACAGCGGCACCCACCCCAAATTCACCCCACCCGGCCATCTGGGGGTGGCTGTGGCCCAGAACTCGGCATCCAGGGTCCCCTGAAGGGCACTTCAGGTGAGTTTTTCTCCTCCCAGGAATCTGAGTGCAGAGCCAAGACGGGGGCTTTGAGAGTGACGTGTGAAGTTAACCACACTGTTTTACACGTAAAAACAGTGACGCGTACAAACAGGCTACATTATTAGAAGGAATTAAAAAACTTTAGTTGGAAACGGTGTATTCGTGAAAAGTAAGTTATGGGGAGCCCAGAACCTCTCGTGTATTATTTAATTTGACTTGTCCTCTTAAGAAAAGTAAATATTTGAACAAAATAAACATCTAAAACTGCAAAATCTTGCTTTCAAAATCTATTAGCATCAAGGAAAACTAAACTTTTGCAGCAGCTAGGTTGCTGAGGAGCACCAGAACGGCCAAAGTTTTAAAACGAACTTCATTTAAAATGAAGGGAGTTAATTCTAAATTCAGATTCTTAGCTACTTTCTTGCAAATTTACAGAGACATAGAGAATAAATATGGTGTGTGATTATATCTGTATCTGTTTATGTTAAATATAAAGCAGATATATAAAGATGCAAAACAAAAATAAAATGAGGCATTTTAAAAAATATAGTGTTACCGAATTCTGGATGTATCATTTTTGTTTGATAGAATATTTTCTCTGTGATGCCTGCACGTAGAATGCTTATACTGTCAACATCTTCCTTATCAGTTTATCCCACTATTAAACAACAAATTAAACAACTACTCTGGCATGGCCGGTCAGGTTCAGGAGAATATTCTTTGGTGGTCAGACCAGTCTCCACCAGATGTGTGAGCCTCCCAGGAGGGGCCATGAGTGTGCATGTTCCAGAAGAGGATCCTCACCAGCCTGGATGTTTCCCTCAAACAAACAGTAGAACCATGTTCATTAGAAATATTTTCCCTAGAATCTGACTGCAGAAGTGAGGCTGCCAGAGGCGGAGGTGGGGAGGGGGGGTGATGGGGTGACATGCACCCCAACAGGTGGGAACCTGCACCCCTAAATCATGTAGTGTTGTCAACCAAGGTTATGTCAATAAAAGCAAGGTAACTAAGCACTATCTCCTGAATCCAATGAGAAGCAAGTGAATAGGTGTCGCCCCATGATCTAATTTAAAGATCAAAGTCTCCTTTCAGAAATCGCATCATTTTGAGAGGCCAGCGTCCCTGTTTGGGGCTACCTGTCCCTTGACTCTAGAAGGGATGTGCCAGGAGCCACCTTGGACCCTGCAGAGTCTGCGTTTCCCTGGGTGCTGGGGACGTCACCTGGAGCAGTTGGCGATCTCCATGCGGGGGCCCTGGCACTGCCAGCCGCCACACTGGGGGGCCGGGCTGTCGCAGGAGCGGCTGCGGCAGAGGCAGGACCCCAGGGCGCTGCCGTCCGTGTGGGTGCAGGGCGTCCACGCAGACCAGGGGCCGAAGTGCCCGTCCACCGTGAGGTTCCTCGTCTGGAAGGGAAGCAGGCAAGCATGTCAGGAAGGGCGGCTGCCCATGCTGGAGAGAGCGAGGCCATCTCTCAGCAGACACTGGAGCTCGGGGAAGAGGCTTGTCGCCGAGAGAGAGGGCTGAGGGGCAGCATTTCAACACAAGCCAGCAGCGGCCGCTGGTGGAGATGCTGAGCCAGGAGGAGGTCCAGGGGAGGAGGCAGGAGGAGGCAGACAGGAAGGGGAGGGTGGTGCTGGGGCCGGCAGGTGAGGACCGACATGTCCATGCATGGGAGAAGCCCAGGAACAAGCATTTTGGAGGGAAATATCACAGATCACCAATCCCGTTGCACTTTCACATACCTCCAAAAGTAAGCAAAATGAATGTGGCCAACCAGGAGCAACGCAAGCAGAACCCCGCCACCTGCTCGCCCAAGGTCCCCCCTGAACTCGCGAGGCCTTCGGAGGCCGGTCATCTGCACCAGACTCAGCTTGAGAGATGACCTGTGCTGGGGACCTCGGGTTCCGCCTGTACCCCGCCCTCTCCGAGTTGTGCCCACACCCCATTTTTCATGTGAAAAATTGGGTGAGACTTACTTTTGTTTCTTTGTTTCCCCAAATACAACAGGCAATAGCTAAACCTTAGGTCGTTTCTAATCGACAAACGTGAGCTCCTCTCCAAGCTGCTGGCTTCCCCTGACCCTGGGTGGGGCCTCGCCCGGGCCGTGCTGCTTCTGTCCTGTCTCGTCAGTCTCTACGGCTTCCCTTCCACGGCCAGCTCAGGGGCTTTACATAGCTACATTTTCAGTGAGGCGGTTAGAAAGGAACCAAGGGAGGGCAAAGTGGGGGCACCAAGAGTGAGAGAAACAGGCAGACGGGGAGGGAAGGACTCGGTCCTGTCCTGGTTCCTGGCAGCATGGAGGTTCCAAGCCACGTGTTCCTTAGGGTAAATCTCGAGGGGCTGGGGTGCAGAGGTGATGGCAATGCTGCAGGGCTAGTCCAGGGCTTATTTTTTTTCTAGCAACAGGCCAGCTGCCTATGTTGGGGGGCAGAGTTTTCAATCCAAGGATATTGTGTTGGTCCTAGAAGGTTCTGAGCAAGCAGAAGCTGCAGTCTTCAGAAAAGACGAGAGCATGTGGGTGAAGACCCGTGCACGCTGACCACCTGCTCCCTGAGCCCGAGTGTTGTTACTTGAGCATCCTCTTAGGAAGCGGACCATGAACAATGTACTAGGTTCTTGGTTTTGCTTTTCTATGGATGACAGACGATTTGGACATTGGTTTAGCTTCCTTAAAGAGACTTTCAAAATAAAGCTGTCGAGAATAAATTGCCTAGAGTTGTACCATCCTCTGGGTTCTGCCAAGACGCTTTTATTTGGGGCATAGGCTTTATGTTATTAAATATTAAACCATAGTGAATCACCTGCCACCTATAGCTCAGCACCTGCCAGAAACAGGGCTGAGCAATTCAACTGTGGCTGCTCCATCTTCAGAGCATCCCTCGGAGTCACATCCCACTTTGCAGAGAGGGAAACTGAAGCCTGCTTGAAACAGGGTTTGCTCAGCATCACACTGGCCACGCTTCACCCTTGCAAGTTCGGCTCCTGTGTCTCTAACTGACCAGGGGCACGGATGCATGGGACGAGCATGGGGACCCCCGGGGCGTATCTTTACGTTCCTCCTCTACTCCAGCCACCACTCTCTTGCCACCAAATCAATGTTTTCTGTTTTCTATTCAGAATTTTTTCAAGATTAAAGCATCTTCCTCTTTTTCCACATGTCATATCCTATGTCTTCTGTCAGAGATGGTAACCAACAGGACAATGGAAACGCCCCTTGGGCTGTCTCCTGGTATCTCATCAACTTCGCATCAACTTTGCACCATGGCTCAGTCTCCCTTGCAGGGGAATGGCAGGAAGGAAAAGACAGGCCCGGGAAGGGGATGGAGCTGCAGTGCTGTGTGGCCTCCGGCTGGACGGCGACGGGGATGACCTTAATGTATTACCTCTGGGTCCCAAACCTTATCTGGTGGAGACCACGTCCACCCCGGGGCCTCGTGAACACTAAGCCAGATGGGCTCCCGGGAGTCGCTGAACAAGCGCAGAGCACATGGTCCCGACACACAATGAACCTTAGTTCTTTTTCTTCTTTAGAGTCAATTTCATCGCAAAATCCAGAAGGAACGTCCGCTGTGGTGTGCGCCGACGCGGGGCCCGCCGGTCAGCCCGGCTCTGGGAGAGGGTGACCCACGGACGGGACAGTGCTGTAGATGCGAGGTCCTGTCGGCAGTGCTGCGCGTAAGCCCCGACTTCTGAGTGCAGCTGGAGAAACGTGTGCAAGGACTCGGAGACTCTGGTCTGGGCTGTGTCATCTCAATGGGGGATGATGTCTCTTTCCTCCACTAATTGCAGTTTAGCCCAAAAGAATCCAATTATTTCCAGGCCCTTCACTGCCGAGTCGGTCCATGTATTTTGCTAGTTATTGCACGATCTATTTTAGGACAGGACCCCCCGCATGGTGTACTAGTCATCAAGACCGCAAAGGATGTGGGCGGCATCAATGAAAAAGAATAAAAACCAGGGAGACTTGTAAGACCATGCTGTCCTCGTTAGGCAGCATTACAAGTGGGCAGGGCATAGAGTAATCGATTTATTCCAGAAATGTCAGTTTTGGTTTCGCTCAAGTACTTCACTTCTCTTAAATTGAGGACAATGCTTTCAAACTCAGTTATAGAAACTAACAGAATGTTAATCAATATGTCAGTCAATGCCTGCCCCGTTTGCCAGACAACAGAAATCGGTAAACACTTTCAAATCGAGATCTTTTAGTGGAAAATAGGTCTCCTTTAAGTCACGAAGAACCCGGAGAGTTTTCTGGGGAGGGGAGGCCCCAACACCAACCTGACTTCTCTGGAGAGAAGAGGATGTAAGTGGCAAATGACAGCCTCACATGAGCTTTAAGGGACACACTCGTTTCAGGGACTCAGCGGTGCCTGTCCTGTCATGAAGATTGACTAGATTCACACAGAAGAGTCTGGGATTAGCCTCATCGGGCTCCACAGTCCTTTCTTGCTGAGCTCAATGTCGCGGGGCCCCTCCTTCATCACTCAGCCTGGGCGGTGACATTGGATGTTGGACTTTGGTCTCATTCGAAAACCCCTAATCCCATGCATTTCCCTTTGACAAATAATATGTAGAAAAAAATAGGAAAGCACTTAAGTGATGGTAAGACATGCATACATGCGTGTGATATAAAATGTATGTCATCCCTCTACCCACCCACCATCCCCTCTACCAGCTGCAGGGTGCAGGCGATGGCAGCATTTTTTTCTTAGCAACATACAGAACAGTAATATGCTTCACGGCCAATGGCATATCAGAAATGATAAAATAGGATAGATTGAAACAAAAATCAAGCTTTTCTTCCAGTACAATAAAAATTATAGAAAAAATTACATTTTAATAGCTTTTAAAAATACCTAAGACTGTTCCACATTAATGCTAATAATTTTCATCTGGTTCGTTTCTTTTGAAAAGAGACTTTTAAAAAGATAGTTAATTAAAATAGTAGCTGGGTAATATGGAATTCCCCATTTTCTAGATAAATTAGCTTAAATCAGGAAAATAGGTGGTTTTCTGTGTTTTGCTTAAAGTGATATCATTTATTATCTGTTGTTGGAATCTTTGCATATTTCTTATCAATAAAAAGTACATCTTGATAGGTGACAAAATTATATTACATTGGGAGGGTTTTATATAATTTAATCCCCTGTACCAGAAAGGAAAAAAGGACCATGTGATACGTGTTTTATGGCAGTGATTCAGAGGTCGCCTCTCAGTTGCATTCAGAGCTGAGGTGACGATTTATGGAGAGCTGCTATTGATTCTTCTGCCTGTTTCTCCATTACAGCTGCCATTTTAGGGCTTCCCTGGTGGCCTAGGGGTTAACTCTCAGCACTACCACCATAATGGCCTGAGGTAGCTCCCTGAGGTAGCCAGGAGCTACCCACATGGTGCAGCAGACCTCTCCTGTCTCCCTGCTGCTGCTCTCAGCAGTGGATTTCAGTAGATCTGCCTTCTCTACTCTCCATTCTGTCTCTGGTGACGTCACTCAACCCCACACCTTTGGCCTGTACCCCAGTTCTTATATGCATAAATAAATACAACTTTAAAATAAAAGCTCTAGTTCTCTTAGCTGCTGAACTAACTCCCAAGGGAGAGCCATGGGTGTGGAAGTTACTTATTTTAACTCATACTATTAATTTTTAATTGAGTTTAATAAATTGATAAAATTGATTTTATGACTGCTACAATGGGAAACAGTTCACAACAGACTCTGGAATTAAAAATCCAAGAATCCAACAGAGCTTGTCCACTCCATTGGCAAACCAGCACTGATTTCTCCCAAGCAATTACTCTTCACAATAGCCTAAAGCCTAGCACCGCACCCTGCATGGCCATGTGCAAGGCAGGAGCTGAACGAGTCAAGCAGCCACTGCATGGGTTAGTAGGAAAAGTTCTAATCAGAATGTGAATGGGCCCCAGTGGGGGTTCAGATGGCAGGAGACCTGGGTTCCCTGGAAGCCTCTGGTGGCCCAGCAGAGGGCGGGACACTCACGGGACAGGTGGAGATGTTCTGCTCCCACTGCGTCATGCTGAGGCTCTGCTCCAGGCTGGTGCATTTCTTCATTCCCACGTCCCAGCCACAGTACGGGTCCTGGGCCCCGATGCAGGCACTGCAGGCGACAGCAAAGGTCAGCAGACAGGCACAGCGCGGCCCACCAAGACCCGCCTGGCCCTCGGAGTTGACGTGGAAAAGCTTTAGTCAGTACCCTGGAGAACATGGCTATTTGCCTACACCATCAAGTATCAAATTCAGTTTTGATCATTGATTTTGGTTGAAATATCTCTATTTTTTCTCTAAAACATAAGACACCATAAGTCATTCAGTGTCACAAGGGGAGCAAAAGTCAAAATCTTGCAACACTCACAAATATTGTTATGACCTTCACTACCAGCACAACCATACTCACCTCCATCATCATCACCTCCATCATCCTCATCACCACCATCATTGTCACCATCACCACCACCATCATTATCATCATCATCATCACCATCACAATCACATCACCACCATCAGCATCACCACTATCAGCATCACCAGCATCACCATTATCCCATTAATAACAGGCATTATTTGTTGAACACCTACTGTGCAATATAAAATCATTATATCATTTAAACACAGGGTTCCATGGAATATTTTGAGCTGCTATAAATGAAAAGCTGCTTTTACTAACATCTTTGTCTTCTTGTAATGCTGATGGTAATGCATGGTTCTGCATGGTTGTAATATTCCATTATCTGTTAAGATATTAAAGCCTTTCTGCAAACACAACGCCCATTCATTAAAAACACCACTTAGGTAAAAATATCTTCTCTGCATTTAAAGTATTTCATGCCATGGGAAAAATTCTGTTAAGCTCTACCTCTACCTAAATTATGTTTGAAAAAAAACTGGTCCTCATTAGGTATTAATTTTGGAATTCAGGGCTCCAAAGAACCCAGGTGGACAATCCAGAGTTCCTGTGAACACAGTCATCACCAAAGTGGCTTTTCCTCATTCTGCTTTGAAGATATCATTCTTTGCATAATGAATCATTTTAACATAAATGTTTCCTTTTTTTACTAAAAGTCTTAGATTATTCTCATTCTATAAACTGCCCTGATAATTGAAAGTATCTGAATTCAGGAAACATATTGGTTAGAATACGAAGGTTTAACTTGAAAATACATTTATTGAATATGTGTTTTGGAGGTGAGTGTGTGTTTTACAAGCAAACCTTAATTCTAGAAGGTTAAACTATTTTCCTATTTCTAGGACAATGACATTGATATTCATCTAAATCCTTCCTTTACATTTTAAAGTTCGTAGCTTATATGTTAACTTGAGTATAAGAAAAAAAGCATGTTTGTTAAATAGGTATATTTCTTAATTCATTTGACTACATTTCTGGAAAGTTAGTGCTACTGATTATGATGGCCTTGCACATTAGATTATTTAAGTACTAATGATTTTATCTGGCTTGTCTGTGGCAGTATGTCATTTAGTTCTTCTGTTAAGAATTCCTGCCATATGAACAAAATGTGCTCATTAAACATGGGATTTGAAAAGTGTTTCAATCATTCGCTCACTTGGCTCATACCTGGAGCATCTGCCAAGACCAGACTTTGAAAGTCCGGGTGCACGAGTTGGCAAAGGAGACACAGTCACTGCACCCCAAGGATTTATGTTGAGTAAAGGAAATAAACAGTGAACAATTACAGTGATACACGTCAACAACCAGTGCTAAGAAGAAAGACCAAAAGGGGGAACCCCCATTTCAGTGGATGGGTCTGAGGTGCGGGAGCACATGGGGCGTGGCATTGAAACCAGGACCAGCGAAGTGAATAGAAGCAACAGGGGACACCAGAGCAGAACACGAGATCACCCGGGAAGGCGCCCAAGTGGGAGACTCGGGTTTGAAGAAGCAAAGGCACGCAGGCTGACTTTGGTTGAGCTGAGGAGGAGATGCAGGAAGATTAGTTCACCCACCTCCTAAAAGCCTTGGGGTGTCCCTGTAATTGCTGCACCCTTTAAAGTGCTTCCCCAACACTGCTGTGAACTAAAATCAACAATTAAGAGAACACCCAGCTCGCAGGTGCTAAGGAGAAGTCGAGAGTCAGGTCACAGCTGGCCTGGTCTTGGGAAGAGGCGGCCTCTGTGATAAATGCAGAATCTCAAAAGAACTACCTCCAGGCAAATCCACGACTTCAAAGACAGACTTCAAGGCTTATGACTTTGCTAAAACTCCCAGTGCCCAGGAGTGAGGGTCCAAACTGATTAGGGAGTTTGAACAACTCTCTCTGTTTCCCTCAATGTGAAGGCAAATCAGCTAGATGCTTTGCCAGGACCCTTATCTAAATTTTCTTTGCCTCTGCAGAAAATCCTTGAAAAAACTTCCGCAAGCTCTCCAATTGGATGTAATCTTCCCTAAGAAGCTCAACTTTCAAGCAGCTTTCCCAGAGCTAACTGGAGGCTGTTCCCTGACTTGAGGCTTCAGCCCTGATTCTTTAATAAACTCACTTAATTTTGCCTGCCTCCGTTGATTTTTAGCTGACATGGTGCAAAAGCCACCTGTTAAATACAAGCACTTGTTTCTATGAAGGCAGTGGGGTGGAGAGGTCGCGTATCTCCACAGAGGCCCCTTGTCCCTCCTGGATGGTCTGAGGGGCCTCATTCCTGGATACTGACACCTTTGAGTTGCATTCAAAATACTGCTAGAAAAACAACTGAAAAAATACAGTCAGGCCATAACCTTCTTGAGAAATGCATTCTAAGACATCTACCCCTCTCTCATGCGGCAAATCCTCAGAACACGTTTCCTCAGTTTTCTCTTTTGCAAAAGTGGAATGACAATATCACCAAGCCATCACTCTCAAAACAATAGGAATGGTTTTGATGATTACATTATTCCATAGAGTAAGTAAGAAAACCATTTTCTTGACATGGGATACATCGATCTATTCTCATTAATCTCTAATCATAATGCCAAACCATTCTATACTATCAACCTCTAGAATGTCTGAAACATTCTGCACCAAAAATACTAAACCCATGATGGCCATGGGCTCCTCAGTTAACAGGGTGATGTCAGAGTCCACGGTGCACCCCACAAAGCGGGCGGCCTCTAAGCTGCACAGGTGCATCCATTAACAACCGTGTCTGACTCCTGGGCAGCAGGGCCAGGTTGTGTGATGACGATGGAGGGCCCAGGAGGAGACCTGCACCCAGCGGGGAGCAGGCCACAGGCATGTAGCTGGACCACAGCACAGGAAGGGGGACGACCAGGACTGTGACCCAGGACTCGGGAGAGAGAGGCGGCCAGTGGCAGGCCAGGAAGGGGTGACATCGAGGCTGACGCCACAGCCCCACGGGAGGACGACGCGGGTCCCTGCTGTGACACTGGGAGGGGAGCCCGGCAGCTTGTCCCAGTTTCCCCTGAAGTCCTGAAGTTTGGGTTCCCTGCATCACTGGGAATGGAAGGGTGGGGGCTTTGCTTTGGCAAAGAAATTTGGCTGTAGATAGAACATGTGTCAGAGAAGATTAATTTATAATTCCCAGGCAGAACTGAGATACAACTACAACTCTAACAGCAGCTTCTAAGCTGGGACACACGCCCAGTAACAGACATAATTACTAGTAAAATACATGATCATACCCACCATGCATAACTTGCTAAAGGCATTTAATAATAATTCATGTTACATGCTATGATTTGTTAAGGAAATGAATGAACTAGACTATCAGGTTATCCCTGACTTTTAAAACATTAAAAACTACGATTCACGCCTGACTATCACGAAATGATACGGATTAACTACAGCGAGGATTTCTCAGATTTCAACCTGCTTTGAGATTAACTTATAATTGATTGGCACTACCAGTAACTTCAAATGAACAGTTTTTGGTTCAAGCCTTATCAGACAGAGCACTCGAAGTTTCAAGAAAAATTTGTTTTAAAACTCTACGATTGATAAACGTTTATACGGAAGCGTTTCGAAAACAATGATGATGAAAAACAATGAGGAAGGAGAGTGGAGAGCGTTTGAAATAACCAAATGTGCTTTCTGGAATCTTGTAACCTCCATCAGCTTTGGCCTCTGGCCCCACCCAGAACCCACTTCACGTCGCACACACAACCCGAAATCCTCTTGGCCAAGTCTCTCCTCACCTTGCCCTGTTAGCTGAGGAGCCCGTGGCCTTCACGGGTTTAGCATTTTTGGTGCAGAATGTTTCAAACATTCTAGAGGTTGATAGTATAAATGGCGTGGCGTTATGTTTAGAGATAAATGAGAATAGATCGATGTATCTCAGCCTAAGAAAACGTTTTTTCTTATTTACTACATGGTGTAATTTAATCATCAGATTGGGCCCCCATCGTGTGAACATTCCTCTTGCACAAACGTTAGACCTTCCAGGAGGAAGCTCTCAGGAAAAGGCATCCTCAGTCACTGCCAGTGTATACTCAGGGACCTAGCCCAGGACTCAGGTCCTAGAACAGTCCAGAATCAGACTCGCTGCTTCCTTGATTTGGGGGTAACATCTAAGGTGACTCCAAAGCCAGCAGCTGCGACCCACATCAATATCCAGAGGTTTCATGTGCACCAGGATTTCTCCTTAGTCTCTGAGCTCCAGGAAGGAGATAGGTCAGGGCATCAGTTGGGGGTCTGGCTAGGTGCTGAGCACCCTCTAGGACAATAAGCATATTACGAATTAACTAACTCAGGGAAACCCACAGTCTGCTGAGGCTACACCAAAGCCAATGCAAACAAAAGTCAAGACAGTGAGTTTTAGAAAATAGGAAATTCATTTTGAAGGGAGAATATTTACTTGTAAAACAGTCGCTTAAGGAATCATCCCTCTGACTGCCTGTGTGGTTTGCACTGGAGGCCAAGGTCCTGGTGGCCCTGGGGATCCCGCTGTCTCCCCATACCCAGCTTGTCCCCCTTTGGGGTGGATGCTTTCTTTAGGGAATATTTCATTAACAAAGGTGCCCACGGCCTTCCTGGCGGCACAGGGTTAAGTCTCAGCTCCATCAAGCTATCACCAGGCACTGTGACATAAGTTCAATCCCCGGCCAGGGAGCTGACCCAGAGGGCGCAGCAGACCTCTCCTGTCTCCCGGCTGCTCCTCTCAGCAGTGTATTTCAGTTGATCCACCTGTTCTGCTCCCCACTCTGTCTCAGGGGAATCCTCTCGCCCCCTGCACTTCTGGCCTGCACCCCAGGTCTTGTACGCATAAATAAAAATAAATCTTTAATAAAGGTGCCCAGCTCTTAACCCCACCTTTTAAAACTCTGCCCTTTAAGCAATACGTGTCTTCAGGAACCTAATCTCTGTGCTCATTTTCTTAATGAGGCATTAATTGCTTGACTAAATGACACTATTACAGGCTAATGAGTTCCCAGTAACCAGCGACTCTTTCACAACTGGAGAGCAAGTCTTTTTCTTAATGGTTCCCCTTTTTCCCCTCCAGTTTTAATAAAAGAAAAGTTTAAAATAAAAAAAAAGACAACATTTCCTGAGTAATCTTTTTAAACTCTTAAAACATAAATAAATCACTTGAGGATGAAAACCATCTTCAAAGGCCTGCCTTTTGGTTGCATGTTTACAGGGTGTGAGTCACCTTCTAGCAACACCACAGCGAACGCCAACAGCCCAGCATTTCCTTCTTTCTGATGTTTCCTGCCACTGCTGGTTTCCAGAAAGGCAGCTCTGCTCTTTCACAAGAATTAATTTTTTTCTCAAAATTTAGGTTATGAAGTAAAATAGCAAATTGGGGAGCAGCAGGGTGTCCATTTGCTAATTTGATAAATGTTGATGGAGCCTGTGGTGGTCCAGCATCAAGCGGGTTGCTGCACAGAAGCTCACGCTCCTGAGGGCGTGGGGTCTAGACCGGCCTGCACGGGGTCTACACGGGAGCTGTGTGGGGTCCACGCTGGGGATGCGAGAAAGGGTGTCGCCTGGGGTCAACTCTCCTTTATACACATCACAGATCACCCAACTGGGCGTTGCCTTTGAAAATCAGATTTTCAAAAAAAATAAAATATGACTATGATCTTGAAGAGGCTGGGTGTTTACTTAAGGCCACTTCCTCTTCCTAAATACCTATTCTAATGAAATTCATTGATAAACTGATTTTCTATCCACAAATAAAAATACTACTCCACTTTGAAAAATACATTCAACAAAGTGCCCAGAGGCCGCTCACCTGTTGCCCTGTTGCTATTCAGCGTACTGCTTCAGGTGTAGTTTGGAAAATTAAAATTGCTTTTGTCAAAAAAATACACAACCACTACCTGTCCCCATAAGTCATCAAAAAGAAAACCTGGTCATGGTGACATTAGTTTCCTGGCCTCTGCACCTGCTTTTTCCAAACTGCGCTTCAATCACTGCTGTGGTCAACAGCAGACTGGCCTGGGCATGAGGGAGGGCAGGTGGCGCTGGGTCCCCTGGGCCTGTGGCAGGGGTGGGGGCCCTTCTCTGTTCCTCCTCCCCAGGGGTGTATGATGGAGCCTTAGGAGAAGCGCATCCCGAAGGAGCTGGTGCCTGGGACACACTCTGAGGCCTCCCAAGGAGGGGGCAGCTTTGGGCTGACCGGACAGCAATGGACACCATCCTCTGCCTGACGTCCACATTGGGGGACACACATATGTACATGCACACATAGACACACGCACGCCCACATACATGCATCCACATATATTAATATGCGCCTCATATATTCAAACAAAACCAGCGGCGATGATGGTAGGAAAGTCGACTAAGCGTCACGCTGTAGACTCCTGCGCTGAGTAATTGCTTTTGAGCTGACAGCTGCGTTCGGTCATTGCCAGGGGCTAATCCTCAGCAGACATAGGGGCTCATGTCACCCCAGCACACGGTGCATCATCCAAACCCCCTGCCGGGACGCAGGGCCCTGAGGGGGCAGGTGCCTGTACTGCTCACCAGCAGGGGCCCAGGATAGGGGCAGTGGAGCTGTGGGGGTGTGGAGGGGGGGCCAGGCCTGCCTGTGGGTATGGCGGGGCTGTGGGGGCACGGGAGGGGGAGCAGGCGCGGGGGGGGCAGGGCCTACCTGCGGGTGCGGTGGAGCTGGCAGCGCTTCAGCGGGAGCCTGGCTACGTGCTCGCGCAGGCCCACGAACAGGACGCTCTGGCTGTGCAGGATCCGCAGGCTCCTGACGGGCTCCGGCCGCCTCTCGGGGAAGAGCTCGATCTCCTCCAGCAGGCAGCTGGCCGAGGTGGGCGTCAGGGGCGCCCGTACCTTCTTAATGGTCCCGTGATCTGCGAAGGCAGCGGGGAAGGCAGGGGATGAGGCCCGCGGGTCTGACTGGCCGGGGAGGCAGCCAGAAGCCCCAGGAGGGGTTTCCCAGCTTCAGCAAATGCCCATGGCGGGGGCCAGTCCAGCCTGCCCAGGCCGCAGCTGGAGGAGGCCGGTCTCTGAGTTCACAGCCCTTGGTGGAGAACGGGCCGTGGGACAAGAACCGCCCGGCGACCCTGCACCCCGTCCGGCACAAGCCACACACCCAGAGCAGCCAGCGGTGCCACCCGGGGCTTCCAAGCCACCTGGGAGACACACCGTCAGCCTCAGGGTGACCCTGCCCGAAGGGCAGCCCAAGGGGGCGGCTGCAGAGACTTAAGGGCCAGCAGCCGCCCTGCCCCTCACTGCCCGGCTGTCCATCCCACCCTGTCCCTCTGCCCGTCTGTCCAGATCATCCTTCCCCTCTCCTAGGCTTTCTCTGAAATGCCCTTCTTGGGCTCAGCTCCCTGAGTTCTTTGTTCTGAACACCCCTCCTGACCTGACGCCCCTGCTCCGGGCTCTCTGCGGCCCTGTCAGCCTAAGCGCGGCCACCGGCCTGGGGAGACCCTGGCTGCAGCCGAGGCTGGACACAGACACGGACACTCCAGGGCCCCGGGGCACGGCACCAGGACGCCACCTTGGGGCACGTGCCAGCCACAAGCACGGCCTCTGCCAACCCCCAGCGCCCATCAGGCTTCTCAAGCCATCCTGAAAATATTCACCAGAACCCTCCAGGGTGGCGAGAGGCAAAACACGGCGCCCCTTGAGCCACAAACACGGAGGCGGAGGTGAGTTTGGAGGTGACTCTCGACGAGAGCCTCCGCTTCCAGCCAGCAGCCCAGCCGCAGCCCTGGCACAGAGCAGGCGGCGGGCGCCCAGCGGCGAGTGCCCTCGGGCAGAGGAGGCGCCTCCACAGGGTACACAGGCTGACACGCGTCATTCTGAATAAAACGTGTGTTGAAAACACCCCCAGCGACCACTCACCGAGGACGAAGGGGCCGGCTCCCCCGGGGGGTGCCGCCTGGCAGCCCATCGCTTACTTTATCTCAAGCCGCAGCTTAAATAAGTTACTTTTGAGCAGGTTCAGGCAGAAATTAAATTATGCCGCGTGCCGGGAAGATTAAGCATGTCACGCCTGGCTTTGAGGAACGAGCGGGCGATCGTGAGGACACGGGGCGGCAGCAGCAGCAGCACAGGCCCCTCCAGCTCCCTCTCCACACACAGGGCTCCTGCCTCCAGGGGCTCCCCAGCACCCCGAGTCCCCGGCCTTGGCCTGGAGCGGCCTGTGCCGCCGTCCTGGGACTCCCGCCGCCCGTGTCCTGGCTCACACGGCTGAGTGTCCCCGTGTCCCCCGCAGCCCGGGCCGGGACAGTCCCGGGGCTCCCAGTGCTGGGCGGGTGATCCTTCACCTGCTACTTGTCTGCCCCAGGCGAGGCCGCGCCCGCGGGCAGTAGCTGGCTTAGTTCCTTCCCTCCCTCCGCGGGGCCGTTTCTGTCTGTTTCCTCCATCCCCGGCAGGGACAGACTTCAGCTTAAGACGCCACAGAGGAAATGCGGAGAAAATCACTTTAGTTGGTTCCACCTGATAAAATATTCACTCTGAAAGTTTGCCACAGAAAATCAAACCACACACACCCTCTCCATACTGGAAATTCAACTCCCCAATCAAAGCTGGGTGCAGGGGACACCAACAGGTGCCAGGAAGACACAGAACCTTCGCAACCACCCTTTTTACGAGGGGCTCAGAAGAGCCTCCTGGCCCTTCTTGGCAAGGGCAGCCCGGCCCCGGGGAGGGCGGGAGAGGGTGAGCCGGAGCAGGACAGACAGCAGGACGCGCAGAAGTGACCCTGCTTTGGCACCGACTCTCAAAATATTTGCCTTTCCCTGAAAGTGTCCACCACAAATCAGGCGATCAACACCGGAAAGAGAGTCCTGTACTTGGAGTTTCTCTCTCAAATTGAAAACCAGATCATCACGAGGAGGGAGAGCTACCGCGGGATTTTTAATACTGATCCCAACTGACAAGGGTTGTCATCTGAAAGACATAAATGATCGTATTTACGAGAAACTATCATTAACTATTGCACCGAATGACTTACATTCGCCTTATCATAGCAGAACAAGAAGCTTTTATGCTGCGGGCTGACACTGTAAATAAAGACGCCCACTTAAATCTGCATTTTAGTTAAACTAGGAATAATGTTTTTATTATTAGCATGTCCTGTTCAATATTTTCCACATTTTATCTGAAATTCAAATTAAAGTGGGTATCTTTATTCTTACTCGTTAAATCTGTAACCCTATTTGCCGACACCCCATGTGATCATCCTGATGAAGAACACTGCGTGTTCTTTATACATGAAAAGAATCGAGTTTCAGGGAGCAGAAAAATTGAGCTCCAGGAGCTGTACTTCCAAAACCCTGTAAGGGGGTCGGCCATGAAAGGCCTTTCCACTTCCGTGCTGTTGGCCCAGTTAGGAGACTTTCAAAGCTCCAAAGCAAACACTAAGGGACATGTTCTTGCGGATGAAGTTCTGGGGTACCTGGGAAGAGGGAGCCTCAGATTGCCGCATCCCCTTTCAATCCATGAGCTCTTGGAGATGGTGAAAAGCTTAACCAGATGGGAAGTGTCAAGGCGGAGGTTAAGTCCCTCAAAAGGGGATCACCTTCCATCCTTAAGTCACACAAGTAAAATTCCAGCAGCCACAGGTCATTCTAGTTGAAAGGGAATTACAATATTTTGATTTTGAGGAAGGCAAAGTTCAGAAAGCTTATGTGAGCCCCAAGGCCAGACTACAGGGCAAGACCACAGACCCTCGGCCTATCAGTCCAGGGCTGGCCTCTAAAGCTTCGAAGGTAGTTTTGTTCTGAAAGTGTGGGAAGGAAACTGCAGTCCCTGTTTGTGCCTCAGTAATAATAGCTTGGCCCATGAGTTCCTAAACGATCAGGTGGAATAATAAAACAGTGCATCGTTGTTATTCAAGGAAGAGACTAAGATACGATTTATAGACATTGCTTCTCTTATCAGAGGATGCCGGCACGGGCGGGCGAGGGATAATGTGTCATTTATAATCCAACATCTCTATCAGGATTTGGGGGCTCATTTCCATGAACTCAAGAAGCAAACAAGAGAATAAACTGCTGAAAAATATCTTCTATTTCAGCTTTACTTAAAAATAAAAAAATCCAGGTGGCAAAGCATTTGTTTAAACAAAAAAGCTCACCCAAAAAAGGACTCTACTCCTTTATATATATAATAATTATTATATATAATATAAACTGTCATGCACACAATTCGGTTATTAATGGGTGAGAATTAACCTTATTCTGGGGAAACAGTTGATAATTTTCAACATTCAGTGTCTTTACCCACTTGCCTTTAGAAGTTTTAACAAGATGCTATTTGCATTCCAAGGACGACTAAGTATTGTTAACAGTCTCTCACTGGGTATGAAATTAGAAGGTAAAATATTGTAATTTTGTGTCCCCTCTAAATTTGCATGTTGAATCCTTAATGCCCAGGACCTCGGAATGGGCCTGGAGATGGGCCTTTAACGAGGCGATGAAGGCAGCGTGAGGTTGCTGCTACGGAGGCCCTAATCCAAGCGGATGGTGTCCTCATGCGAGGAGGCACAGAGGCCTCTGGAGAAGCCCGCCCGGGCGGCCCTTTGACCTTGGACCTGCAGCTCCAGCGGCGGAGGGCACGTCTGCTGCTCACCCGCCCAGCCCATGTCTGGTTACCCTGTCGTGCAGCCGAGCAAGCCAGGACAGGGTCTCCACGTCACTGTCGTGTGAAGCATAGATCTTGTCATGCAGATAATTTGCTCAAAGCAATTTCAAAACTAGACTATAAATAATTTTTCCATTTCCCTAAGATATCATGACTCATATTCTAATGCACGGGTATTATAAATTACACGTTAGACTCAAATATTTTTAGCTTGCAAGATCCTTCCCTAAGAGTCATATTACTAAGAGCCCGCATTTTCAAACATTGTCCTTTATTACCCTAATTCCCTCTGGGGATGGTCTTGGGCTAGCAAAGCCGTGAACGGTGACACAGGCCACGGAACCTTGCAAAAGATCGATGCATTTTGATAAACATTATGAAATAATTCATAGCGATGAAGCTGTTGCTCACAACCTTTATGCTAACGACCCTGGTGATCTTGAGGGGGAGATTAGAGAGAACTGAGTGCTCAGGAATGAACTTCCGAGTAGCTGAGGAAAAGGTCACTAATTAAATTGAATTTCTTTTGGGAAGATTGCGGGAATTCGACTCTCACCAAAATTTCAAGCATTTATGAAAAAAATCACCTTTTCGGAAAGAAGGCAGGAGGAACGAGGGGAACAAGGGGCTTCCACGGAACACCTCCTGGTGCTGTGGATACAAATAATAATGTTTGATTTTTTCCTACATGTACATGATCGGATGATTTCCTGCAATTCTTCAAAGCTGGAACAACAAAGCAGTTAAACCCAAACAAGATCGTGCGTGCAGGGGGCATCAGTGCTGACCAGCCGGAGGACTCAGAAGAAGGGAAAAAGGTGAGAGAAGGGACTCGCCTCCGGCACAGCCCTGAGCACTCCAGGGGGCACCGGGTGCACATTCGCTCCAGGGGCCATGAAGTCTTGCAGGGGGCAACCCACCTACTTGATAAAGAGATGCTTATTTTTGGTTTCCAAGGAAAGAAAAGAGTCACGCCAAGAAACAGAGCGAAGGCCAGCTTAGGAAACTGTGACAGCGAGACCCGGCGCGGGCTGGAAGCCCTGGTGCCTCCTGGCCCGCCCGCTTGCTCCTCCTGTGACGTGCCAACGTCTCGCTGCCGTTTGATGCTTATTAGGCGGCTTTCCAGGCACCGAACCTGCACACACATTGAAGAGACAAGTGGCCTTTCTGTCACTGGAGGCCAGTGACAGAGCCAGAGAGTCACTGCTGGCCGCGAGGCCGCCGGGAGCTGGGTGCCCGCCCCTGCCCGCAATGGTGCGTTCAGTTTACTGGACTCCCCATGCTGCGTCCGAGGAGCGTTTGCCGCATTTGTCTCATCGACCCAGTCACTTCAGAGGAAAAGGAAACCTTTGAATTTGCGTCCATTACTATTCCAGCCATTATCCGTGAGGTAATGATGAAATGCCCTCTTCCCTCAAGGCCTCACGTTGCCATAGCAACAGATCATTCCTGAAGTTCATCAGCTCCGCAGGTCTTTACCCCAAAGTAGCAGACAGCCGAGGCGTTACAAAAGTTCCTTCTTTTTAACTTCTAATTGAGCAAATGAATGAAATTGGCCTTGGCACGAGAACTCAGCCTCACACTCAGGTGGTGAAAGGGCGTGGAAACAGGCAAACAGACCTTCCTGGTGGCGTCTGCCTCCGGGGGATTTCAATGAGGTCAGGTTATCAGATTCAGCGTGTCACTTAATTCTCCCCCAGAGGAATACGTTAGCAAGTGGTGGAGACAATATCCCAGCCGTATATTGTAGGGAATGTCCTTAACCCCCTAATGTTCTTTCAAACCCTCGTCCTGCATCCCACCCTTGGCAGGTAAGTCTGGGGAGTCAGATGTGGGGGGACGTGGCCTCCTTCCCCGGGATCTCCTGGCTTCTTCACTGTCATTTCCTGGCTGGAGATCAGAGCCAGCACACAGCAGGTGCTCAGGCAGCGCACATGGACTGCGTGTGGACCCCGGGGCCGCGGCCCAGGTGAGACCCAGCCTCCGACATGACAGGCCGAGGGGCCAAGCTCGGGGCTTGCACAAGTCCGGGCCCCCTTCAGCTGGGGTGTCCCGGGAGCCCTTCCACGCAGGGGCTGGGACGGCGCAGCTCACACGGTTGTGGGAGCATCCGTGGGACTGTCTTGCCGCGTTCAGCTTAGAGATGACCAGCCCGGCTCACGCTGGCCGGGAGTGAGCTCCCCGCGCCCCGGAGAGGAGGCAGCAGCCGCGCCGCGCTTGCTGAGACGAGCCTCAACAGTGCCTTCCGGTCCCCTAAATCATAAGCTGAGCTTATACAGCATTTACCACTGGAGTTTCCTGTGACTAAAAACCATATTAGATTTAAAACAAGAGAGCAATCAATAGGTCCTCGGGGCATCTTTCCTGAGCTCTCGTCCAGCCCGCAGCTTAGACATAACTCCAGCCAGCCTGGAAATCATTCTGCTTGGGAGCAATTCCAGTTTCTGGAAGGAAATGACTCGCCTTAGATTTACTGTGTCTACATTACAAAACGGCCACGCAGCTGGCGAAGGTGGCGGCCCCTCTGGACAGTAACCAGCAGGTGGACAGAGGCTGAGGCCACCCCCCCTACCCTGAATGACAAATATTTTGGGTCTGGTGCCAACAGGAAGACCCCAAGATCTGAGGAACAGGGGCTGTGGGTCAAGGACCCAGTTTTGAAAGGCCGAGGTCCTGAGGGTCAGCTGCCAGGTGGTCATCACAGGTCAGCCACGCAGCCACGACCAGGACAGCTGGCTCCTTGCCAGCCCACACAGGGGCCAGCAGCATGGCCCAGGGGCACAACAGGCCGACATTTTGTGGTCGGCAGAGTTTCTAGCAAAAGAGAAGACAGAGTCCAACTCAAAGAGGGAGACCACCATGAAGCTGCCCTTTGCAGACCACTCAGCAAGGACAAGTGAAGGCCTTGACACTATTTTCTTTCTTGAACCTGTGGTCTTTGGCTGTGGTCAAGCAGATGTTAAAGATAATAAATCAATTGATCATATCAATGAAACCCAATTGGGTTCACGAAGCACCTACCCTGGTAATTAATTGTCATGGTCACTTCCAGCACCAAGGGTGACGGTACTGTAGTATATGATTGCAAAATCCCACACCTGTATTTGCGCTTTTAGACAATTCATAATTGGATTTTCTTTTTTTTAAGATTTATTTGTTTATTTATTTCTACAAGCACTGGGCACCGTCAGAAGCGCGGGAGGGTGAGAGAATTCACCAGAGCCAGAGCGAGGAACAGAGCAGGCAGAAGGACCGAAGTACACTGCTGAGGGGAGCAGCGGGCGGCAGGAGAGGTCTGCAAGCCACGTGGGACCCTCCTCCCGTGGCCGGGGAGCAGCCGGGGATCGAACTGGCGCTGCAGAGGCTGCGGGCAGCCTCGCAACCCAGCGCTCAACCGCTGCGCCACCGGGGAGGCCCTCATGATTGGATTTTTTAAGCACTGGCGCCAATGCCGGACTTTGAGTCTCCCCCAACCTCTAATCTGTTCTCGGAGTGTAAAGACCAGCTTCTGCTATGTTCAAATCCCCATCTTTGTCCGGGACTTTTACTAACTGCAGACAACGCTCAGGACTAGTTTCCCAGGCTTAAAGAAGGAAACCTTTCTAGAGGAAATTCTCTGGTGACTCAGTTCTCTGTCTACTCACGGAGTAGAGTCAACAGCTACTGACTCTCGGCACTGAGTCAATAGCTACTCAGGGCAGCCAGAGAGAAACGGGGAGGCCTGTGTGTCTTCACACTGGCTTTTCTTTGGCCCGTGAGCTGTGGTCTACCTGTGGTCTACCTGGACAATGGAATACTCTTCAGTGGTAAAAAGGAGAAGACTTGCCATTTATGACAACAAGGATGAAACCAATGGGGATGACGCTCAGTGAAACACGTCAGAAGGAGAGACAAATATTGGACGAGTCCATGCAGGTGTGCAATGCAGAGAAAGAAAGTAAAATAATGGACAAAACTAAATCAAAATAAACCTTAAAAATAGGACTGCAGAGTCTGCCTGTTCTGCTCTCTGCTCTGTCTCTGGTGAATCCTCTCACCCTCCCGCGCCCCTGGCCTGAACCCCAGCTCTTGTATAAATAAAATTAAAAATCTTAAAAAATATATAATTACAGAATTGTGGCTACCGGAGGGGGGGGAGGGCGCCTAATGAATTATGGTGGAGGACTGTGGGCACCTTGGTGGCAGGCGGGGTGTGGTGTGGTGTGTGTAGTAACACACATCTGAAGAGGTGTGAACCTGAACCCCTGAATCACATGCAGTGCTGCAAACCAGTGTTGACTCAAGATTTTAAAAAAGATGTTTAGAAAAGATAAAACAAAATCTTGTCTTTAAAATCAAAACAAAACCAAGAATTGCTACATAATTGTAATTTCAAGGACTGTGACTTGAGGAGCTGGTTACATTCCAACTGCTTTACCTCTTCATACACGGTCTCATCAGCAGACGTCACGTCCTCAGCTTCTTGAAGGGAATATTTATTTATGTGATTTCCTTGCAGGGCTAAGTCAGATAGGCAAAGTGGGAACAGCATTTGCCTCTAGGGACGCTGGCCTGGGGAAAACATCACCCCATCTGGACACTGTCAGAATTGTGTGGCTCCTGGACTACAGCCCCCAGGGCATCTGTCGTAAGGACAATTCTGTTGAAAGACCCTAAAAGACCCTATTAAGAAACAGATGTGGCCATCTCCACGTCTCAAAAGAGAAAGGAGATAAAACATTATAAACCCACAAATACGTGTACAGTCTTCACCCCATGGCAGGACGTGGCTATCTTTTGAGAGAACCCAATTAAAAGAAAATCTGGCATCGACATGCTGCAACTGTTTCCCCACATCCCAAGCACGTCTGCAGACAAGGTGTTGTCAATATTTGCTCTGTTACAACAGTCTGCGGCAGGCGTCTGGGGCAGGAGGTGGGGAGCGGGGAGCGGGCAGTGTGCTGTGTTCACCCATCGGGCGGGTTTGGGGGAGTGGGTTCCAGGTGGGAAGCAGTCTCGACAGGTGCCTCTCACTCCCCGCACCTTGAGCCCTCTCACTCCCAGGTCTGTCAGATCTCCGCCTCTGCCTCTCAGGGATGTCGCCCAGGCTCCCTGAAGGGCTTATTTGCACAGAAGCGATGGGCTGTTGCCTGCGGTTGCGTGCTGTGTACCCGCGCCTGCGGGGAGCCCATAGACAATGTCGCTGTTAATGACATTTCATGACACGTGGCCGCGGCGCTCACCCTCCCCAGCACAGCCGAGCGAGTGAACTGCTGTCTGGAATTTAATTACCTGGAGGCAGAGGCCTGGGTCGGAGGAGTAATGGCTGCTCATCACTGCCAGCCAGGGTCGTACATACAAGTCACCAGTACGAGGAATGTGCAGAGACAGGCATGAAGGAGGTGGGCACCCAAAGGCCAGGCTGGAAGTGTCCCACCACAGCAGGGGTTGCTCCACTTTGCACCAGGCGAGAGGCCCAGCAGCCTGGCACCCCTGAGTCCAGCCGCCTGCCCTGCCCGTCAGACGGGGCCTTCCAGAAAGGTCACTCTGAAGACAGCCTTAGAGGACAGCAGCCCACCAGGCTCCGATCATGGACGGCAGCTGAGCTTCCCCGGCGCAAAGATGCATTGAGCACAGGACCGCATTATCCCCGACGTCACGGCGCTAAGAATTCCTATTTGACAGTTCGAAGGGTGACTGTGGCAAGCAGGCGGATGGCAAAGCCCCTGTCACTCTGGCGCCCTCCAGAGGGCACAGACATTCTGTTTCTTGGATTCCAGAAGGAATTCCAAAGTCTCGCCCATCCTCTGTGTCCACGGGGTGCCACGACAGCTCCAGATGTGGACAGTCCTGTGGTCACCCCCGAGCAGCCGGGGTCCTGGAGTCACAGTGTGAGAGGCAGCGCCCCCTGGAGGACAGGTGTAGCGCCAGCACCCGCGGGCAGCCAGGTTACCCTGAGGGGCAGGTGCTCCTGCCCCCAGGCAGGAAAAGGGCAGTCAGCTGGGGGCGCAGAAAGGAGGGAGAAGGGAGAGTGGACACCGCGGCAGGGGTGCAGGTCTCATAGTTGGTGGGAGAAGCTGACTGTGAAACATTGTGAAGGCGCTTCCCCGCGCCCTCCCCGCCCACACTGCAGGACTCTTTCTAGTGCTGACATCTGTTCTCCAAGCACTGGAGTCAGAAGGGGCCTCCTTCTGCTGGAGCGCTCCAGCCGGGTCCAGATGAGCGGACGGCAGGGACGGCAGGGACGGCCGGGCTCTGGCTGCAGGGGCTGCGCCCTTTCTGCCTCAACTCCGGTAACTGGAGCTGCAGCTTTGGCCCCAAGGAGGAAGTTAAACTTTCAAAATTGAAACTTAAACTTCTATTAGAGGGATTTTTGTTTGTCTGGTTTTGGTTTTTTGGGGTACAGGCCTCTCGGCTGGCTCGCACCATGACAGGGCCCTGGCCTTGAGTGGACATGTGGTCTCCGTAAATGTGATTTAGCAACATGGCAATGGGAGGGGCCTGGAGGGCCCCAAATTGTTGGGAGACCCTATTGCGGGGTCTGAGGTAAACGATGAAAGGCCTTCAAAGAAGAGCTGGGCCGATGGGAAGAAGACCCGGGCGTACATCACTGCAAGTCTTCAGCATTATCACATGATTGTTTCACCCAAAACAATAATCTACTAACTCGGTTGCTGTATGAGCAAGAGGACCGCAGGCCCAGGGACAGAGACAAAGCTTCAGGATTCAGACAACTTTAGGGTTTCTACACAAAAAGATGAAGAGAAACAGTTTGCATTTCTCTAGTCCAAAGACCAGCTTTACCAGCAGGGGCAAATTTCAGTCCACACTGATGGTCGGGACATGACCGAGGGTGACAGAGGCTGAGGCCGAGCGGGAAGTGTCCTCCCCAGACACAGACGTGGAGTCGCATCAGCTCCGAGGAAACCTAGGTGTCTACTGATTTATAGCCTGTAACACCCTGTTATTTGTGCTTAGGGAGCTAGGCATGAGCTACTAAATTTATCCAGAAAAACATGCTTAAAAACAAAATGCATTAAAATGCAAGAACGAATTGTCCCTATATTTAGTAAAACAAAGCAGTGATTGGTTTTCATGCCATTTTAAGGGGTTTGGCAAACATTAAATTGTTTTCAACAGTAGACTTCTCATTTTAATTGGGCCTGACATGAGCAAATACTAGAATATTAATTCTGTTTGTTGAGTTCAGGGCATTGAGAAAGGTCAGGGGCCAGAGGAAGCCAGACGGCTTGACATGTAGCTGCAAGACCAGATGCGAGGAGAAGCAGACAGCTGGATGCATGAGCCGGGCTGCTGACCAGAGCGCACACCCCGGGGCAGGGAGTCTGCGACTGAGGTCCGTGCAGGGCCCTAGTCCCAGGAGCACCGGGGTGGCCCCCCATCCCCTACAGCCTCACGGTGGCTGTTCAGCTTGGGATTCCCTGTCCCACGCACTGCCCCTGTGCCCTGTGTCCAGGCTGTGTCCCGCTTCATATAAGGACACTCTGACTAAGGGCTCAGCCGCCTCCACTCCAGCTTCACCTTGACCTATGACAGCTCTGGAAACCCTCTTTACAGACAAGGTCACCTTCTGAGATATTGATGAGTTGAACTTGAACATGTCCTTTTAGGGGACACCGTTTAACCCATAATGCCAGGGAATCGGAACTTGCCTGCTCTGCTATTATTCACCTCAATCATTCTGTGATTAAACTCAATTTTCTTACATTTTATCAAATACACGGTCCAACCACAGAATGTTCTCTTTCAGCCTATAGGAATCTCTTAAATAAACGGGGACATGTTGAGAAAGTCAATTAGACTCGGATTTGCAATTTCCAGCCCACGACACAATTGCAGAATACGTCTCCATCACCAGATCTCCCAGTTTAATGCGGGCCTCTGACAGGGAGCTGCAGACAGACTCCAGAGTTGAGGGAGGTAACTGTTCACAATGGCAGAGGGGCTACTTGGGCTTGGTGCCCCGAGGCTGCTCTGAGGGACTGTCCAGTCTCTCTGGTCAGTCAGGGGGACACTGACACACCCCTCACTGGGCAGCCTTGTCTTCCTCTTTGGAAAAGGAGCTGAGGGGCATCCACGTGCTGGAGAAACCATACATGGATAAAACAGTCCCCCGAGTGGAACTTCAGCTTGAGTCGCAGGAGTTGCCAACTGCTAGTCCAGAGGGAGAAATTTCTAGAATAGTTTGTTTTTTCAAAGAATGACGTTTTTTCCACAAGCTGATTTCTCAGTTTTTAACAACGATGAGTAGCAAGCAAACAGCCATCAAAATGCCATGTTCTGTATTCACAAGCGATCAGGAAGAGAAGAGAGGGAGGGTCTGCTCCCTCCCCGGTCTCCTGGCAGCTCCGAGGAAGCCCACAGGTGAGGCTCTGGCGCTGTCTGCACCTGCAGGTCAGGGTGCCCCTGGCCCCGCCCCGGTGACACCCTGTCCAGCCCTCGGGAGGCTCAGGGCCTCACCCATCCGGGACGCCTTCTCTTGTGCCTCATCCTTCTCGGTGTGGCGATTCCCACCGTGGGTGTGACCCTACAAAAGGCGGGTCCACGGGGCTCAACTCAGTGGCAACAGTCAGGACTGGGTAGTGCCCGAAGCCACAGTCCTTGAGTGGAATCCTGTCTCGACCACCCCCTGCCCCCCCAGATGGCACTCAGCGCCTGGGGGCTCATCCACAGAAACACTCCCTGGCCCGAGCCGCCCGCCACCCCAGCCTCCCTGCTCCACTTTTCCCCATAGAAAAGTTGGGGTCAACCCGTCATTTTGCTGTTGCCTTCCTCTGCCACGCAAGCTCGCTCAGGGCAGGCATCCATGTTTTTGTTCACTGCTGAGTCTTCCCCAGTGGATGGGACACTAAAACTGGCACTAAACTTGCATCTCTCCATCTCTCCCTCTCAGAGAAGATTGTCACACGTCCCTCAAATGCCCAAGACCGAGGGGCTGTGCTGGGGCAGAGCATAAACAGGATCCGCTAGTTCCTCTCCAGGAAACACCAAGATCAGCGATTCCCAAGCCTTTCTCCTCTTCATCAAGACCAGGAGACTTTCCACATTCATTCCCCTGATGGTGCTCCCCCCCGTGAGATGGCAACAGCACAGCTTGTCCAACTGTCGCTGCACCGCACGTGCACCTGCCCTTTGCACGTACGACTTCATGTCCGTCAGGAAGCAATATCCACCTCCTTGGGGTGGTATTACCCGCCGAGGCTGGTGTTGACCCTGCTGCCCACCTACCTCCCGGGCTGCCACGCCCCCGCCCCAGCTCTGGTGTGCACAGAAGGGGCCTCGGCCAGACTCTCGCCCACCCATGGGGTCACGGTGCGGGGACACGCCACTCAGCGCTCACTCACACTTCACATAAGCGGCGGATCTTAAAGCAAATTCATAGATGGTGCAAAACATTTTCATCCTCAATATGACCATGTCTGCCTTGGTGGTGACCCTTCGATTCATTCTCCAGGTATTATGGACTGTTATCTTGGAAAAAATGTATTGTTTCATGTGATTTCCTTTTTTTAAAAAATGCATTTTTTTGAGTGAGGTAATGTAGGTTTGCAACACTTTAGGATTTGAGGAGAGAGGTTGCCCAGGCCTGTGACCACACCGTGCTCCTCACCAGGGCAGCACACGCCGTTTCTCTACAAAATGTTTCACCTGGTTATTATCCAACTTGGAGCAAAACCTGAGCCTCTGCCATCTCCACCCGCTACCTCTATGCCCCGGAACTCGACGGGCTGCGGACACTCTGGCCACCTCTGGCTTCGTCACTGTCACTGCCCAGCAAGCGGCACAAGGGCAGGGCTCAGGGGCTCAGGCCTACTGGGGACACCCCTAGCTGGTGAGCGGGGGATAGAAACGGGGCAGGAAAGTTGGGCAATGAAGTCAGGCGAGGTGTCCCCACGAGGCCACCCTGCACAGACACAACTTGGCAACAGGGCATCTACCTGGGCAGAGACAAAGGGAACACAGCACATGGATGCAGCAGCCTCCGTCCTGGAGGGCAGCAGGGCCGTGAGGCAGGTGGGCGTGTGGGGGGGAGGCAGGGGCAGAGCCTGGGGTGAGCCCCCGGGCAGGTGCACATCCGGGCGGGACGCACAGGGAGGAGCAGCCCCGGAGCTGCCACCCAGAGAGTCGGCGGGAGAAGCAGCCTGCACCCTAGTGGGCGCGGGGCTGTCTGTGTCGCAGCCCGGAAGGACCAGCCCGCTACGGGCTGTTGCGTGAAGCTGAGCCCGGTGACCCAGGGCCTGCGGGAGGGGCGTTTGTCTACGTTTTCGGTAAAATGTTCTGTGGCCCCACAAATGCGTCTTTCAGCTGCTTCTGCAGAGCACCCCGACAGAAGGATTGTGAGCGCCCTCTGGGAACCCGCTGGACCCAGCACGTGATCCCAGGCGAACATTCGAGCAGCAACACCCCCTAACAAAGCCCAGTGTCCTCCATCATCCAAGTTAAAAGGTCTTGACCTGAAGAAACTTACTGAGCAAACAGGGGCATGGTGGTCTCCCCAGAAGCATGGAGGGCGGTGAAGATGGATGTGAGCACCGTGGGGTGTGTGCTTGTGAGGACGCGAAACGCACCAAAGGCTGGCGCTGGGGCAGCAGGTTGAGAACTTTAGACCAATCAGAAGCGGAGGGGGGGCTCCCCAGAGAGGGCGCGGGCCTACCTGTGGCCAAATAGAGGATGTGCATGAGGGCGTCCCGGCCCTGCACCACGTCCACGGCCACGTGGGAGAAGCGGCTGCTGTCCTCCAGGAAGGCCGGCACGGGGGTGACCGGCTGCACCACCTCGTGCATCAGGATGAACTTCTGGGCGTCCTGCAGGTTCCTCTCCGTCAGGTTCACGTACGGACCCTGGTCCACGGTGCCACACTGCAGGGAGACAGGCTGTCACTGGGGCCCAACCTGGACCCACCCGAACCCACCTGGATCCACCTGGACCACCTGGACTCACCTGGACCCACCTGGATCCACCTAGACCATCTTGATTCACCTGGACTCACTTGGACCCACCTGGATCCAGGCCACCCCAGTGAGGCTGCCTTGGAAACCAAATACACCCAGCAGGGAACTGAGGTCTGCACACACCAGGGCTTCTCTCCCCCCAAAGCCCCATCCTCGGCCTCCCTCTCTGTAGATGTGAACCCATCACTCTTGGGGAGTCTCTCAACTTCATCATAAATTGGCTGATCAGGAGATAAAAACAAACTCACATGGCAGTCACTGCTGACTTAAAAGGCCTGTCTATAAAAACACCGTGTCCCCTCTGGAAGAACTCAGAAGCTCTCTGGACAAGTGGAAAGCATGCCAGCCGTCCGATGAGGAAGGTAACCAAATGGGAAAGGTAACAATCCATACACCACATAGATTTGTTAGCTTTCTAGGGGAGCGGTGGGTCTATACATGAGATATGGACTCCACGAAGATATAATTGTGCAGTTAATTTTGTGAATTATGCAATACTGTATGTCATTCACAGACCACAAGAGCAGTGTGCCGGCTTATTGCTTTGTGCTCATATTCAAGCGAGACGAACAGACTTTTTGCAAACTTGCAAGAGAGAGACACAGAGATGAGGGAAGGGAGGGAGAGAGATGGGGAGAGACGAGGGTCTAAAGGAGGCAAAAGAGGGAGCGAGGGAGGAGTCAGGGTGATGTAGAAACACGAGGCCTCGAATTGCTGAGAACTAAGTTCAAAGCTGCGCTGTGGAGGGCTGGGGCGGGATGGAGGAGGGTTCTGGGCAAGGATGAGGTAAAAGGAGAGATCAGAAAGAGGCAAAGCTTCCCTGGGGCAGAGCACAGAATCAGAAAATTACCACCAATATTTGTCATTTCCATAACTTCAAATCCTGGTTCCCACAAAGGCTGATCTTGAGCAGAACTTCATATAAGTAGGTTTGATGGAAATGAAATCCCACTTTCATGCCATCTGCAATACCACTTACAACATGTGATTTCTAATCCCGGATTTTATAACAGGTTAGAGGTGCAAGTGTGAGATGGAAATTGCTTTGAAAAACAGGCATTCTGCAGCACTTGAGAGAGCGCCCCACTTGCCATGAAATGACGGGCTGATTGGAGATTCAGAGAATCTCGGAATGACATGGATTTTGAGTCTGGGCTGATGCTTAGTTTAATGCCACATCCCTGCAGAGGATGGGCTGGGTCCCCAGGAGGGGTCCCTGGTGCCAGGCCAAGGGATAGCCCCAGGCGGGCTCCCTGTGCCCGTGATGGGACGACGTGACAACAGGTGAAGGGCTCAGCTCCCGACTTCACAGGAGTCTCAGGCGAGCAGAGCCTCCTTGTCTCCACCCTGTCACCATTAGGTGGCCAAACACCGTTCGAGTCACTCTCCTTGCAGGACACCCGCGAGGAGTCAGCAGGGGCGTGTGGGCTGACTGAAAGCGCCTGTAAATGACCAGGGGCCAGACAGCAAGCCTGGCCAGGGAAGACGGGAACCCTGGGGTGAAAGCCACCCACTGGGTACAGGACAGCCGCTCGCGGCCCATTGAGCTGCATGGGCCGGAGGGAAATGAGCAAGTGATTATTTATTTATTTTTTAAGAGATTTATTTATTTATTGATACAAGCACTGGGTACAGTCAGAAGCGCGGGAGGGTGAGAGAATTCACCAGAGCCAGAGCGGGGAGCAGAACAGGCAGACTGACGAAATACACTGTTGAGGGGAGCAGCAGGCATGGCAGGAGAGGTCTGTCATGCCATGTGGGACCCTCCTCCGGTGGCTGGGGAGCGGCCGGGGATCGAACCGGTGCTGCAGAGGCTGCGGGCAGCTTCGCAAGCCAGCGCTCAACCGCTGCGCCACAGGGGAGGCCCTGAGCGAGTAATTAAAGGAAGGAAAGGCTCAGTGGGTGACGCACAAGCATTTGCTGTCGGGCAGGCTGGCCCGGGGGACTTCACAGAATCACCCTATGTGACTGTCACGCTGGCAGCGCGGATGCGGCCTGTCCATGAGGTTGAAGCCAGCTCTGGTGGGTGTGGCCTGAAGTCGTGCAGGTGAGTAAGTGCTGAGAGACCACACTTGCTGCTCTTCCTTGGCGGAAGCCGGGGCACTTCATGGGGTTGGGGACAGTCAGCTCTGCACTTGGGGAGTGTTGCACGCGAGTTTCCTATTCACAGTGTTTTTTTTTAAAGCCCGGCATACTAAAAGCCAGCAGCAATAACCTCCAATGGAGGAGGACCTCTTGCTGCTCAATGAGGAACCTGGGGGGTCACCCCAGGAGGCCGCTGACCGCTCCTGTTGATTTGCTCCTGGACCCCTGTATCCTGGCGTCATGGACCTGAATGACCAGCGCAGGACTGGGACTCGCAATAAGACACGCGTCTGCTGCCTGGCCCCATTCCTGACACAGAGCTCCGGAAGCCCCTGGGTTTCCCTAAGAGAACTATGAAGACGTCTATGTGCTGTCAGCGAGGACATCTGGGAGCACCTAGGAAGGGGAGCTGGTTGCCAGGAGACGCAAGCAGGTGATTGGAGGAGGAGTTAGAGCTCCCTCCCTCCCCTTGACCTATGGCGCAGGGAGCGGCTGGGGGTCAGGTTCACGGTCGAGGACTAATCGGGTGCGCCTGTGTGATGAAGCCCACGAGGATGGGGCTCCAGGCTGGGGGGCACAGGAGGTGCCAGGAGAGAGGCAGACCAGAGGGCAGCCCCTCACCCTCCCCCAACCCCTCGCTCTGTGCTGCTCCTGACTTTTATCCTTTTGTAATAATCCGGCAAAGCAGTAAGTAAACTGTTTCCTGAGCTCCATGAGCTGCTCCTGCCAATCAACCAAAGCCAAGGAAAGGATCGCTAGACCCTCCAACCTGCAGCCTGTGGCTCGGAAGCCCAGGTGACAAGCTGGACTTGAGACTGGGCTCTGAAGTGGGGTACAGGGGGGAAGTCTGAGGGGGGCTGAGCCCATCTCCCGTGGATCTGCTCCATCAGCAGGTGGGCAGGTCAGAAGAGTGGTGGTGTAGACCCCCAGCTAGTGTCTGAGCTGCGCCTGCCAGAAGGGGACCCCCCCAAACACACACACACACACACACACAGAGAACTGGGTGGCAGACTCGGAGCGAGAGCTCCATCCGCAGCGCCTTGGCTTCCTCGCCAGCCTGTAATGGACATCCCCCCCAGGGGTTGTTTTTCAAATTTTCTGAAAGCCATTTAAATTTACAGCATTTATTTATGGGGTCCTAAGTACCCCGCCTAACCCTCTAATGGGCTGCAAATCCTCCAGCTGTGCCTGTGCAGGCTTCCGCTGTGTCCGGCAACAGCCTGGGGCTCAGCAAGAGGAACCAAAAGGACGAGAACCAGGCCCCTCACCCGGCCACCGGGCCTGGCCCACAAAGGCCTGGGAAGTGGAAAGGTCGACCACGTTGCTCTTTTTCTGAGACAGTGAAACGTTCGTCTTGATTATTTACTTGTTTCAAGGACAACAGGCCCTCCCCTGGGCTGGCATCCCTGCGCCGGCCTGCAGCCCACAGGCCCGGTAATGGCGCCCACCCCACCGCCCCTGCCCCCGCCCCCGCCCCCGCCCAGCCCCACTGCGCCTGTGGGTCTAAGCTCCCACGATGTGGTCTCACCCCATGTGAAGGCCCCCCAAAACCCTCAGCAGCCTGGCCACGTTCTGAGGTCTGTGGTCTGTGACGCCTCCATGTCTCGTTGGCAGTAACCCAAACTGCACAGAAAATTCCAGAGTCTGTCACACGCAGCTGAGCCATGGGCCTGGTGATGTCCTCTGTCTGCAGACGTTTTCCCTCGAGGCTCAGCATCTGGATGACGTGGGGTGCCGAGCCCCAACTGCCAGGCTTAGAGAAACGCCAAGGCCTTCTAGGGGAGACGCACTTAAATCACAGATCGCGGTTTTGCTCTCTACGGCACAGTCGAGATTCCTGTGCCAAACACCGACTCTTCCGCACTGTCCCTCCTAACCCCTCCTTCTCGTTTCTCTTCCCCTAATCCACGAGCCCCTCCCGGCACCGGAGCTGCACACAGCTCCTGCCAGCAGTAGGGGAGCAGCAGGGACGCCCCCGCGTCCTCACTGCTGGTCACTGCGATCCAGAGACCCTCCTCACGTGTGCGGGTCCTTCCTCCCGGACGCGTTTCCTCTCCAGACCCGTCCAGATGGTCTCCTGCGCCCGGGAAGGATGCCTGTGTGAGGGGAGCCCAAATCCATTGAGGCACAGGGAGACACTTGATCATATTTGGGCCAGGAATTAAATGCAATAATCGCATTTAATGCAGGAATTCGGGGCAGGAATTAAATGCAAAACGTGACCTTCCTGAAGAGCTCAACTTCTACGTGAAGAGGACAAGCTCCGCTAAGCCTCCCCAAAGCCCGCTGCACCTCTGCGTGCTCACCCCGCATCCCTGCCCATCGCTGGGGGTGGGGTGAGTCCTTCCCTGTGATGCTGGCATCGTGAAGCCACGGCCTTGGAAATGAGGGGTTTTCGGTGAGAGGCAAATATACCCAAAGGGCTAAGTGTTCCCCATGCCAGGGCGTAAGGCATTGACAGGGGAGGCTCGTGGGCCGGAACCGTCATCACATTCCAAGCACCCCACAAATAGGGCGGGCGGGGAGGGAGGGAGGGCACAGCCATGCGCGCTCAGTGAGACAAATCAGACAGCGAGGAGGCGGCCTGTGCAGAACCTGAACAAACACCAGTCAAACCAGTTAGGGGTTAAGACGCGATTGCTGAAAGCTAGAAACTTGCAAACAGCAGTGAAGACACCACAGAGGAGGGAACGGAGGCGGAGATACTGCGCTGTGACGCTGTAACTTGGTAACTGTGGCTACAGGAACCATTTCATATAAACGCATCCAAGGAGCCATTTTATACAAATGCATCCAAGTAACGAGCTTTGCACCTCGAGCTTACACATACTGCGTGTCAGGCTGCTCACTGAAGACCCACAGTGAGCATCTTTACTATTTATAACCTGCAGGAATTCACGGCTCTTCTCCAATAGCCACACCGCACCCCACAGCAGGGCCTTGGGGGACTAGATGTGGAGACTCAACTCGGGGTCAGAGTCAGCGTGGAGTTTGCAATGATGACAGCACCTGGGCATGCTCGGGACGCCACGTCACGCCCCCCCACCCCCCGCCTCAGCCCACCTGACCCACCAAGGGAACTCCTTCTCCAGCGACCCTGTCAGCCGGCAAGGCTGGGACAATGAATAGACATTTTATAAAACACTTGGCTCCCTGGCAAGTGCGGATAATGATGGCTCCCTCAGCGCGGCTGAGAGCAGAGGAAGAGACCAAGTTCCAAAGCGTCTATTCACCGCCGGACCCCAGGGGTACCCTGGAAATACCCCCTTGGCGGCTGAAGGCTTGTCACCCCGATTCCCTGTGTTGAAGCTTAACCCCGGGCAAGGCTGTGTTTGGAGATGAGCCTCCGAGGAAGTCACCCAGGCTGAGGGGGGTCAGGGGAGCCCCCCCCCAGGACGAGCGTCTCCCAGGCTCACTGAGGAAAGGCACAAGGGCACCCCTGAACCTGGCGGTCAGGTAGCTAGGAGGGAAGACCACCCCAGAAGCAGGGTGGGTCAGGAGCCTGGTGGAAGAACCACAGCAAAGCGCACTTCGATGCTCAAAGCACCCAGGCACCCAGGGACTCGGGTTCCTGCAGCCCGAGGGGATTGGTGAGACGGGGCTGAATCTCTCAGGCCTCAGCTCCTTCCGAACATTGGGGGGGCGGGCAGTCCCTGGTGTGGGAGCCCAAAAACGCCCCATATCTTGATGACTTTTTGCCCTGGTCGCTCCATCGCACCTGGTCACCCCACAACTTCTGGGCACACTTGCCAACGAGAGCCTAGTGTGCCCCTGTGTCTCCAGGGCTGCATTCCTGAAGGATCTGGGTCCAGGGGACACAGCACCCACCGCCATTAGGACCCATGGATGCCTGGTTCCCCGCCCTGCCGCATTATGCCGGCCCTCAGGCACCCAGGGCCTCGCCTGTGTGATGGGCCGGCCCAGAGCCCTGGCTGCACGGTGCACCCACAGGTTGGCCCAGCCCATCTCAACACGGTCTGCTTTCTCCCAGGGGGATGATCCAGCAAGGGCACCTGCACCTGGGATTACCTGGAAGTTGGGGTTGGGGTTGGGGTAAGGCAGCCAGGCGGAGCGCGAGTTCTCCTGGTACTTGAAGGGCCCGTTGAAGGCCTGCGAGATGGCGCTGAGGTTGAAGACGCACACAGCCGAGGCGGCGATGCTGTTCCTGGGGAGCCAAGGGAGAGGGGACGGAGGTCAGAGAGCCCCAGGAGCCGGGCACGCCCCAAGGAAGCACCTTCTAGAAGGCCTCACAATTGCAGTTTGGGGGGAGTTTTGTCAAGGATGGGTCGTCTGTGAGCAGCTGCATCCAGCTGAGGTGGGAAAACTGTGGCTTAGAAATGGATGTTCCCAAGGCACGGTGCAGCAGGGCAACAAGGCGGGATCTGGGGATTGTGCCTCTTCTAGTATGGAGGAAGGAGCCTCGTCAGCCAACTTCACACACCGGGGCACTCGCGACATTAAACCCACACTGAGCACTACCCACCCAGGAAGGTCCAGCCCCAGCTTCCAAAGTGGCTCCTTTTTTGCCCAGAGCCGGGGGGATGTGGATAAAGAGCCGAACCCGCCCAGATGCAAACTGCCGTCAGCTGAGCGGTGAGCCCCGGCAGCTGCCTGGTTTCTGAAACGAGGCTTTGAAGGTGAATCAGCTGCAGGATCTGCAAGTTGATATTTTAAGAGAAACTTATCAAGGTGGAAAAATGACCTCCGGGGTTGACAACCGGATTCACAGCAACACAGAGGGTCGCGGTGGGCTGGGAGGGGAGTCATTTATCTCAGCCCGAGAAAGGAGACGCCGCGCGGAGGCCTTGTGGCTGCAAGCTCAGGCTCCGTGGGGCCGGGGCAGGAGGAAGAGGAGCCGGGAAGCAAGGCCGTTGCCGGGGCCTCAGGAGCGTGGTTCTCCGCAGGATTCTGATGCCAGGACACAGCGGAGCAGGGCAGGGACTGTGGCCGCTGCCAGTTGGAACAGGTGCCCCGGATCCTGGGCCAAGCCTGGACGACCCCAGACAGACCCAGCTGCTGGTCACCCGACAAACCAGGACCAGCCCAGAAACTTGGAAGCACTGGCCACCCTGCCCCCCCCCCCCATCAGCACTTTCAGCCCACCCAGGTTCAGTGCTGTGGGACACCCAGTGGGTCTTATCTAAAGGGTGGGTCACTGACTAGGGCTTTCAAAGGGCGTTCCAAGCGGAACTCAGAGCTCAGAGCCTGCCTCCGGGTCATCCAGCCTCCATCTCTGGGCGGGGTGACCCTGCTGGGTCTCGTCACAGCCCCTCAGCTGAGAATGAAGCAAGAGCGAGGTCCAAGGACTGAGGGGTCGGGCAGGGAACCTCAGCTTTAGGCTTTGCCGTATCCAAACAGAACGTCCGTTCTGAAGCTGGGAGATCGTCCCACAAGACAGACAGCGTAAGTTTTTCAAAAATAATTCCAAAGTTTAACCATCCCCACAGAAATGCCTCAGCCAGCCACCGCGAGAACGTGGAAGGCAGCTCCTGCAAAGGGAGAACGTCCATTTCAATTAGGAGCAGGGGCTGAGGCAAGAATGACCTTATCTCAAAGAGGGAACTGTGCAGACACCCCCGCTTTATTACGCGCAAATCCAGGAGCTGGAGCATAAAGAATAAATAGCCCAGGTAGGTACCAAGGCAAGATGAACAGTAGAATCATTTGATACTATCATGTAAGTGCTGCTCATAACTTTAATTATTATTATTATTAGCTTTCTCCTCCTATATCTGATCTCAGAAGTCACCTAAATTTGTGTGACATTTAATTCAGACTCAAAAAATGATTTGGCTGCTGGGCCAGGAAAATAAGAGCTCCCCTTTAAAGCAAGCGCCCCTTTAAAGGTCAAGGGGTGTTGGGGTACGCACACATTGGTGGTGAAGATGCCGTAGAGCAGGTCCAGCTCGGGCAGGAAGAAGGTGCTCTGCAGCTCGTGGTAGTAGAAGGGCACCTCGCCGGGGCGCGAGCAGTTCAGCCGGGCCTTCATGAAGGTGGTCCACGTGTCCTCCAGCAGGAAGCGGCCCCCGATGTCATTCTTGCACACGCGGGCGGCTCTGGAGAACACCGTCTTGCCACAGTCATGCTCCACCGCGTTTTCTCGGAAGAAGAAGTAGGTGAAGTTCCCGATGTCGTAGGAGGACACAAAGTTGGGTTCTGGAAGGAACAGGAAGAAGAGCAGCCTCAGCATCCCCGGGCCTGCCTCCCTGTCTCCCGGGAGACACGGCTTCGAGCTGAGCAGGCTGTTCCCTCGGCGAGCCCAGAGCCCAGGGGGGCTAGTCCTGAGCCACTGGGTAGAGCTGGCACCCAGCGCACAGCGAAGGGAAGCCGCCGTGGGACCCCCCACTTAGGCTTCGGTGGCAGGCGAACCCCCCGACATGGCAGCTCAACGTTGCAGGTTATTTAAGTCCAAATGTCTGACTTTCTTCCTATGTTCACGTGGTCTTCAGAGAGGGGGACGTGGGATTAAAAGACCACTCGTGACCCAGGAGCCTGGAGTCTGGAGTCACGCTAGTCATGCAGTGTGACAGGTTCTTGGGTTTCACTTACCTGCACGTGACAATGTTGACAAAATTCCTGTGCTTTTGATAAAGACTTTAAACTGTCTACTGTGAAAACTGAAACAAAAGGTGAGCTGGTGGGTTTAGTGTCCTGTGTTGTCTGTGCACCCCTGTTACATCTGTGACCCTGGAGCTGTGAGGATCAACCCCCACCTTCTCATTTCTGGCTTGTAGGGGAACCGCTTGGAGGAGGATGGGGTGCTGAGCTACAGCTACTGACTTGCAGCTCCCGTTCTCATAATTAGCTTAAAAATAGAGATTTAGGAAGGACAAAATCACGACAGAACCAAGCTCACTAGGATTTTAGAAATCCTATGGATTGTCAAGGAATTTTATAGAGTATTAAAACCAATATCTTGACAACTTCCTGTGTGAGTCATTGATAACACAGATGATGCCTTTTCAGAATCAGAAAGGCTCGACTCGCCAGGTTGGATTCTTACTCTTTTGTCCATCTCTAAGAGCTTCCAGCAGGAGTCTGAATTTTACGGCACAACAAAGACGATATGGCAATAACCTCTGGTGTTCAAAATTAATGGAAAGATGCAGAAAACAGCTGTGCCTGTGGGAGACATTTCAGGGACAATTAGTTGCTTGGACAATTAAACTGGCCTTGTACTTGGCCAGAGCCAGTCCGACTGCACCACGGCCATGTGATGGGATGGAAAAGAACTTGTTTGACCCAAGAGGACCCATCCATGCAAAGATCAGGCACAGAACAGGCTCACGTAAGGTCTGAGGTGCAGCCCCTGACTCAGAGGCTGCATGGAGGTGGCGCCTGCTATGCTACCCAGAATCACTGGCGCCAGCCTTCAGTCAAAACATATGTTTGATGCTATCACAAAAGGCTCCATTATATTTCGGAAATGTAGCAACTGTTCTAAATTGTTTATGTACTGGGTTTTTCTCTTCAATCCATTATATTGTTCTGAAGTCACTTAAGTACACCAAGAAATACACAGAAAATTCAATAGGAATTGATTTTAATTTATAAACTGTCAAGCAGGCTGTTAGATAATCGTTGCTTTAACTTGGTATGAGTATTAAAAAAAAAACCTGGGTTGCATTAAATGTGCGAGATGGAAGAAGTGGGATGTGCTAGTGTTATGGTGTGCTTTCATATCCCGGAGAGACATTCACAAAAACAGCAGGTTACACATCTGTGACTTGTGTTTTTGGAACATAAAGCAAAATATTGGTAGGGTTTTGAAATCTGTTCATTACGATTCTCCAAAGGAGGAATCACTTGCTGACGTGGACCCCAAAAGCCAAGAGAGGGAGCAACTGCGAAACGATCCTTGGCTTCTAAGGAAAATATTCATCTGTGTGTCTAATTCTAAAGAGGAACCTGAATCATTTCCAATGGCCCTGCACCCAGGCTCACAAAACCAGATGACGGTTTCATCACTGCACTGAAAACAAGAGAAAATCATCAACAACAGCAGCAGCAAATCTTATCTAAAATGAAGAAAACTAGATGAACCAAATAAAACCAAAATGACTGGACTGCAGACCAAACCATGGCTCCCAGAGGGGAGCGGGGGACATCAGAACAAAGGGGACAGTGGGGAAGACAGAGTGGGACTTTCGTTTATTTATCCTTAATGATTTATTTTATTTATCTATGCAAACAAGAACTAGGGTGCAGGCCGGAGGTGTGGGGGTGAGAGGATTCCCCAGAGACAGAGCGGGGAACAGAACAGGCAGACTGACAAAATACTCTGCTGAGGGGAGAGTGATCGAGTCAGGAGAGGTCTGCTGTGCCATGTGGGTAGCTCCCTGACCGGCCGGGCCGGGCACCGAACTCATGCTGCAGGGGCTGCAGACAGCTTGATAGCGCTGAGACTAACCCCTGCGCCCCCAGGGAGGTCCCAGAGTGGGACTTTGATCAGTGTCCTTACTCTGTGAATACACAGGTTGAATCTCAAGGACAAATATCAAAAAATTATACAATGTTATAATGCAGTGTGCCTTCGATAAAAAAACAAAACTTGAAATTTAAAAATCAGGAAGAAAACAAAGAGAGTGCAGGAGCGGGGTGTGCCTCCCTGGGGCTGCGGTCCCAGCGCGTGGACGGGCGTGAGACGAGGCGCGTCACTCTCCCTCTGCCCACTGCACTGGGGGACAAGCAGCATGAAGACCACAGGGCATCATCCTGGGGGGCAGGGACGGGTGTTGAGGAGGGAAACTTGGAGCTACAAAGGCCAAGTCTCTGTCATCGGTTCCCCCAGCTCCGCCATGTGTTATAAACACATGCCGGGGCAGCTTGGTGCAGGGACACTGCTGGCCACAGGAGATCCCGAGCCCGAGACACAGGCACGTGGCCCAGTTCCACCTCTACAGGCCACTAGGAAATACCAGTGGCCTCCAAGAGAACGCTCGATGATGCCAACAAGACTCCAGCCCAGGATGTGGGTTTCAGACACTTCCAGAGCCAAACACGGGGTGGCGGCTCAGCAGCAAGAAGAAGAGGATCAGACGAGAGGGAAGACACACAAACGGCGGAGGAAGTGAGGGCCTGCACTGAGCGGAGGCCTCAGGAAGATGGTGGAACAGCAGGTAGGAGCGCCCAGCCCCACGCGCACTAGACAAGAATGTCTCGGGACCGTCTCCCATGGCAGAGCTCGTGTCTGACATGTCGCTGGCCAGAGCGCTGAGAGCCAACGAGCGAGTGGGGTCAGTATGTCCTCCCTGTCCACTGTCCACTCCACGCGAATTTCTCAGAAAAGGGGAACATCATGTTAAGCAGAAGGGTCCACAGCTTCCTCCTTGTTGCCAGCCTGCCCTGAACCAACTTCTAACAAGGCGACAAGGAACATTTAGATAGAAATGCTCGAGGACATTTGTCCCTGCTGCAAAAATAAGGGAAGAATTTACGTTTACTGGGTCGATAGGATGTTCCCTGCCTCACCCCACATCACAGGTCATTTTAGTCCAGAGCTAAACTGCATCTGGAAACACCCCACTGCCCCACTGGGCCTTCGGGACAATGCCAGGTCCCTGATGTGTGACCTGCTGTCAATTGGCAATTTCTTGGAGAGCAGAGCCTTTTGTACCTCCACCAGCATCCTGTTCCTTTTCCAAAGACAGATTTCTTAAAAGGCAAGAATAATTGTCAGTTAGACAGCCAAGTATCTCCTGCATTTATAGATAAATCTGAAGGTAGGGGATGGTTGAATCTCACCAGGCAGGCTAATAAGGTGCACATTGTTTTCCTTCCATGATGGAAGTTCTGTCTCTCGTTCAAGAGTAATTTACCACAAGCCGTAGCTGTCACTCCGAGCAAAAGGAACAAGCCATAGATCAGACGTTGCATTCTTGTCTACAATGGATGTGGCTGCGTGAGAGATCAGAGACGTCCTTTGTACATTATTATTATTATTACAGCTACAAAGACTAGGTGTGCTGTTAACTAATTCAGAATAACAACAGACATGAGTGCATGTCAGTTTAGGAATAAACAGACGCACGGAGAAGCTGCTTTCTCTCTTGCTGGCAGAAGGTATTGAGTTAGGATTACGGCCTTCCACCAAACATGTCATGCCATGCAAACAACTGTGTCTGAAGATATAGGAGCTCGGCTTCCTTAACAATAATGAAGCTGACCACGGTGCTGAGAGCCAGTCCACTGTGCAAATGAACGTGAATAATGAAATGAACAAAAGCAGAGAAGGCAGCGGATGTTGCAAGCAAGTCATGCCCACATAAAGCCCCGTGCTGAGCTTCCCAGTTGACCCCCTATTTTTTCCTTGCTACTGCCGCCTCTCCTGTATCCATCTGCGGGGCACCATGTCTAGATGGTTCAACTGACCGTTGACTAGATCACCGGGGAACTCTTTGGAAGCACTTGTCTCAACTGATGAAAGTAGATATTAAAGACAGAAAGGAATTCCAACTTTCAACTCTATAGAAATCTTACTGGAATCAAAATATACCATAAATTTGTTGGCGAGCAAGGTTGCCCTAGAGCTACACTTGCCAAGGGCAGGCTGGACAAAGACCAAGCAGGGAACCCTGTGGGCAGTGTCTCTGGCACCCCAGCCTGCCATCCTGGGGTAGCCCACTGCTATCTGGAGAGCTCCTGCTTTCTGTCTGACATTTTGGGGCACGAAAGACCTACTTTGCTGTAAGGATTAAACAGACAGGTACACAGTGGAATCTTAATAAATAGTGGCTCTAATTATTATTTCATGACTCACTCTTGATTTCCTTTTTAATAATTTACATGTAGTTGAACCTCACATAATGATAATGAATAATCAAACCCTGCAATATTAATCTTAAAAAGAGAGCAGAATTTGAGGGATATAAATACAGCCACACCTCTTTTAAAATAGCAAGCTAGCCTACAAAGAGAGGTTACTGGAAGTGATCTCTAGCCACGACCCCCAGCTAGCCAGAGGTGGTGTCAGTCACTATCAAAACCATGCCCACACATAGCCCTAAAATTCAGACCCTCTCCTGTCACAGACAAGGTTTTCCTGGTCAAAGCAACATGACAATGATCTTCAGAGGCTTCCAGAGTAAATCTAGTTTCACCTAGATAGCTATTAAACAGAGTGGATAATTTAACTAAGATTAAATTAAGGAATATGTAATTCAAAAGCACCAGTGTATTCAAGTTCTTGCCTTAAGAATCCTAGTAGGGGGCCTCCCCGGTGGCACAGCGGTTGAGCGCTGGTTTGCGAAGCTGCTCGCGACCTCTGCAGCACCGGTTCGATCCCCGGCCTCTGGGCGAGGGTCCCACATGGCGCGCAGACCTCTCCTGCCGCCCGCTGCTCCCCTCAGCAGTGTACCTCTTCAAGTCTGCCTGTTCTGTTCCCCGCTCTGGCTCTGGTGAATTCTCTCACCCTCCTGCGCTTCTGACTGTACCCAGTGCTTGTAAAAATAAATAAATAAATATTTTAAAAAAAAAAAAAAGAATCCTAGTAGGGGCCTCCCTGGTGGTGCAAGGGGTTAAACTGCAGCACTATGAAGCTATTCGCAGCCACTGCAGCACGAGTTCGATCCCCCGCCAGGGAGGTGACCCACATGGCGCACAGACCTCTCCTGTCTCTCCCGCTGCTCCCCTCAGCAGTGGATTTCAGTGGATCTGCCTGTTCTGCTCCCCACTCTGTCGCTGGTGAGTCCTCTCACCCCCGCACCTCCGGATGCACCCGGGCTATTGTATGCATAAATAAATCTTTAAAAAAGTAATTCTATTAAAAGATAGTTCGTGAAACGGATGGATGGATGAGATAAGTCACTATGTATCATACAGGAATCACCTCCATGTAGACACCAGTGAGGTGCATGTCTGCGTAGCTCGATAGCTCCACCTACTGGCTGTAGTAACTGAGTCAATTATTTCACCGCCTAGATCCTCAGAGGCCTCCAGTTTAGAACAGCGAGAACATTCCAAACATGCATGATAGTGAGAATTAAAGACAATGAAGGCCACGTGCCCCGCTCTCAGTTGCTGATGATCAAAATATAGCTCGCTAGTTTGGATTATAAATTAATATGCAAATATTTGCATTCGTTGTGAATACACAGATCAATACAAACATACAGAGTCAACCTGTCATCAGCTCTTACGTAATGAGCTCACTTTTATTTTGCATCCTGTATGTCAGATTAGGGTGCCTTCCAGGGGTCTGGAAGCAAACGTGGCGGGGCTCTGGGTGCCAACCCGCACCTCCTCCATCACCAGGGGCTTCCTGACCACCTAGGCAGGGCTGTCCCCTTCCTTGGGGGCTCCGTGGAGAATGTGGACGTGGCCCAGGCCCACAGAACAGTGTCAGGACATGGCACACAGTGATGGCAATGGTGACAAGAAGCTCACAAGGACCACAGGAGCAGGGGAGACTGGGGCATCAGAAGGAGGGGGCCAGAGGAGGGCGAACGTGAACTTAGGAGGAGAGCCAGACCTGGAGAAGGAGGGCGAGCCTGGGAGGCCCCTGGTGACTGGCCAGGGAGTGGAGCAGGGTGAGCGAGAGCTCCAGGGCGGGGAGAGATCTTGGCAGGGAGCAGGCGGGGCAGCCCTCAGCGAGGAGTCTGGACTCTGGCCACTGGGGACACCAAAGAGGTGTAAAGCAAAGCTTATGGTCCAATGTCCAGTGGTGTGGGGGTCAGGTCCCCAGGGGTCCCCAGGCCCTCCCTCCCTGAGCACCTGGCAGACGGTACCATTGCTAAGCACACCTGGAGGAGCAGACAGGAGCCCAGGAGACTCTAGTCCTGTCCCTTTGCGGGTGCTGAGCTGGGGGAGTGCTCTTTGCACAGAAGTGCTGACGCAGGGGGGTCTGTACCTCAGGCAGGCGATGCCTCTTCAGTGAGGGCCCCTCTGCTATCAGCACTCACCTTGGGGACCCAGAACCACCCCCAGGAGCGTCCCTTGCTTTAGGAGTGGAGCAGGGGGTGCTCAGGCTATGTGCCTGGTTGTTTCAGCTCAAAGTGACAAGACTTTGCTCCCCCACCTCCCCGCCACACAGCAGCCTGTCCAGTCTCCCTGAGATTTCACCCAGCGACATCCCCGAGCTCTGCTAGTGACTGTTTCACGACTATGATTTCTGCACATTTTCAAAACAGAAAGTTTGCGTCACCACACATTTCAATCATGTATTGCAGGTTCGCTTCGGAACCATCTAACCTGAGGATCATAAATCAATACTAGGAGCTTTTTCCTTGGAACACACTTGAATTCAAAGACCTCAGAGGTGTCCTAAAGCCTAGAAGACACATCTCAAGACTGAGAGAAGCATGTTGAGGGACGCCAGAGGAGCGGAGTTGGGGGGGTGGCAGCTGGGCTGCGACCCGGGGGCCCGAGGAGGGGGTGGGCGACAATGAGGGGGAGACAGCGCACCCCGCCAGGCTGGAGCTCGAGTGGAGGAAGGTGAGGGCGCCAGGCCTGAGGCCAGCCCAGTGGCTCACACGGACACATTCGCCGCCACACACCAGACTGAGCATCTCAGAAGCTGACAACTGGTCTGAACTGGATCGGGTCTGCCAGGGAGGGGGTAGGAGCCCGTAATGACCCGGGTGTGAGGGTGGCCGGGACGGTCAGCAGCAAAGGCCGTGGCCTCGAGAACAGGGGCGCCGGCCCGCGGTCCTGGGGGAGCACAGGCGTTAGTGGAGTCTGTTCTGCTCTCGGTACAGGGCGCCTCCCCCTGCGGGTCCCTCCCTTCCGTCTCCCTGGCTGCTTCCTTCCTCCTGCCTTCTCCCTTCAGCGGGCTCCTTGATCTGACACACACCTTTGGTACAGTTGGTGCCGCAGGCCTTGGCATATCTCCCCGAGGGCAGGGAAGGCTGGTATCCAGTCCCTCTTCAAGCATGCAAATTCAGAGTCCCCACAACATGTTGGCAAGAGAAGAATGTGTGGCATCCCGGAGCTCAGCAGCCACGGCCAGGACAGGACAGGGAGCTACTTCCAAAGAGCACCCCAAGAATGGGTCTTCCCGTCACCCAGCAAACTTCGGTGCCCACAGAGGGCCGTGTCAATTGCCCGCAGGCTCTCCGGTGGAGGCTTCAGGAGCCCCTCCTGGTCCTCAGCCTGCACGTGCCACAGCCACACTCCCACCTCCCCTCTGGCACCCCGCGCCCTCCAGGGCAGCTGGGGCCCTGCGGCGTGGATGCTAGAGAGGCATGAGGGATGGGCACGTTATGAGGCTGGAGTCTCCTAACATTTCAACCAAGCAGAGGGGAGGGAAGCGGGGCTGAGGGAGGAGCTCAGCCCTGGAACCCGCCTGCTCATCGCTAAGAGGAGGGTGACACCACGGCTCTGAGGACCGCAGGTGGAGCCTCTCACCCGGTGAGCGGCCACAGTGACTCTGCCTCGCACCTGGAATAACACTGGAGGCAACAGAGACTCAGAGAGGTGCCTGGGCAGAGAGATGCCGTGCAGGAGGCCTTTTACCACAATCATTTCTTTCTTTTTTTAAGATTTATTTTATTTACTTATGCATACAAGAGCTGGGGTACAGGCCAGAGGTGCGAGGGTGAGAGGATTCACCAGAGACAGAGTGGGGAGCAGGTTTGAACCATAGTTAAGAGACTCTCCCCAGGCCTCACAGACCTGCCAGACCTTATCTGGCAGGGAGCTAGACCACATTAAATCAACAGAAGTCAAAACCTTCGGATCTACTCAAACACACTGCCGAGGGGAGCAGCGGGGAGACAGGAGAGGTCTGCTGCGCCCTGTGGGTCAGCTCCCGGGCCGGGGATCGAACTCGTGCTGCAGTGGCTGGTGACAGCTTCATAGTGCTGAGACCTTAACCCCTGTGCCACCAGGGAGGACACGAAATAATTTCTAACCCTAGAAAGGTAAGTGGCTTTGGTGTGCAACACAATTCCCTGCCGCATCCCTGTCCCGAGAAAGATGATCACGCTGTGACGGGCCCGGCCTCCATGCACTCCATGTCCACGCCTGGTCATCCCGGCCGCCTGGACTTGGTGAGCTGAGTATCAGGCGTTAGCCCTGCACCTGCAGCCCTGGCGGGGGGGGGGGGTCTGCTGCTCAACAGAACCCCTTTCTCAGCGTCTGCCACATGCTTGCTTGGGGGAAATAATAGAGCAAGATTGCTGACTACAGTCTTGATTTTCAACCTGGTTTCACGAAGCTGCTTTTCCCTGAGACGTGCCTGCTACTTCTGTGGCTTGTGCAGTGAACTCCAATTCTATTAAGAATTCTCTGCCTTAGCAAATTCTGTGCATCCAGGGAACCCCCCTCTCAGTGCACCCCCTTAAGGAATGTGCTGTGTGGATTTGGTCAAAAGTGCTCTCCCAGGCCCCAGGACGGAGCCCAAGAGTCACCCAGTCTGCCCACTGTGCTGGAGCTCCCAGAGGTGGCATCCGCTCCCAGGGCCAGCACTGAGCTCAGCAAGCTCCTGTCTTCACAAGCAGAAACCTCTGCTCCTCGAGTTAAGCGCAGAAGTGCTTCTCCTCCATGTAAATTATCTTCAATCATTAGGAGGTAAATCCTTGTATTTTGAAGACCTTGAAGAGTCTATTTAGTGGTTGGGTGGCATCTTCAAAGTATTTCAAAGCAGGAGAATATAAGATGCATAAAGAGTTCTTAATGAGCAAGCAATAGCTCCTAAAGAAGACATTACTAAAATCGTAGATTTCAAGTGCAAGCCCCAGCCGGGACCACGGCTGGAGTCTCAGACAACGGAGGCGCCGTGGCGATCACGCACCGCGACGGTCCCGAGACGGGCCAGCTTTTCCTCCAGCGAGGCAAACAAGCATCGCTGAGTGTCGCTGGGATAATAACCACACAGACGGCCGCGCGGAGCTCCTGAGCCCTCCTCCTGGGTTGGCTCTTCCACAGCCCTGCCAAGTTTTATTGCACAGGCACGCACGCAGTCCCTGCTGCACCCACACACTCAATTTGTACAATAATAATTTGGAAATGTCATATTTTACCTTTTCATGGATTTTTTTTTTTGTTTCTCTAGTCTAATTGCAGGTTTCTTAAAGGGAAGCTTTACACCTTCTCTATTTTAACCATCAACCATTAAACACTTATTATCCTGCCTCACAGTAATCATTTAATAAGGGTTATTAACGATTAATATGTTACTGCATTAAAGCTGTTAAAGCATTTCTCTAAACATGAATTTGTTTTAAGAGTGATTTTGGCACATGAGGAAAATCCAATTTGGAAATTTAAATTCATTAGGAAACACATAACTCAACATTTTAAATTTCTCTAGAAAGCTATCTGCTGCTTTTGATCCCTGACTGAATGGAGAGTGGCTGAAAATGGGGGCCCATGAGATGGTGAAAGGGAAAATTTTTTTTAATGTTTGGGCCTAAATCAGTTTCAAACACACACATCTATTTTTATAACTTCTAGGTTGCGGGGCCTCCCTGGTGGCGCAAGGGGGTAAGTCTCAGCACTACGAAGCTGTCCGCAGCCTTGGCAGCATGAGTTCAATCCCCCACCAGGGAGCTATACCCACATGGCACAGCAGACCTCTCCTGTCTCCCCGCTGCTCCCCTCAGCAGTGTGTTTCAGTAGATCTGCCTGTTCTGCTCCCTACTCTGTCTCTGGTGAATCCTCTCACCCCCCGAACCTCTGGCCTGCACCCCAGCTGTTATATGCATAAACAATCTTTAAAAAAAAATCCTAGGTTGCAATGAGCATGGCTGTTCCATCGGCTTCCAGCACCACTCACAGCCCTGCTGTCTCTGAAACGGGCCCATCTCTCACCATTCAACAGATACTGATGGAGCCGCATCTGTGTGTGATGCACAGAGTGACATGCCGAGGACACAAAGGTCGCTCACCATAATCCCTGCCCTCAAGGAATGCATTCTCTCCTGGAGAAAGAAAAAGAAGCAAACTACCCCTGACTGAACTCATTCATTCAACAACTATTTACCAGGTGCCTAGCACATTAATGCGTGAGGCTACAGCAGAGAAAAAACTCAGAGGCCTGGCCCTTGGGGGACTCCCAACCTCAGGGAGGAAAGGAGACAGGGCTGGGAATGAAGACTGGATGGGAGGGGGCATAGCCTGACATAAGGGATCAGCACCAGGTCCTGTTGAGAAGGGGGCAATGAGCAAAGATGGCAGAGTGGAGGCCATTGGCAAGGTGGATTATCCGGGGGGAAACCTCTGCAGAGAGAACATGGGCCAGCAAACTATAGCCCATGGGTCAAATTTCTCCCCTGGCTATTAATAAAGTTTTATTAGCGCAGTCACACCTGCTCACTGCTTTCACACCAATAGCATTAAATTATATGGACTATAAAACCCTTTCTAGAACGTTTGCTGAGCCCTGGGAAAGTGGGAACAGCTGGTGCAATTGGGAGAGAGGGGAGAGCGTCCACAGAGCAGGGCCGGGGCAGTAGGAGGGGGATGGGATATTGTTAAGGGTGTTAGTTTGGGGAAAACAGGCCAATTGGAAGTTGCTTTCGTTTTGGTTTGGCCCACGGGGGCCATCGTCCTGCATGGGGTCTCTCCATCTGCCTTGGACCAAAATGCACTCAGCAGACACATCTGTGCTGACCAGCATTCTGAAAACGGGCATTTCCTGAATAAACCCAGATCCCTGACTTCTCTAGAGAGACTCTTCTGCCCCCTGATCAGTGCCACCCAGAACAGAGCCAGGCCTCCCAGCTCCACGGTTCGTGCCTGTGCTTGACTTTCTGTCTGTTGGAAGCTGAGCAGAAGAAAGTGAGCACATCGCGAGTGGGCGCCGCACATCACCACGGGACACAGATGCCGCCTGGAGCGGGGGGTTCACCTTGTCTGCGTTAGTCTTGTGCTCCCTTACGGGGGAAGCAATCTGAGCATTTTTATAAAAAAATAGTGATTGTCACTGGACAGAAAGACAGTTAAAGCCATTCACCCCCCCAAAATGAAATCACAGAAACCACAAAACAACAACACAAAAGCAGCGAGCCAGGAGCGGGAACAGCGTTTGGAGCAGAGGAAGGTGATGACCCCAGAACGGGGAGACCGGAGAGAGGGCGCCTGGCCAGGGCAGCGGGACGCAGGCTGGGTGAGCAAGAGCCCACGGCCAGTGTCCGGGGTGAGAGGGGACGGCGCACAGCCAGGGGAGGCCAGACCTGTGCTGGAAGGAGGGTCGGCCCTCAGGGAGGGACAAGGGCGAACCGACCGTGGAAGCACCTCTCAGGGCTTGGGAGAGGAAGGTGCACCCCTAACAGGCAGGAGCCACAGCCCTGGGCAGGCCAGCCAGGCCCTCTGTGCAGGGGGGGGGTCTTCCAGGGGCGGGGTGGGAGGGCCAGGAGGGGCGGCCCAGCGCCGGGGCGCCGTGAGCTGAGAGGTGCTTCCGAGGCGGCGTGGACTTTCTTCCAGTGCCTGCGATGAGCAGATGAGCTCCCGCATAAACAGCAGATTTTAGAATCTAAAATATTCTTTTCTTTGTTCAACTCCCAACGACGATGCCCGCCGCGGGCTCCCTGCGCCGGGCCGGGTCCTCCGCTGTCCTTGCTCCACCGCCTGAGCTCAGAGGGAAGGACCAGCAGGGGGTGAACAGACTCGGACCCCCTGACCGGCCAGGGCCACCGGGTCAGCGCGGGGAGCAGTCCGTGTTCACCACTTCATGCTCCGGTCTGAGTTATTTTCCCGGGATATTGTGAAGGGTGTTGCTTTTGGGGAAAGAAAGAAATCGAGCATCTAATTACTTCTCACTTTGCTTTTGGCAAAATCTAATTACAAAAAGCCTTTGGCCGATGGGGGAGTCATTTTGACTTTTAACTGGAACAGTGGCCAGTGAAAGGCAACAAATGGAGAGAAGGAACTTGAGCTCCAGCCCGCGAACTGTGCACAGGGAGCCCACGGCTCGGCAGGAATCAGCAGAGGGATGTGGGTGGAGGCCAGGCCGCGTGGCTTGGGTTTGAGGAGGATTTCCTGACTCGGGAGCACGGTCTTTGGGGGTGCTGGAGAAGGTGGGTGCATGAGGGCCTTCTCTTCTACAAGGGAGTCTTTTAAAGGCAAACTGTATATGACGTCACTCTTGTGCTAAACAAACAGAGGAACGACATGGAAGAACAATACACTTTGGATGACAAGACCCATTCCTGGCGGCCAGAGGGAGGGGAAGGGGACCGAATCAGGACAGAGGGAACGTGATTTGCCTTGAATGCACACCTGACTTATAGAATGTTCTAGTGCCTTTCTACTTCAAAACAATAAAATGCTAAAACGCCAAATTGTGGGAGCCGGTTTGACTACATCACCTCATGAAGAGCTGTCCACGTACACGTAAATATGCACAAGTCCTAAGTCTAAGCCACTGGTTCTCAAGAAGCGGCAATTTCTCCCCAGGGGCTATTTGGAAATTTCTGGAAAATTTTTGTTGTCACATCTGGAAGGGAGGGGTGGGGGGCTGCGATTCTATCCACTGGGCAGAAGCTGGGGATGCTGTCAACCTTGGTAACTAGGAGAGGCTCCTACCCCAAACAAAAAATTATCTGGAATAGAAGGTCAGGAGCTCTGAGGGGAGAAGCTTCTGTCTGCATAAGGAGCTTGCCCTCGGCAAAAGGCCAGTAATCTTTGTAGAATGTGGAAGCTCCAAGGAGCAGATGTTATTGTGGCAATTTCAAGATTTCATCTCCATGCAAACTATGCAATAATTGCTTGAGAGAATGGACGACATCTGGGGTGCAAAATTATCCCCAACATTGTGTTTGCAAGTATGTGTGGGGTGTGTGTGGTGTGCATGTGTGTGGTGTGTGGTTTGTATGTGTATGGTGTGTGGGGGGAGTTGGTGTGTAATGCGTGTGGTATGGTGTATGTGGTATGAGATTGTGGCATGTGTATGGTGTATGTGTTGTATATGGTATTTGGGGGTGTGCGTATATGTGGGGGGTGTATGTGGGGTACATGTGTGTATGTGGGATACATGTGTGTATGTGGGGTATGTGTGTGGGGGTGCATGTGTGTATTTGGGGTAAGTGTGTATGTGGGGGGCATATGTGGGGGTGTGTATCTGTGGGGTGTGTGTATATGGGGTGACTGTCAGGGGCCCCTCAGCTGCTGTGCCAGGCAGCCCTGGCAGGGGAGGTGGTCCTCACAGCACTGGCGGGCACGTAACCACTGTCTCATCTAGGACCGAAGGGGCATCTACTGGCTTCTTGCTTCTTGAAAAAACAAAACTCAGAAGAGCACCGGGGCATGGCGCTTCCCAACTGGATTGTCGCTGCTGGTGCAGGACTTGAGACCCACGAGCTTCTGCCCCGGGAGCAGCGCCAGGCCTGGCGGCCGTGCTGCAGGGGCGCAGGCACAGGATGGGGATCCGCGCGTCTCCGGGCCACGGACTCAGGGTGAGTGTGACCACGGGAGCTGCCGGCCTGACCTCGTGGTGGTATGCTGCCTTGTCTTAAAAAAACTGATCAAGCTATGGAGCTCCCTGGGGCCAAACACCTTCCTACACACAATGTCTGAAAATTCCCCCAAATGCCAGTGATTTCCCTTCCGAGACACAGCGCGAGCAGCTGCGGGGAAGGCGCAGGGGCCTGCAGGCTCCTGGACACGGGGCCAAGTTCCCAGAAGCCGAAGGGCCCGAGGTCATGAGAGCCAGCGCGGCCCCAGCCCAAGGTCTCGGCAGGACTGCCCCTCCCGTTCCGAGGGCCTGCAGCCCGCGCTGCCCGTCTGCCCAGAAGGACAACAGGGTGTCTGTTTTGATGTCTTTAAAAATAATGACTGTTTTTCTTTACAATTGGTGATGACTGGCTTTTGCACACCACGAGGAGACACGCCCGCAGCCGGGGCGTGGGGGAGCCCCAGACTCACCGTTGAGCCACTTGGAGTTGTACTGCGCCGTGCGGAGAGGGGGCAGGACGCCCAGGCTGCGGTAGATGGCGGGGTCGCGGCCCGGGAAGTCCATGGCCGTGGCCGCGTACAGCTCCCCGCCGGCCGTGAGCAGCGCCGTGGAGTTGTGCTGGGGGCTGTAGGGGCAGCGGGCCATGCCGCTGATCTGGTCGTGGATCTCGGTCAGGTTGCTCAGCTAGGGGCGACGAGAGGACAGCCGGTTACTGCCCAGGAAGTCCTTGGCAGGGCTAGTGTCATGTCGCCCCCAAATACAAATGAAGCGTTGCAACAAATGTTCTTGTCCTGACAGGACAGGACATGGCCTCATACTCTGCTAGACCAGCATGGCAGCATGTGTGAGTGACAGCCGGAGCTCGCTGACCACCGCGTGGCCGACCCCCAAAGAATGAGCCCACTCCCAACCCGTCCAGCTCCTGCCCCGCAGGCTGAGCTCGCCCCCACCCCATCCAGCTCCTTCCCTGCAGGCTGAGCCCATGACCAACCCCATCCAGCTCTTGGCCCCGCAAACTGAGCTCACCCCCCACACCCCATCCAGCTCCTGCCCCACAGGCTGAGCTCGCCCCCACTCCATCCAGCCCCTGGCCTGAACTGAGCGTGCACAGGCAGGAGAGAGGTGCCGTGTGGCCGCTGTGTGTGCTGCATGCAGCCGGGCGATGCCCCCACCCCTCTCTGCTAACGAAGCCAACTTCAATATTTATAGAGGCAGAAACCACAATAAGGAATTATGCACAAATGTATCCACATAAGTGAATCCAGATATTATGAATAGACCCGAACTGTGTGCACGGACAAAGACAGTGGATACCCAGCAGCTTGCAGTCTGTCTGGAATTTCCTAGACTTTCTCTGTTTCCAGAGAAACAACTCCGTGGCCTGAGGCATCTGGTAGATGCCTTCATGACCAGCCAGGGGGTAGAAGCCCTTCAGGGGCAGGAGCTTTGTGGGGTGCGCTGCTTCTCTTTTCTGGGGTAGGAGAGCAGAGGGGCGCAGGGGCCTCTGAGGATGCCTGCTCTCCTGTTAGACAGGCAGACCTGGGAAGTGGTTGAACCCCTCTCTGCCTCAGGTTCTTTTACTGAAAGGGGGACCGGTGGGTCGGCACCCCATAGGGGTCGTGAGCACTGAGGCCCGTGAGCACTCGGAACAGGCGAGCTCTCCAGCAGCTTCCTGTGAGCCTGGCTCCTCCTCCTTCTGCTTCTGCCTGTCTTCCCAACAACTGAGCTTTAGTTGGGAAATAATTAGTAAAATCACACGTTAAAGTCGGGGTTTAAAGAAGTTGTGCAGCCGGGAAACTGACGCGCTGCTGCTGCTTCTTCATGTGCCCTGTGGAAACTCAAACTAATATCTGCACTAAGGAGGTGACATGTGGCCTGGGGGTCCTGCCGCTGCAGCCCCCACCTACCCAGGAGACGCCCCCACCTACCCAGGAGGAGGGACACAACTGGACCCACTTCTCTGTTCTCATTTTTCGACATGTGTCAACTACAGTTTCATTTGAATGGGGTTTCAGGCCATTCTCAGACGCAACAGTCTCCTCCCCATAAAGCAGCATAAGGAGAGAGAATATAGTGTGGACTCATGTTTATGGTCACTTGGCTAATAGAAATGGCTGAGACACACATTTCAGTGAAATCATACAAACTACAATCATTGCCAGTCTTTCCTATAATTAGCAGTTGTGACCAGGAATAAAGCAATGAAGGAAATATTGAATTTGACCAAGATGTTTTGGGAATTGAGAGCCACTCCTTGGAGAATGGAAACGTGTCTACACTAGGCTCCCACAGAAATGCTCGGTCTTCCCGGCGCGAGCTCCGCCCAGCCCGGAGGAGGCCCTACCGTGCGGTTGGTGCAGACGGGCGTGAAGGCGTTGGTCCCGCAGGTGAAGAGCCGGTCACCTCCCACCAGGAGCACCCGGACGTAGTTCTGACATTCCTCCTGCAGACAAAGCACAGGAGTCCCGTCAGAGGCTGAGCCGGGGTGCGGGTGTGAGTCCATCGTGCCGGCTAAGAAATCAAATGCCCACTGACCGCCTCGGACCGCAAGTTCACAACAAATAGTGAAGTAATCGGACTCCGCTATTGTGCTAAGAGAGACAGCCCGCGAACGTGCGTGTCTGTGCCACCCCAGTCTCAAAGCATCTGGTTCTTCGGGTGAACGTGCCTCATTCTGAATCGCAGCAGCAGCAACTCTAAATCGCCTTTGACATGTACGAGGACAACAAATAAAAGGGACCTCATATCAGATGTTGCTCATGAAACTGTCTTAGAAAACTTCCCCGGGATTTTGGGAAAACAAATATTGCGAGTGCCCTTCCCAGGGAGGGGGCCGGGCGAAGGCCTCCGCACGCCCAGCGGGAGCTCTCCAGAACTAGAAACAGCCCCAGGGACAGTCAGACCCGCAGGGAAGGGCGTCCTGGACACGTGGGGAGAGGCCCCTGCTGAGGGGCCTGCAACTCATTCACAGAAGACAAGGCCGTGGACTTGGGAGCCAGAAAGCGCCTCCTTCACTTGGAAGCATCCACTGGTCTCTGAGAGGAAGGGGTGGCGGCCATCATGGCCAGGCGGCTGGAACAGAGTGGTCCACAGAGAAACAGAGAATGGCTACCACAGAGGGGAGGGATGGAAAGGCTGATTAAAGGCTCTCCAAAGAGGTGACAGCTGAGGTAAGTTTTAAAGGCAGAGAAGGATTTAGCCAGGCTTCCTGGAGGAGGTGCCATCTGATACTCGTGGCTTTTACTGAGTAAAGGACAAAAAAGACATTCCAGGCAGAGGATGGACGGCCCCGAGGTGCCGAGACTTGAGAAAGCAGGGTGTTTCTACCATGCACAGCTCAGCTGGGAGCCGGATATAGACCAGGTACGGGGACTCCTGAGCTTGTGCCTTGTTCAGTCCCTGGACGTCCCGGCGGGGATGGTGTTGCAGGACAGTGGGGCTTCGGGACCAAACGAAGCCTGAGAAATGTGCCTCTCGGAGGCCGGCCTGGCCCCTCCTGCTTGGGAAGGTGGCCGGGGCTCAACTGTGCGAACTGGCTGCCTAAACGTGGCGGAAACATCAAGGGAAGACGTTTCTCTTAATTCGGATGAGCACGAGCGGCAACCGATTATCACTGACGGTGACTCTGAAGACCTTTGAGAACGAAAACAGAAGGGAAGGTGCGAGCTCCCACAGAAGGGCGAAGGAGGAAGCGTAAACCGGAGGCAGTAAGTTGGGCAACTGAGACGCGGAACCAGAGCGGGAGGCTTGTTCTGTTCTGCTCTGTTTTGGTTTTATCATTGGGGACAGGCCAGGAGAGTTTGGAAGAGACAGAACCAAACAAGCCTTCAAAGAGCCACCTGGGGATCCCTCCCAGGCCCGGGGGAGGCCAGAGGGCACAGGGGAGCCCCACCCAGACCAGGCTGTGTGCAGATGGCACCGAGGCAGGGATGGGACATGGAGCCCAGCGCAGCCGGGCACTCGGGGGACCCGGGGCTGAGGGGCTTTTTCCGAGGGACGAGGGACGGAGCAGGCAGGGCGGGCTCCATGGTGCAGAGCCAGACGGAGGCCCAGGGGGCCCGGGCAGGGGCCTGGGTTTTTCTTGCTGCTCCCTAAACACTCTCAAAGATGAGTCAGGATGCAAATAGCTCTTTTTTGTTTGTTTGGCTTTTCTTAAATCCAGAAACTAACACCAGATAGGTGCATGCAAGAGGCGGTCGGAGACCTGGAGCACAGAAGCCACCTCAGGAGCACAGTCCCTCTTGAGAGCTGAGACCTCAGGGCTGAGGGTCCCGGGTCTGCCAAGGAACAGAAGGCACCTGCAGCTCATCCCAGGCAGAGAAGCAGCCCAGACAGGAAACCGGGCAGTTGTCTTCCTCTCCCTGGAGAAAGACGGTCCTCTGAGGCCCATCACGAACTGGAGGAGCCACAAAGGTATGGGTGTGAGAACCAGATGCAGCACATGCCACAGAAACAAGCCCTGGACGGAAGTGAGGGGGGCACAGTGTTCCCGTCGGGACACGGCTCACGAGCGCCCCCACCAAACGCCACGTCCTCTGCCTGGTCCCCGGCTCCTCGTGTCGCCGTGCTCATCTGGCTCGACCCTGTTTTCCTTTTCTAGTGGATAAAACCAGACATCCAGGCAGAACTGGCCGAAACCAAGATGGAGGGAGGAGTCAGGTGAGGGTGCAGCCACAGCCTCTCAGCCGTAGCGAGACGCACGCCCAGGACAGACCGGACAAGGCCACAGGTGGGAGATGAGGGGCGTGAATGCCGCCCCTGGAAACCTCTGCCTGTTTCTCTGAAATCCTGCTGGTGCAGGCCCCTCAGCTGGCCGCTCGCCGTAGCACTTTAAAGTCCCATAAAAGTCCCACTTCTCCCCACTTTGGCGAGCTGGCCTGTGTGACAAGAGCCCACCAGGTCCAGGGGCTGACCCCTGATGACACGTGACCTCCTTCCACCAACACTCGCCCCTCGAGAGCTCTAGCTTATGAGCGGTGAGTAGCCAGACCCCGAATCTCCTGAGCAGTCAGAACCATGTGAGGGTACCCTGGGCTGATGCTCTGCTGTCTGGGTCAGGTGCCCGTGACCGGGGTGCCCCCCTGAGCCAGCCAGAGAAGGAAGGAGGCCAGCGGGAGGAGCCAGGAGCAGCAGACATGAAGTGGGGCTGCCTTTTTCCAAAAGGATGGAGGCTGGACCAGCCCCAGGGGCGGGAGCTGCCCATGGTGGTGAAGTGGGGGAGCAAGCAGACGGCCTGGGGGGCAGAGTCGGGCCCTGCCCACCAGGCAGGAGAAGGGGGGACGCCTGAGGAGGAGCTGGGCAGGTGAGGCTGCGTCCTCCTTCTCTGCCCAGAGCCAAACTCGCTGACCCAGCGCCCTGCTCGGCGCAGGCCCTGCCTGTGCCTCTGCCTTGAGAACTCTGTCAGCTCCGTTCACAGGCTGCTTCCGCTGCCTCTCGAAGCACACTAGACCCGAGTCCTAAATAAACGCAGACATCTAAAACAACAACTTCTTGATTCGGGGGGAAAGAGGTTGGGGTAAGATCCAACAAAAGAAAACGTAAAAAAAGTAAACATGGAAGAAAGTGGAGAGCTCGTCTTCAGAGCAGAAGATCGATTTAGGAGTCAGAGTCCGACAGGCCGGCAGGCCCGGCTTGGTGGCCCGTTGTCTGCTCCTCATCCCAAATGCAGATTCCCCCACAGAAGACCTCCGGGCTCTGTCAGCGCCTGCGCCCCGCGCCTCTTCCCGGCGACCTGCACTGGACAGCAGTGCCGCCTGCAGTCACCCACACGACACTATCGCCACAACGAAGATGACCCTTTCGGAGAGTCCATTACGCATTTCTCTTATCAGTCGTAAATGCCTAAGGTCTTTCTCACTGAAGTTTTCGTTTCTTTGCCCCCACGACTGTAGCTTGAGGAAGTGTAAGGGAATTCAAAGAACTCGAGCTTTCCAAGAAGCCCCGGTGTGCATTGCCGAAGCCACCAGCGGTCACCGCGTGGCTTCTGTGGCTGGACACGAGAGTCGCTGGCCTACCGTCAACGCGCCGCCTGACCGTGAAAACACGCCTCGCGCCTGCGGCCCTGCGGGCTCACTGCTCCGTGACTTTGAAGCAATTCCTGCTTGAACTGAGAGCTGAGAGGCATGACCACTGACTCGCCGAGAGCGCTTCGGACCAGGCCAGGACACGAGACCCTGGCCCCTCGGGAGAACATGCGTGTTTCAAAGCCATTTGTAAAATGAACGGACGGGCTTTGCCTGATGGCCTTTCGGTCTTTAAGCTGGCATATTCTGCTGGAAGAACGATGCCCTGTAAGCTGAGCGGCTCCCTGGGCAACACCTGCCCGTCACTCAGCCCACCCATCTGGCAGGATGGGGCCGGGCGGGAGGGCTGGAGCCTGCAGCCTGCAGCCTGTGTTAATCAGAGCACGCACCGAAACCAACATGGCTGCCTCTCAATCATGCCTCACCTTGGTGAGCACTGACGCCCAAGAGCACTGACAGTAATCACGCAGGCCTTTCAGGGTGACTGCACTAACCACCGTCATTATTACTAGTGAGATCGTGAAAAAAAGTGTCATCCAGTCACCCGAGCATGGGACACAGCTATGCATTTACATACACGTCCAGACTTATTACGGAGCATGTCTGGAAAAGACACAGTATTATTTCTATATAAATATATAGATGCATAAAATAGACATAAACACACATATATGGATGTATTACAAAATTATTCTCCATGATACTTAATAAAGTATTTGCATAATATACATCCATGTAAACTGCTATGTATTCTTCCATAATGGGATAACTTCCATCCCAGCTGACTCCACAGGACACATGTTTGAGAACCTCAATTTACAAAATCAAACCTTGGATAAACTGTGCTGATTGTTAGCAGGTAACCTAGAAAATCCTCACTATTCCAGAAATCCCATAGGATAAAGGCAGGTCTGTCATGTGTCACAGGCATTGGCGCAGCAGCTGTCCCGACATCAGTCTCTCGGGGTCAAGGCTCACCCCCACCTGGACCCCAGGGTGCCTTCCCAGAGTTCACCTCTCAGCAGAAGTGGAAGCAGAGCACAGAAGGCAGCAGGAAGAACGATGCGCAGAGCCCTGGATGCCCCCTGAAACTCGCCCCCCGCGCCCCCACTAGACAAATCATTCTAGGAACTCGGTGTTAAAAATACCAAAACCAGCTTATGAACGAGACTTTTGAAAGTGCTAACGTGGGGTGTGCACATAAAGCAGCTCTTCAACTCCTCGAGAAGCACTGGGTCTCCTTTGTAAGTCCCTAAAGTTCATGGTGGGAGGGTCTGGCTCAGACACACTCGCCCTAGCAGACAAGGCACTTGTGGGGCCACAAGAGAATTAACTATTTGTGTTTGAAATAATATTTGTGTAAGCGACATTTCAATAGTTCTCAAAGCCCATCTCCAGAGTGGTATTTCAAGAACTAAACACGACAGGGTTTCAGAGTCTAAACACAGATGCTCCCCCTCTCAGTGCTGGGGGAGAAGGTGGCCGCACAAAAGGCCTTGAGCTCCAGCCTCACAAAGACCCAGCAGGGCCGCCCCCACCCCTCTCCTAGCAGACCGAGATCCAAGAATCGGCCATTTCTTGCCCTGACATCCTGATCCCAATGGCCTCGCCGGGCCCAGCCAGGCCAGACACAGCTCTCTGGTCGGGGCTGAGGAATGTTTCGGCGGGGAAGGCTGTGGGCCGGAAGCCACCCGCGGGCCGAGCCCCCTCACCGGGCTCCACATTCTTGGCTCTGTCCTGAAACGCCTTCCCCAGCGCAGCTCAGGGCCCCGAAAACGAGCCAGAGGACATGGCTGGCGTCTTTCTCATTGTTGAGATGTCACATTTTGCATTATTCTTTGGATTTCGGGGAGCGGATCTGTGCCATCTGGGTCAGAGTTCACCGCACCCAGCACCAACACATCAGAACGCGCTGCAGGCCCGTTTCAAGCCCATGGCCGCCGAGAGGGCCTGGATTCCACTCTCCAAACAGATGCTGCATTTGTGTAAACGGCCACCGTGGGTCTGTTTTCTGGGTCAACATCTGGAGCAGGCAGAATGAGGGGTTCGGTGGTTCAAATGTTGGATTCAGGGCCAGCCCCGGACAGGGTGGCCGGGCTGCTCCCTTTGAAAGGGGTTTCTCGTCGGCTTCCCTCTGCGTCGGGACTGGGCTGGGTCTCTGCGCAGAGGATTACTGGCCCGGGTGTCATTTTAAAAAGCCACAAGGATGCAAAGGAAAAGGAGTCAGAGTCCCCGGGGTGCTCCCAGTCCATGGACCGGCCCGAGAGCTTCTGGAAGGACCCGCCTGAGGACCTGTCCCATCCTTTGATGCCCACGCGCTCCATGCCGGCAGCTGAGCCACCGCCGGGCCCCGTGTCAGCGCAGCGCTCGTGGCCCACGAAGGCCGTGCACAGGAACACGCGGGGTTTCTCCTCCTCCGTGTCTCGGCGCTGGAAATCCATCGCCATCCACCTAACACGCGTCCTCAAGACCCCCGCCCCTGGGCAGTGTGCGTCAACGTGTAATGACTGTCCTGGCCGTTGTTCTGAACCCTTTAAAACCAGACACCCAGAACTGCAAAGTGAAGGGCCACGGCGTGTGCCCACGTTCCGCCCCGCTCCGTGTTGGGAGACAGCGGCCATGCGCTGGGACGGTCCCGGCGGAGCCGAGGCTCACTGCCCGCTGGCCGTGGAAGACGGACTTTGCGCTCGCTCTGGTGTCCACGTCCTTCCCGACAACGGTCACTGCTCGTGGCAAAACGTGGCCAGCTTAGATTCAGAAGTGCGTCTCACCCCAAGGACCCTCAGCTACTAGTAAAGTCCACCTCGGAGCCTTGGACGATCGCCGCCCGGCGGTAACTAGCCGGAGAGACGGCGCGAGGGGCAAGCTTTCCCCTCACAGGGGGCTGGGCCAGGCCAGGGCAGGGGCGGGAGGGTGAAGCTGCAGCCTGGCGGGGCGGGGAGCGGGCGGGCAGGGGAGAGGTGGGCGAGGCAGGGCTGGTGGGGGCGCCCACAGGGGGCGGCCAGCTGGGCTCCAGGGGCAGGAGGGAGGTTTGCCCAGGACACGAGTCAGGAGACGGGGTGATAGGTTCGTCCCTGGGTTTCCCAGTGAACAGCACTGGTCAGTGCACCCCAGGCCTAGCAAGAAGGAAGAGGGGGCGCAGGGGCCAGCGTGCCAGAGAGAGGACGGAGACAGGAGGCCGGCTGTCCACACCAGGCACTCGGGGCACCCGGTCACCAGGCAGAGGGGACAGTCCGTGCTGGCGTCAGCCACGGGAAGAAGGGCCTGTGCGCTGGTGACGGGCCCCCAGGTAACGCTGCTCCCAGCTCCGCCCTGTCTGTGCTGGGTGCGGAGTGGGGGGCAGGGGAAGAGGAAAGACAGGAGCAGGCGGGGATGTGGGGTGCATGGCAGGGGGAGCACCGAGGAAGCACCTTTTCATATTTGAGCCACAATTTCTACAAACCCAACAGAGGGTTAGACGCAAGGGAGCGAGCTCCTTGCTCGCGAGGGTGGGCAGTCTGAGGCCGAACGCCCCGATTCTTTGTCACCTGGAGCCGCCTTGGCATCTCCTTCCATCCCTGATGATGCATCTCTGGTGTTTTCTGAGGCTGAGAGTCGTCCGTAAACAGCCGCCCCCAATCTCTGCCCTGTTCTCCCTGCGCGCCCGTGTTGCCCTACTCAGGGTGGGGTATCTGCCTTCGCCCCTTCCTTCCTCCTAGGTCTTTACTCGGCTCTCAGAACACAGGGAAGGCTGCACCATTGGGCGGCATCGGGGGCTTAAGGCTCTTACAAGCAGGCGCCGCGAGGATGCCCACCCGGCTGTGCGTCCCCGAGCCCTTGTTCCGGGACCACACCTGGGAGGCCGAGCTCCCCGGCTGCTCTCCGGCAACTGTTCTCCTAAGGGCCCCTGAGCGCGATCCCCACGCTCCCTAAGGCAGGAGCCCCCAGAGGGACAGGAATGAGCCAACAGGGACAGGAGGGGCCCCACCTTCTCAGGCTCGCAGACGCCCTCGGCAGGAGGACGGGCCTCTTGCTCAGCCAGACCAGGGTGGGAGGTCTGTAATGTGGACCCGCTGGAGAAATGCATTTCCCACCTTAGCTCCGAGCTGTTCTTTCCTGAGGAATTTGTGGGGGCGGGGGATGCGGGGGAGCACAAGTGCTTATTTTAAAGAAATGTTGTTATAAATAAATTGCAAAAATTTTTATGTAAAAATGTTATAGATAGATAAAGCGTCCATTCTTCCTAGACTTCCAAACCCACCGATAAAATCGAGGGTGTGAGATTCTTTTACAAATAGATGCTGTGGGTTAGATTCTAGCGTGAGCTCTGAGGTGCGACAGGGGAAAACTCAACTCTTATTTTTTAAATTCAGGCCCATATTTTCCTAAGTGGTCTCACAGCCAATCACTTTCCCATTTAGCCCAATGATCAAAAAGTGTCAGCTAGATCTGACTTGTGTTCTGAATCCTTTTCAGAAACTGATGACTGTATAATTTTAGTAAAATTTTGAGAAGTGACAGACACGTGTTTAGGGTCTTGCTTTTCCAGGCTACGCGGCTCATGTCCGGCCATACAAAGTGCCTTCTATGCCGCCCTCCAGTCCGCCGGCGCCCCCGCCCGGGCTGCCCCTTACCTTGGACTTGCCCTTGCTGTAGCAGGCCTTCTTGGTGGCTTCATCACACTCCCACGCCACAGCCTGCAGGAAACACCAAAACAACAGCGGCTATTACAGCTCTGGCTGGACCCGGGGGAAGAAATCAGCACCGGCGAGCAGATTAGCAAATGTAGCTCCATGGACACCCACATTTTCACATGATAGAGAAATTACACCCCAGCCCTGAGATGCAGACAGAGGGACTTAGATTTAGCTTTAAAGCCGAGGCATTTTGAAAGCCTCACCTGAATGCATTTACACTTAAGCAACGGTGATGTGATGTGATGTGATGTGATGTGATGTGATGTGATGTGATGTGATGTGATGTGATGTGATGTGATGTGATGTGATGTGTGGCGGCTGCTGCATGGAGCAGAGAGCAGCACCTCCATGAGCTCGTGGACTAGATCCACGGAACCTTCAGCAGAATCTTGAAACACAGAGACCCAGATACCCCGAGACATCTGCAGGTTATGTCAGCAGCAGGTTGCTGGTCCATGTTTCAGGTGTTGAAGTCAGCGTGTGCACAGCCACGCGTGCAGAAACACACGTGAGCGTGCAAAGCCAAGAGAAGACTCAGCTCCTGTGAAGAGCACATGCACTCTCCCCCAACACCAGCCATTTGCACAGTCATTAGCTCCTCCTCAATATTTAGACTTACACATTTTTAGGTATTTTTATCTCGACCTTTGCAGATCTCACTCGCACCCAACCATGCGATGCAGGTGCATTCACCTCTGATGCCAACTCACAAGCAGAATCTGAGAGTGGTGAAGATAAGACCCAGGAGAGACAGAAAACATCCCTGCACAGGCATCTTATCATCAGAGTCGGATTTCTGAACAAATCAGGATTTCTGAAGAACCAGTTAAGTCATTATCAGAAAAGATGGCCTTGGGAGACATTCACTCATTTGGACGAATGTTAAATCATAAACTAAACTAGACCCCAAATAAACTGATGCCAAATAATGTGGCTCCACTCTATTTCTAGTTAGATTTTTACAAATTCTGCTGAGTTTAGGAGAACTTCTAAGCTTCAGGATAAGCCCTCCTGTACTGAGGAGAAAACTAATCCAAAATTTAGCAAAGAAATCTAAACCAAAAAATATCTAAAATGATGGCAGGCTAACACCATTACCTAATATCAACTGTCCTCCAAAGAATGTTATACAACAGAGATTAAAACATAAAACACTGTGTCTCGCACAACTTATCTTACTTGGTAACTATGAGGCCATAAGAAAAGTATGTTGGAAAGAACCACTTCAGCATCTTCCGAGGGGAACAATACTGTAACTGTTTCCCTGGTGCAAACTTGGGGATTTTTTCGTGTCAACATCTGATAAGAGCCTTCGTTAATTCATTCTGTGATGTCTTTCTGTTCATAATGTTTAATGACAACAATAAAGTCACAGCTAATCACCATCTGATGCAAACAAATGACTTGAATTCCTTCCTAGGTTGACAAATACTTGAGGGAAAGTGATAACACCTCCAGAGAACAGATAAGAGCTTCACATACAGTTGCTAAAGATAGAGTTCCCGGGGAGGCACCAATAGATAAAATAGCTGTGTTCTGTTTTCATGAGTGGTCTTTTCTTTCTTAGATCTCTTTATAAAGCTCACTTTGTTGTTTTTCTTTAAATAAAGAGAGCCTTGCCTTTGTCCTCACTTACACTGAAAATAGAATTGATACACTGAGATATGAGATTGTTTTTAACAACGTAGACCCCATTATAACTCTAATTTTATATTACAAAGAGGGTTGTTACATGTCACAAAGAGGAATCTGTGCAATATGCATAAACACATATGTTCATCTATATCACACATACATACATAAACGCACACATAGTTACTAGGAAAACCGCACCGTGCAATGTTTTGAAGAGGCAATCAGAGTGACTCTGGCTGGCCTAGTAATTCATTCAAAGTCAAACAGCAATCCTCTCTTAGTAAACAGAAGAGCTACGAGGAGCAGGGCAAGTCCCAGAGTTATGAGAATACTACTTATCAAATGCCATCAAAATTGTTCAAATCCTGTGGCTGAAATGGCAAACGAACAGCTCCCCGAGTCTTCCCGATGCCCAAAGGCCCCTGTGCACTTTCCAGATAAATATTGGTCAAGGATTGGATGAGAAAGCGCAGGAAGACAGGCCCTTCATGGTGGGCGTAGGCAGGTAACAAACGTCTAATGGCGTGTGAAGCTGCACCCTTAAGTCCTGACGGGGGTATAAGGTGATGTCATCCACAAGAACGAGTGCAATTTGAAAAATAGATGTGATAGTTTTCAAAATTATTTCATTACTTCATCCAGTTTACTAAGAAAGAACAAGCAGTGACACCAATTTCTCAGACCAACAGAAAACTGGATCAATCTGATTTTTCTGAAGATAGTTAATTGAAAGTAGCAGGGTGCTTTCCTGGGTCATTTTTATTACGGAAATATCAGCTTTCCAAAAAAATTGAAATCCAGAATTAATCAAAGACCGTGCTTATGTAGCTTTTCTGTTGATTCACTTCCCACCTTAACAGCGAACCAGACGGGTAGGACATTAAGAACAAAACCAAACCACCGACTACAGGGCTGGACAAACATGACTAGATCACAGAATCTGAACAATAATAGAGTGGGAAAATGTGTCCTTTCTTCCCAAATCAATCCCATAGTGTCTTCTACTCCTGTGAACAAGCTCTACCCATTTGACCACTTGGCAGCTATGGGGGGAAATGCTTTTATTGGAGATAATATGAAAATCAATAGAACTCTCCAGACCAGATTTTATTTCTCAATTATTCTGTTTGCAATTAGATTAGACTTTAACCTGGCGATAACTTTCTTTTATAAAATTTGTTGTAACCAAACTTCTTTTAATCAAGCCGTCTCGCTCTGTCCTCAGTGGAGTCATTTTTATCCTTGCATGGCTGTAATTTTGGATCCAATCCCACTACTGATCTGTGGAACCATTTTCTGCTTGACGTCCTTTGCAGACACTTTCCTACCTACCTCCCCCACCTCTAGGACAATGAGAACAAACACTGAGGCGATCTCCATGCAGATCTCTGTGCAGCCCTCAAGCGCTGACTTCCTTGTGTCGCTTTGTTTTTTTGAACCCTTGGTGTCTGTATCTCTGGTCTCTTCTCTATTGCATGATAAGTCTGCAGAGCAAAGGACTCTTAATTTCCCACCCCATTCTGCATTTAGTCTTCATTATCTTTTTGAGCATCAGACACGTAACAGGAACACATGGAGAGCCTAAAGCCACATACGTAGTAGGCAATGAGTTTGAAATATCTGCATTTTAAAGACAAAGATTCCAGTTTCTGACACAGCAATTTTTTGCCTGTAAAAAAGTGACAAATGACATCTGTGCTCATCAACCACTTACAGACATTTTGCTTTATGCACCTGTATCCATCCTGGCATTCACTTAATACCTGCCCACTGAGCGCAAGCAGGGGAAAGCAATCTCAGTTAAGGTAATGACTGTCGGACGGAATCGAGAGTAGAGATGCTATTTGCAGGCATCGCATATTACTGCACAACCAAATAGAAACGCCTCCCACCAGTTAATTCTCGTCCACCCCACTGGTCTTTCATCTCAGAACGGCCAAGGGCTTCTCAGAAGCTGCGCTCATCTCAGATCTGGGGAGACACTAGAACTTCCAACAGCTTCGAACTTTGGGGCGGGACAGCGCTGCGGAGCAACCTACGGGTTTCCAGAGTCAATTTCTGTCTTTCGAAACCTGGGGGTGTGCGGAAGCACCTTCTGGTTCCCGACACAGCACCACACACACACGCGCGCGTGCTGTGCCGACAGATGCAGCCGTGGTCCCGGGAGAGCATCAGACTCGGGACAGAAAAGCACGGGCGCTTCCTGTGTAGGTGTCACAGACACAAAATCCACAGTTCTCAGAAGCCTATAAACAAAGCTGTGCATTATCACATTCCACTGTGAGAGAAGTTAATTAGACAAGGACCAGCAAAGGCAGATACTTTTCATAAAAATGGTGAGAACAACACCAGGCAGATGGGCCACCGAGCTCTCAGCAGATGGCTTTGCTAATGAGATCCTGGCAAAAGATAACATTTTAAAAACTAGTTTAATTACACAGTGCCAAAAATTAACAATCACCTGAGGGCGTTCTTTTATATGTTTGTATTCATATTCTCCTGGCGTGCATTTGTGTGAAGCGCCGGAGAACGTCAGCCCGCCGCGTTGATCATAAACAAATTGTCAGGGAGCCCCCAGTTCCTGACGCTGTGCAAGACAGAAGCCAAAGGCAAACGAGCTGAGCTTGAAGGAGCTGTGACTGCTCTGTCACTGGCGTCAGTGTCAGTCCACATACCCGTGCACACGGCCAGCCTGCGCGATGGCCGGTAGCAACCGGGGGGGCCAGGCCCCAAACAAGTGACCCCCGGGACGGCGTGGTGGGGCTGACAGATGCGACGGGCACAGATCATGCAAGGATTTCCCCCACGCTCCTCCCTGCCTTGCCTCCACTGCACCTGCTCACGCCAGAGTCCTCTGCCATCTGCTGGCTTGAGTGTCCACAGCCAAGTCCACCTCATTCTCACCGAAACCTCGAATCTGAGAGCTGGAGGGGGCTGTGTGCTCATCATAGAACCTCTCTTTTTTGATTCTCGCTCCACTGACATCATCAAAATCAGAGCTACATTTCCGCCCTGAGCGTCTCGTAAAAATGTGTTATTAGCGTTTTTCCAAACCTTAGATTAAAGCTCAAGACGTCCTCCCACATAAAAGCACCAACTCCATCTTACTTTGATAAGCGCACGAGGGAGCCCCCAACTTGTTAAATGTTCATCCGGCCTTTTGTTTTTTTAATTGGGCTTTTAAAAATGAAGGCTGTTTTTTAATTGAGCAGACACTGTGTTATATCCCCAGGGCTGTCTTAACAAAGTACCACTAACTTAGTGATTTTTTTAATGTAGAAAACTGGGGTTCAGGCCAGAGGTGTGGGGGTGAGAGGATTCATCAGAGACAGAGTGGAGAGCAGAACAGGTGGATCCACTGAAATCCACTGCTGAAGGGAACAGTGGGCGAGGCAGGAGAGGTCTGCTGCGCCCTGTGGGTTGCTCCCTGGCCGGGGATGGAGCTCAGGCCATAGCGGTGACAGTGATGACAGTGCTGAGACTCAACCCCTAGGCCACTGTGCATCTTCTGGAGGAGATGTGGGTCTCTGGATGAGGGCCCTCCATCCCCCAGTAAGACCTCTTCTGAACAAATGACATCTCTGCTTTGAGAATCCGGGTGGACGCTACTGCCGAGAGACCATAGTCCACCAGCACAGTCGGACAGAAAAAAGAGAGCCGAGACGGATGATGGATCCAAGACGAGGCCCAGGATCTGGGGGCCACAGAGCAGCTGCCCATCTTAGGCCAGCCACAGCAGCCACTGACTAAGCTCCATGACCCGTGCCCACCATGCCTAGGGCTCGCTCCGCATTTACATCACTGCAGCCTCCCTCCCCCATCAGATGGGAGAAGCCATGTCCTCCATACATTGGGGGAGGAGCTCTCCGGCAGGAGACATCCTCCCACACCCCTGTGGGCTGTTCTCAGGCTGGGCGAGTCATCAAAACAGCATCAGAGAGGACAGTGAGGACCAAGAACCCATTTAATAACACCACATGCGTGAAGGATGCATGTGGTTGTGATTTCTGGGGACTCGCAGAGCTGGCCTGGGATAGGCATCCTGCGCTTTGGGACTGGGGGCAGAGCAGGGAGAGCTCGCATGACAGACAAGGAGGGGACGATTCATCCTGATGAGATTGTTGGCTGGAGAGGACGTGTCTACGACAAAGCCTAGCGCTGGCGAGACCCCAGATCACTCCTCTGTCGTAAGGAAGCGACTGCTTCTTTAATTAGGAAAGGGTGCGAGCTAAGAACATGACCAACTTCTCTTGGGTGAAGGAAGGAAGGGCTCAGGCAAGAGCAGAGGTTCTCCTGGCCGCCAAGGCCCTCACTGCTCTCCAGGGGAAACCACTTGTGGTCTTTAAATAATGCTCCTCCGAGACTCTCAGGCCCTCGATGGGCCTCTAGTTCCCACCTTGAAGTGACAAGAGTCCTAATCTGGTCACACAGAGAAAAGCCTCCTTGATCCTTTTGGGCATAATGACCCCATAGGGACATTGGCTAAATAACTTGCCAAAAGCCACCAAAACCGCCACTGGGCACCAAGGTTCAGACTTTGTAACTGGGCTTCAAGGTCTGTGCCCCGAGTCTCTCTCCTGTCCCTGAAACGGGCTAAGTTCCGGGCCCTGGTTAGTGATCCCCACACTTTGTGTCTTTCCCATAATTCAGAAGGAAATACACTAAATCACAGAGACGTGTGCCCATCTAAGTCCAAGGCCATTGGCACTCAGTAAACATTAATGCGTCAGAAAACTATCGATCCTCTTGTCATGGAGTGTATTCATTTTTAAAGCCTCTCAACCCACTATTGATTTCAACGCAACAAGATTCAACTAAGGAGATTCTAGTTAACCAGGGTTCACCCGATGCTGGGCTTGCAACAATCACGCTGAGATACCACCTCTCCTCTCTGCAGCTCTTAGGGGCGCCGCATCCCTTGGAGTTCAAGCCAAAGCCACCTGGAACATCCTGCCCTATTCAGCCACTGACTCTCTCTTCCTAGAAGCGCCCCCCCCCCCCGCCCCGTTACAGGAAACTTGGAGTCCTGGACATGGAGCTCAGACTGGGCGGCCATGTGCTCAGGGCAGGTACAGCAGTGAGTGCACCGCCTGAGCAGGCTTCTGACGCCCACCGGCTGACCCTCTGTCTCCTCCTGCAAGCCTCTGCTCCAGGGCCACCTCCTCAATGTGGCCGCTATGTGTAGGTAAAACTGCAGTCTGCAGGCCCTCAGCACCAGGAGAGGTGTGTGGCCAGGCTCTGCACCCTCTTCTTCCTTACATGGCCTCAGCAGCTTGAACAATGCCTCTCACACAACAGGAACTCTCCAGACATCTGCTGAGTAAGTGAATGACACAAAACAGTCCATACCCACCAGGTGGCTCCAGGGTGAGGAAGGGGCGGGGGAGGCTTTGGAGCCTTTAGTGCCTCCCCTTGGGGGGCCAGTACCCCGGAGGATTCTTCCTGAGGACATTTCACTTCACCATGATGTGGAGGAGGAAGGGAGTCAGGAAGGACTAGAGCAGCGACTTCCAGACTTTTCAGGAGGAGCTGTGTTTCTTTAAATAAATTCTTAAGCATACTCTCATGTAGAAGAGAGTAACAGTGGCACTGACGAGCATGATTATTTCATTAGAAAAACTGGAGCCCACGTGACTGCTGAGTTGTTCTTAGTACGGATTATTTCTGTCTTCTGTTGTGGTTGCCTCCTTTGGAAATAATACTGATTTATGCAAAACAGCTAGTAATAAAGAAGGCCACGGCTGAATCTCAGTGAATTTGGACTATATCTGAAATGACAGCATTTTATTCCACACTCCACGGTACACCAGGTAAGTCAAGTAATGGTCAATAAAAGTGAATTCGCTGAGGGCTTCCAATGCCTTAACATTTTGTCTGCACTGGTGTTCATGAGTTTTGATTAATAGTAGTGGATACAAAAAACCCCAGCAATATGGGGTCCCAGGAAACACATGATGTGTGTTTTAAGGAACCAAGAGCCTCGATGAGCAATCTAAAGTGCTTGGGATGGATTTGCAAATGGGGAGAAGCAAGCTAACCCCCCTCCTCCTGAGCATGGATGAATCCCCCTCCCCCGGGGACGATCTTGTGTAGTAGAAAAACGTGCCTGAGAAAGGCGTCTACATCAAAGGGTGTTATATTAACTGGGAAAACATTTAGCAGCACGATGGTCAGACCCCAAGCCTGTTACACTTCAAAAATGCTGCTGCTAATGAAAGTGACACTGGAGGAAAGTCTTGTAAGAGCAGCTGCTCGAGGCTTCAGGGAAATTGCTTCACACATCCAAGCGGGATTGGTTGGAGAAATGCCATCTTATATGCGTTGTTAGCCTAAATGTAGTGAAAAAAAATCAATTACTAGTGGAATGACTATTTTTATACATGAATTTCCTAAAGTATGAGTCTATAAGGAACCCGGTTCAAATCCGTCAAGCATGAGATAAAAGTGTGGACATCAGAGTGGACTGAGTCCTCCAGAACTAGCTTGCCTCATTTAAAATATCCCGAGTGTGTTTGCTGGAAAAACCTACAGCTTCCAGGGCCATGCGTCTGCTCTCCTTTAAGACAGACAGTGGTATCCTCTATCCTGGATGATGCCATTGACACTTGCCGGCGTCTGTAATGTTCTACAGAAAGATGCTTGTTAGAGTTACCCCGAAAGAAAGGCGTTGATTATAGTCATGAAAAATATTAGGCCAAGCTGAATTTGGTAAGACTATGAGAAGACCTTCTAACGCAATGACATGAGGTCTTGCAAAGTGAAAATGAAAATGGTAGAAGGACAAGCATGGGGCACTCGGTACAACCAGACCAGCTTGAGGCGCAGACGCCTTGGCATAACAGAGGCTGTCTCAGAAGGGACTTCACCAGGCTGAGTGGGCTGCATCTCACAAGTGATGTGAAGGACCAGGCTCTTGTTCTGCAGTGACATGGAACAGGTGTAGGAGCAGACTCGGTCAACCACGACATGAATGCAGATGATGATGGGGGGCCCTGTGCGTCTGGCCTCAACTTTGAGTTCTATTTCATTGATGCAAATAAAACCTCTTAGTGGTTTCGAGAACAACCCATGTGTGAGTGCACACGAGCGAGCTCCCATTCAGGGCCCCTAGACTGGGGTCTTCAGGTGGAGTTATATTAGAGACATTCTGGCTCAATTCTAGTGACGAGATCCTGTCAGCTGAACAGCCAACAGAGATGCAACAATATGGGAGATTGTGGTTAATTTTTCCATCAATACATTCTTTATTTTTCTGAAACAAGCTTCAGGAAAATGAACAGCCCTTCTCACCTGGTGGCTTTTCTCTGCAGTTGTGAATTGGAACGAGAATTCACTTGAGAGCTTGCATAGCTCAGATTATGGATGCTTACCAGGGAATTATTTTATACTTACGGAACCACTCAGGATTTATTTATTATTCACATTATAAATGCTTGCTTCCTGAGACACATCCTACCACTACTAAGATTGACTTTACTTCAGCTTCAGAACATATTGATCTATTTGCCAGATCTCAAGATATATGGAAAACCCTTTTTATGTGCTTATTCACTGCTATTTCCATAAATCTTGGCTTTCAGATGAGAGAATGAACATTAAAATTTGCTTTCTGCGGTACATATGGGCAGTTACATTTCTCTCTTATTTTAAATAAAATGTGTAACAGGATAACATACTTAGCTCAAGAAACATTATTCATAACAATAACGCAATGTTAAATGAACACGTGAGCGACATTATTGACATTTATATCTCAGTTTTATGATTGAAAATCTCGGATTTTAAAATCTCATAATTTTATGAGTGTCTGCTGGAACTTATGGAGTCGAATAAATAATTTAGCATTGAACAGCAATTTGTGATTTTGTTATTTATTTAGTCAAACATTTATCTCTCTTCTAGAGTATAGGCAGTTTATTTATATGCAAGGGAAGTCCAGAAATATTATTATCTCATCAAGTCCAAAGCATATCTCATCAAGTGAGAATAAGAGCTGCCAATGTTTTGAAATATGTCATGTCTAAGATATTTTTATTGAAAATGTATATTTTGTGTTATAATTTTACAATAAATTCAGAGAAAAACCTCATCTCGCCTACCCTTTCCATCAATTCTCAGCAGGTCTTTGCAAGGTGATTAGCAGGGCTGCCAATTAATTGCCAAATGTTACAACTTCACCCAATTTCCTGTGAAAGAATTTGATTTTGAAGTAAATTGCCTACAGCAATTAATTTTGCTCTACGCTCTGACAGCATTCCAAAACACAAATTTTGTGCATGTCGGGGGTGGGACATGGGGGAGGCTGAATAATTACCCCTGCACAAAATATCCACATCCTGTTCCCTGGCACCGGGAAGCCACCTTGTGTGGCCATAAAGGGGCTTGCAGATACGAAGCTGCTTCCCACCACTCCTCGTTGGGTGTGGAGTCAGTGCCTTCCACCCCCGTAAGTCATCCTTGTCTTAGAAAAATAAAATGACTTTGCAATCCCATTTGAAGAAATTCCCAATAGAATAATAAATCTATTTCAAAAACAGCAAGGGTTGACAAAAAACAATTAATAGGATGTGTGGATGATCACACCTTGGAATCATATTCCAGTTCATTGATGAACTAGAAAAAAGACAGGACATAAACAGGAATGAGAGATGAGGGCACCTCCTAGCCCAAGGTAAGGCCATCTTCATGGAACACTTTGGGTCGACACTGATTTCTCAAGTTTTGACTCAGAACAAAATTCACCAGTGTCCAACTTCTGGGTCAGCTGGGAGTTCAACCACCCCCAACAGATCAGGGGGTCCTGCAGACAGCCCCAGGGCAATTGCAGTGACACCTGGGTCCAGGTGTAAGTGGTGCCTAGAGGAGCAATGGCAGAGCAAGACCCCGGAGTCACACAAGGGGTGGCACCCTGAAAGAGCCACCAGCAAGAGCTATTGATCAGGCTGGTGCCCGACACCGGTGAGGCCATCACTGCGCTCTCTGGCTGCCCTTGCACAGCAGGGAGGGAGGGTGACCTTCTCCCAAGGCCACCCGGATTGGAAGCGACTGACACTGACCTGGGGTTTGAACCCAGCCATGTGGCACCAGCGTCTGTGATCCTGGCCCCATGCTAAGGCCCCTTCTTCCACTGAGTGGGGGGCCAGGTCCACCCAGATTCCTAAGTCCTTCCTGCCTCCCAGAGTGCTACCGAGAGGCCATCCCGGTCACTGTGACTCAGTGCCTTGTCCCCACATGGCCACGTGTGTGCAGCGCCGGCTGGCATGCCCTCACTCGTCTGAGCTCTGTAAGCTCATGGGAAACAGAAATTTTAACTGAAAAGAGTCTCTGATGGCAAGTCTACAATAGCAGAACCCACTTGAAACAAACCAGGAGCGGATGACGCCATGCCTGTGTAGACACATATGTACACAATGCCAGGCGTGTGCAGATACCACGTACATGACGTCATGTGTGTGTAGATACATGGGTACATGATGCCACGCCTGTGCGGACGCCACGCACACCAAGTCCCATTTGCTCACACTCCACATCCAGGTCATTCAAACCAGTTTATATCCCCCAAGTGAGCCTCTAGGTGGGGTCTGGGAAATAAAGCTCTGTCCACAGAGGCGTCCTGCAAGCTGAAGAGCCCCAACGTCAGCGGAGGCCCCGTCTGGCGGAGAACCACCGTTCTGCAGGGACAACCATGAAAATGCACCTCAAGTTCCAACCTGAGATCCTGAGGTTTCCTGGCCTTCCCGCTGCAGGAAAGGCAGGTCCCAACCCCCCACCCAGGATATGGGGGCCAACCCCTTCCTCTCCAGCACAGAGCGGGGAGCCCCATGCAGGTCACTGAGGAGGGGCTGCCAGGCCTGGGGAAGGCGGGGCCTCCTGTGCCACACCATGCCTGGGCCAGGCTTCTACTGCTCTGCCCGCTCTCCCCCCGAGCACCCACCTTCCTGGCCCCCCCACAGCCTCCAGTTCCCCCTGCTGTCCTCTCCCTGGAGTCTCCTGCCCTTTGGAGCCTTCCTGGAGGGCCTCATAGGGAACAAGAACAGCATCGCACAGGCTACGGAAAAGCAGTGTATCAAATTCAATATTTTCTAGAACAATCACACCCCAAAAGAGGCCTCTAAGGTCTGAAAGGAGCCATGCTAACTCAGCTACCCAAAGGTCATCTCCCATCATCAGGGCGAACAATTCGGGCAGCTGTGTTTTTCTTCTTTGTTTTTACAAACAGAATAACTTTTCCCGGCTGCTGCTGCATGTGGACGCACTCAAGGGCGACGGACTGGATGGATCACGAGGATGGATAATTAGGTCTCAATTATTTTCTTAGGATTAGTGTGGCTGTGAAAAGCTAGCCACATGCACAGTCAAATAGCAATTATGAAATATCTAATTGCTTTTTAATTTAGAAACGATTTCTGGTTTCGAGAACGATCCCCAGCCCAGTGTGTTTCCCGCTTCCTGCGTGTCCGGAGACCTCACCTGTCTATTTATAACCGTGTGGACTGGTTTACCGTCTGCGGTGCTGTGACAAAGGACATTCATAATTGCTTAGGCTTGTGTTCATGCGAATCTATCATTCTGGAGATTCGATCAACACATAAAGCTTAATTATCCAATTTTAATTGAGTCTATTAAAAAAATGGATGTAGTGAGTCCACACGTGGTCTACAGAATCTCAGGGTCTTGCACCTCCTGGACACCCAGGTCATTTCTAAAGGGTCTCCCTCCCACTTCCTGACAGTCTTGCTGTCCTCTGAGTGACAGAGACTCTCAGGAAAACACGCCTCAGCGTCAGGAAAGAGCTTCTACACAGTGGTAAGGTGACACAACAGCAGAGACCAACGGCAGTATGAGACAAGGGAAACTGAGGCACAGGACATTGGAAACAACTCCCCAAGGTCAGAAACAAGTGGAGAGCCCAAGATTCCAGTAGGACCGAGGGGCCGTTTGGAAGGTCGGCTAAGTCACCAGGGCTGAACAAGCAGGAGACCAGATAACCATTAACGAAAGAACCTCAGCTGGCTTAAGGCCACAGGGCAGAAAACAAAGAGGCCAGACTCAGGGAGCGGGAACAAGGCAGAGTCCATCATAGAGATGGACACAGTATGTAGCGGAGGCACACAGGCCCCCGTGACACCGGAGCCTCCTGAGGGCTGGCGTCTCCGCAGGGAAGGGATGGTTGTTCTCAGGCGTCTGGGCCGCCCCGTTCAGACAGGGAGGGCGGCGCCGATTCTGCTGGTGAGGAAGAAGCCAGCTCACAGGTGGACAAAACATTGCTCATCGAGGTCCTTCATGATTCGGGCAGAACCCAACGTGCAAACCCAACCTGTGACCCAGAAGATCTGTTTGGGTTTTGCTTTGTCCTTCGGGAGGGAAAGGAACGGGCCAAGAAGTCACCCTGGCTCGCCCAGGCAGACGCCACCCGCACGGCCGGTCTGCACACGGCGCCCACACCCAGGCCTGGCCGCGCCCCGGGGCTGAGTGTCCCGCGACCCTGATGTGGAACGGCCTTGTGCAGGGCGGGAGATGGTTTCCTGTCACACAGACACACAGTGGCACCGTGACGTCAAGGCCAAGAAAACGTGTACAGCTCATCCCCCGGACGACGGTGGCCTTACGATGCGGACATCACACCATGTTTAACACACTCGCCAGGTTTGTCACTGCACTTAAATCAGAATCCTCAGCCTGGTTCACAAACTCCTGAGGCTGCCCCATTTCTGTCACCTGTGACCACCCCTTGGTCCCTGCAGCCCCACGGCCCCGAAGCGCCACATCCCCCATATTTCTTAGTCCACAGACTCGTTCTCCCTCTGGACCTTTGCGTTTGCTGGTCTCCCGTCCCAGAAACCTCTTCCCCTCCCTTCTGCCAGACATTTTCAGGGATGAAATGAGCTGCAATGTCACCAGGAGGGCCTTTCCTGACCTCCGACCACAGGAGCCTGACAGCCAGTCTGCCCGGCATGCCCCTGACTCTCGGCCACACACTCACCACCTTCTCCTGCTTCCCTGGACCATTGAATGATTCAGTTTGTCTCCAACTGTGATGAGACTTCTAAAAGAAGAAAGCCCTTTTCTCCAGGGCCACTTTAATTCTACACTTGCCAGCCTGCCTGCCACCGTGGAAGGAGGGAATGAACAAGCAGCTCAGAAAGTCAAATACCTTTGCCTTAGAAACGTGTTGATCAGGAGGCGGCAGTTCCAAAGGGAGAACCTCATCACACCTGTCATGTGAGCCCCTGCTTGGAAGACCACAGGTTCAAGGTGAGCATCCAGTTTGGGGAGGTCACTTTGCATGTCTGAAATGCATCGTTGCACATCTTTGCATGCAGACTACTTGCTGCTGTGCTTCTGGCTTCACAGGTTGTGGTGAGATTTGACAGGGTGGATGAGGAAACTGTCTAACATGCTAAGGCAAAGTGAGTAGGAGTTGCTGGGCCTGGAGGCTTCTGTCTCATCCTGTGAAAGCTTATTGTTGTCATGCTTGGACCTGCTGGCCCAGGAGGCGGATGTGGTATGGTGGAGTTGGGGAGTCACCCCCAAGCCCCAGACCCCGACAAGCTCGCACCTGACAGAGTATCTCAGAGGAGGACTCCTTAGGAAGACAGCGAACACAGAGAAAGAGCCCTGGCTAGCTCCCCATCACCTCCCTCAGCAGCCTGGATGAAGGCAGTCCCACCGCCAAGGGGAGTGTCAGCTCAGGTGTGGACTTCAGGAGGACACGTGTGTCCCGTGGGAGAAGCTGCCACCAAGCTGTTCCAGGGGGAGTCAAGCCCAGCGCATCTGGCAAACATAGATTCTGTATATTGTATTTCACCTCCTGTCTTTTTTTTTATACCAAATGAAATTTCACTGGGGGTAAATCAAATTAAATAAAAGCTTCTCTGTGATCCCTGAAAATGTCCATCAAAACAGGGAGACTAAGACAGAATGTGGTTTCCGTTCAGGACTAGGCTCGAACAGAAAAGACTCTAAAACATCATCACTTTTCCTCACCACAGATGCAGTTAGAATAATTTCAGAATAAATGAAGCCCCCTCACCAGATCGCCCCTACTTTGGCTGTAAGTTTCCCCAACACACACGAGACACCCTGGTCCCTCCAGATGATTCACAATGGCAGCATCGAGGGGCTTGGGAGATGTCCAAAGGCTAGGAAGCGGTGCATGAGAGAGCAGGGCGGAGAGCCTCTAGAAGGTTCTCGCCCATCCAAGGAGCAGCCAGAAGTCCAGGAAAAGTTCAGGCAAGACCCCTGCATCCAAAGCAAGGAGATGGAGTCTTACATTTGCTGGACACGCAGACCGGATCCTGAAAGGCAGCAGAGAAGGAGCACTGGGGAGAAGAGCCGTCCGGTGTCACGTGGTTAAAGTAAAACAGATGTTTGTGTTGATTCAGAAAGAATCTCCAGAGAAGCAGTCTTACCCTCTCCCTTCTAATAAGTTCTCAAAATGCTAGTTTGAGGTACAACACTACTTATTCATTGTAGTTCTTTAGTTCATTTCATTCTTAAATTGCAGTGCTCAGGGAGCCGACACTCTACTAGGCAGTAAAACCCTTGACGTTGGGTTAAAAGCATATTGATCAGCTGCTCAGTGCTGGGAAAGGTGGATGTTGCCAACTGGTGACCAGGAGCCAACCAGGAGGAGAGACAGTGGGTCTGTTCCTGTCCATCTTCTCCAGCTGCAGGCACAAGGTCAAGGTCAAGCCCAAGGTCCTCACTCTATATTTGGAAAAGACAAGGCAAGTCCTGTTCTGACCACCAGGGTCTGTCTGCAGCATGGAGAACGGGACTGAACTCTGGCATGTGACTTAGGATAATCTTTTCATCGCTTTCACTCCTTATTCTACATCGAATAATGGATATGTTAAGTAGCCGTGACCTCAGTGGGCAGAGGTACGTTCCAAGGAAACTGATAAATGTCATTTAATAGAAGTGCTTGCACATAGCAAGCCTGCAAAATCACTGTCAATTTAATTATTTGGATTACTAAAATAAAAATTCCTTTTAATCCCACCCTAAATCTTCACTTTTCTGTTTTTAAATAGGCAACACAGCCACAATGGAAAGGAGTAATGCCAACTGCTACTGGGTGAAGGATACTTTCACTATTCTCAAAAAGTTCACAGCAACAAATATTTCCATACATGTTGTCAAGAAATCGGTCTTTGCTTTGGGGGAGATTTGGACATAAAATTTAAAAAAAAATGCTTAAAGAATTTCAAATGATTTGAAAAGCTAAATCTATTCAGCAAGTAGAAGACAAAAAGGGACAGATGTTTGCCCCAAAAAATCTATTCAGAGTATTAAGTTGCTTATTGCAATATCTGGAGAAAGATGGAACAAACAGTGCTGTGCATTAAAACACTGATGAAACTGTTATCAGTGTGTGATGCAATGAGCAAGAAATATATATATATATAAACCTATATACATAAACATATATATATAAACCTATATATATATATATAGTCTTGTTTACTCCCCAACTGTAATTCCTGACACAGGGCTTCTAAAACACTTGGAATCACTGCAGTGATAAGAACATCTTTTATTATTTCTAACAAGTTCCTATCACTTACACCTGAATTGATGCCAATCAAGTGGCCCTTGGTGTGGACAAGAAAACAGTAATTTGAAGGGACAGACTCCTATGCTCATTGCAGCACTATCTACAACAGCCAAGTCATGGGAAAAACCTAAGTGCCCAAGAAGAGATGAGTGGATTGAGAAGATGTGGGCTATAGACACAATGGAATACTATATACTATAAAAAATATAAACGTTTACCATTTGAGACAACATGGATGGAAACGGAGGGGATGATGCCAAGTGAAAGGAGAAAGACAAACCCTTGATCGTTTCACTTATTTGTGGACTATGGAGAAATAAAACAAAGGGTCAAACCAATAACAAACCCCAGAAATCTGATTATAGAAATGAGGTAACTAGAGAAGGAGAGGGAGGGAGAGAGAAAAGTGTGGAGGGAGCACAGTGGACTGTGTGGAGGGCTGTGAGTGCCTTGGTGGTGGTTATAACACATGTCTGAAGAGTGTGCCCCTACACCCCTAAACCATGTACAATGCTGTAACCAAGGTTACCTCAATAAAAAGCAAATAAACTGTAAAACAAGAAGCCTCAGGATGGTGGCTGCTTGCAAGGGAACCAACTGCATGAATGGATAAGTAGAACTCATAAGAACTCACCCCCTGGTCAGCAGCAGGGAGAAGGGCTGAGATGGAGTTCAATCATAAATAATCAATGAGCCAATCAATCATACTGATATAATGCAATCTCCATAACAATAGTTAAAAGAAAGGGATCCCACAGCTTCCAGGTTGGTCAACACATTGAAGTATTGGGGGGTGATACAACTTGGAAAGAGCATAAAAGTCTCCCCAAGAATCCCCCTCCCTAATATCTTGCCCCGAGTTTTTCTTTCATTTGGCTGTCCCTGAGTTGTGACTCTACAATAAACTGGTAGATGGGAGTAACGTGTCCACCTGAGTTTTGTTCTAGCAAGTTACCGACCCTGGGGAGGCAGTGGTAGGAGACCCAGATATGCCACTGGCTGGTAAACATACATGGGAAACCTGGACCAGTGATGGGGGTGGATGTGGGGCTTACACCCGTGGGCCAGAGTCTGTTGGTGTGGTCTGGTGCAGGACCCACACTGGTGAGAGAGGGTCTGACCCAGTGACAGTGTTCAGCCCTTCGTCCAGCAACAAGTCCTTCATCTGCAGGGTCCTGAACATTCTGAGAAGCCCATATTAGAACCGAACTGAATGCAGGATGCCTAGTTGGTATCCACACTAGAGAGTTGGTTGGAGGGCACAAAACCCTTCCTCTGATGTTAGAAGTGCTACGAGTATATGGTCTGTTGATGAAAAAGATAAAGTAACCTCATGCTTTTGTGTTCCTGTCTTATAATCCAATCATCCCACCTTTACCTGTGACCCCTTGCAAAACACAGTCTATAATGCCTGTGACCTGTACTAGTGTCTCATCCTGTGATATGTGGTAGAAACTAGGGGATTCCCACTGATAACACTGGGGTTTAACCATGAGGCACTGTAAATCTGTCTCACTCAGCCTGGATTTTCTAGGGTGTTTATCCTCAGTGCGTTCCCCTTGTGAAAACCAACCTTAAATGCCAATGATTAATCTTCAACATCCTCACCCTCACCCCATGACCCCATGTCTTCCTATCTTCCTTGCAGAGATTGATTTTAGCTTGCAAATTTATTTTTAAATCGCTAAGCCAATTTTAGGATTAAAACTCTCAAATGGTGGCTCTGTGCCTCATTTCCTTTTAGGACATCTTGGCCCACAGGGAACAAAGTTAACAAACTCAAATTTGAGTTTAGTTTCAGAAATCTGTGTTGCCAAATTGGAAGAGAGTAAAACACAGCATTAAAAGAGATCACATTTGTTTCAGTTTAGGTCTATCATTTCCTATTTAAGGACATTTCACATTTGCCCAACACATTTCTTATTCTAAGTCACAAGGAACCAGACTTGGGAGCAGAAATAAAGACATTGGAAGAAACAGGAGGAAGGGGGAGTGGGTGAGGCCAGGACAGACTGAGAGCAAAATGGGTCCATCTGGAAGAGAGAGGAGGACCCCAGGAAGAGGAAGCTCAGCCAGGAGCCACCAGACTCCAAGCAACCACCAGACACGTCGGGCTGTGAGAAGGGGGTCGCATGGGGGTGATGGGCTTTGGTGGTGGGGGGTGGGGGCATAATACACTAGTAGAGGTGTCGATCAACATCAGCTCAACAAATACAACTTAACAACAAAAAGAAAAACCAAACCAAACCATATTTTGTCTCAATAATGTACAAAGCAAAGCCCAGAACCAAGGACCAAGACCTTGAAATTGACACGGCATCTACCAGAGACACAGTTCACGTTCAGTGAATTCACACTTGGTGTCAAAGGAATCGCTTTAGCAGGAAACACCCGAAGGGTCTCGGCTTCAAGATCCAAGTGACCAGGGCTGGGGCGCCCCACTCCTGCCTCCTTTGCGTTTCCTGTTCACTCACAAACCGGGTCTGTTGCCCCACAAAGAAGGAAGCACCTCCCTGGTTTCAGAATTTTGCACATCACATCCGAGGACGACAAAGGCCACTCCTGGGCGGTGACCCCAGCTCCCTCACAGCCGCACTCACAGTCTCTGGCCTGTGACCTTTCACAGATATGTGGCCCCGGGGTGGGGAGGGGAGTGGCCGGCAGCCAAGAATCTAGTGTCTTTATCTCCTGAGCAATCTCTCCCTTGTCTTGAGTTCCAAAAAAGGTGAATAAGGGTTGTCTTTGATCTGAATTTTCTAATCTTTCTCTTGGGATTCCTCATTGTAATGTAGGTGCACCTTAACACATAGAAGGAAGGCAGGGGACGTACCCGTGTGCACCCTGAGTTCCTGAAAGCAGGTGTGACTGAGTGCATGCGTGTTGTCCTTTGCAAGTATAGCGGGGCCTGAAGGCACGACCTCCTGTTAGGCGCTGCCTTAAGAGCTGGGGAAACTGGAAGGGTTTCTGGGACCAACTGCCTGTCCCCTCACCTGTTGGCCTGTCCCCTCACCTGTTGGCCTGTCCCCTCACCTGCTGGCCTGTCCTAAGGATGAAGCCCCCAGCCCAGGAGACCCTCTCTGGCCCTGCTTGTCCCTAAGTGGTGACTTCAGGCCCTGCCAGGCCTGCAGCTTTCAATCAAGCCTCACACACATCCCTGCGGGTACCAGCAGACTCGCCGTCAAATTGGTGCTACAAAGCTCACAGCCCACTTGTCCACTCTGTCCCCCGAGGGGCCTGGGTGTCCTCCCTGTGAGGGTGACCACTGTCATCCATCCAAGGGCTGAGCTGTGGCTCCCACAGGCAGCATCCTCCTGACCCAAGACAAGGGGTCCCCTCCCTCAGCACTGGGGTGAAAAGAGACAGGGGATCAGCCATCACCTCCAGGCTCTGCTAACCGCGCCCGCTGAGCCCCACTCAGCTCCCATCCAGGGCCTCACAGAGCGAGTGTCTGGGTCCCGCCCCACCGTCCCCGGGAGGCCCAGCACAGGCTGGCACCGGCTCCTCACGTCCAGGCCTGGCATCTGAAAAATGCTGGGAGGAGAAGGGCAGTTTGCGGAGGAAGACCAGAGAGGAATCGCTCGCGCTAACATTCCTCCTCTCCTGCCAGCCTCCCCCGCGGCTTCTCCCACAGCCCCCATGGCTGACCCCACTGTCTCCCGCCGCCCACCCTGCTGGCCGGCAGGGGCTGAGCCGTCCACTCACCCTGGCCCTGCGGCGTCTGCCCATCCCCTGCCCTGAGGGCAGCTGAGGACAGTAAGGCCCCTGCCGGAGCGCAGGCTGAGGCTCCAGGACACAGCCTCATGGCCTCGCGCAGGGTTTAGGGGTTCACTGTGAAGTTTCAGGTAACGCGGCCTGCCAGGCTCAGCCCGGCACCTTCCAAAGCATGAGCTTCTCAGCTGCCAATAGTGCCAATAGCGCCTGCCGTCTGCAGAGGCCTCTGGGGCCCGCCCTCAGGGTTCTCATGTGGGCTCCGCCGGCACCGTGGGGAGGGCTGGTGCGCTGAGCCGCTGCGACTTAGTGTCACTTTAGACAACCGTGGAAACGTCCCTGGGCTCCCATAGGACAGCGATGGGGAAGCATGTTCTGTCTCTCAAGCCGCTGCCCCCCTCCCAAGGAAGAACTCAGGGAGGCTAAAGCCTGGAAGAGGCGCAGCTCCTGGGGGACGTGCACGGGCCGAGACCGAGAGCTCCTCGTCCCTCCTGAGTCACCAGGACAACCCCACAGGGGCCGGCTGCCTGCCAGCGCCACCTCTTTCTGGATAGACCCCGTGTTACTCATCATGGATCCCCAGACCGACCGTAGCCCGCCCGAGCAAAGTAATCCCAAACCCAACTTTACCAAGGCAGCCCTGACAGGGGGGTCTGGCCAGCCCCGGCCTCCTCGCTGGCTTCTGCGCCAAGTCAAGCACCCAACACTTGAGCACAGAACAGAGCCGAGCCTGAACCATGACCTCCCACTGACTTCTCAGAAAGCCCCTAGAAATCCAAGTGCACAGGCTGGGGCGTGAGTTCAAGCTGAGAACATGCGCCCCCTTGAGCTCTGCTGGGCAAAAACGTGGCAAGATTACATGGGTCCCGAGCTCGTCGGCTCAAACCCTAGGCTCTTTCCACGGCCCCGTGTCCACCCGGCCAGGAAGCCGACGCCAAGAAAAGATGAGATTCTTGTTCCAGAGACACTACGGAGAGGTGGGGCTGCAGACCCGGCCACGTGAAGACTGCAGGTGCAGGGTGCCACGTGACCTCAGTCCCACCCCCACCCCCAGGTGCTGCTCTGCCCACTCCGTGCACCTGGGTGCACCTGGCTGCCGGCGAGCAGCGCCTTCTGGCCAGAGTCCACTGAGTGCTCAGCCCACTTGACTTCAGAAAGTTCCTTCTGGAAGTGAGCGCACGTGGGTCAGCCCGAGCTTTCGTTACTCATCAGTTCGGGTTCTGCACCTGGCAGGCCCAGGGGTCCATTCTTGACCTTCTCCGCCACTACTGCGCCTTCTTGTCTGTGGATCCCTAAGTTGTCCTCCGGGGTCTTCTCCTGTCCATGCCTGTGTGTCACGCTCCTGCTCCTGTTTCTCAGGTAACCTGGCGCCTGACTCCTCCACCTAGGCTGGCCCCTCCCTCTCTCTTCTTCCAGACTGACTACAACTCAGAACTACAGCATCTCACCAAAATACCTGACATGGTAAGTTGTCTGAAATTTGTTTCAGAGTAACCTGGGGTTAGGGGTGGGCCTGGGGCAAGCGGGTAAGAAAACAGGTGAAACCAGGTTTTATGTTGGTCCATTTTCACACTGACGCTGAGCACACGGTTTCATAACAGTATTCTCTCTACCTCTGTGCGCGTTTGAAATTTTTCAGAAATCTTTCCTTCAAGTATTGCACAAGTATTGCTCAAAAACACATGAGTAATACTCCAGCCAGGAAGGATTAGTTTGAAGAAGCTAAGGGAGCACGTTCTGTATCATAATATTGTGCGGTGATCAATGAAAAATGTGTTTTCTTTATTTTAGAGCTGCCCAAATCTGTCGATTTGTGCTTTCTGAACCACCTATGCTAGTTCCCATTCTTGATTCCTGTGGCAGGTTCTTACCACTTTGTATCGGTGGTAGATTTAGTGCCAATGCGTAGCTTGTAATCACCCTGGAAAATATGATCTCCGTAGCTTTCCCGGTTTCCCTGCTACGAGCCAGTGGATCCCAGCGCTGCCCGTCAGCTTCTCTACTTGAGGCGACTCACAAATACTCTGAATACATCCTGGAAGTCCGAGTCTGAGTCACCGCTATGGATGCTGGACAGTGTCGAAAACCTGAGCATGACTGTCAAGGCAGCTTTGGGGTGCTGGGTGCGCTCAGCCCTTCAGTGTGGGAGGCTGGCTGGCTGGCGGTGATCAGACCAGCCGTTCATTGAGAGAAACAGAAAGTGGGGGCCATGGAAGTCTCAGGGCAGGAAAAAGGAAGCTTACTTTTTCTTTTTCACCTTTTTTTTGCCATAAAGATCTGCAAAAAGCAATGTGATGACACCGATCTGGAATTTGAAAGCCTTAATGATGGTGCAATAAAAAGCCCTCTTATCCATATCGTTGTCCCCAGGCAGGACAAGCTGGGAGGATGTAATGAATACAGAAGGAGATAATTGGATGTTAATAAAGAATTTATTTTCCTTCCACTGTGGCAAATTTCATTGACATCACACTTCACAAATAATCACCTTCAGCACTTCGGCAGATTGCTGTGAGTGAGCATGAATTTTTAAAATGCTACATTGTATATAGATACTTAATCCGTGCCAACTGTTTGATTTGCAATTGTTTAATAATTTGGGGATAAATTATATTTATCTCTGTTGTAAGCATAACCAATTTATCTTTGAAGTAGGTATATTTCAATTTGTTTTAGAAGTGATGACAATTCCATGATAAATAAGCTAGTAAGGCCCATAACACTTGCTTCATATAATTATACCTGCATGCTAAATAAAAACACTTCTTTCCCTCTGAGTTGTAAGATTCACCCTTTAGACAAGAGGAACGGCCCAGAACACATCCTGGACACACCCGGACAGCCACATGGGAAGGGAATTTACGAAACTGCTCCTGGACAGGAGCTGCAAGCCTGATGCTGCTAATTTGCCACCACGATGAATCACCCCAACTTCTCTCCTGCCACAAATTACTTAGAATAGACCCCGCCTCCAACAGAGACCCCTGATGGTAGATGCAGGTGGGAGAGAGCAGGCAGGTGACGCAGGATGGAAGAGCAGGACTATCTCGGGCAAGACAGGAGAGTAAGTCAGATACTAGTGAGGATGACAACCAAGGAGCTGAGCTGTCACTGCTCCAACTCACCGGACATGGCGTGGAATCGTCCCGGAAGGAACGCCAGAACGAACGTGAGGGCTTTGCCTGGATTGGCCGCGCAACCTTGAGCAAGTTGCCTGAGCTTCCTGAGTTAGTTTGCTCGCCTAGAAATCGCGGGTGATGGGGGATGCCCTATTTCCGAAAAACAGTGCTAAGATGTTTAAAGGAAATAATTTGTGTTGACACCAACACAGAACAGACACGTTTTAATTATATCTTTTCTTGTAATCATAGGAAAAAGGCATAAAATACAGAATGTAAGATTTTGTGTGATGAAGGACTTATGAGGAGGCTCAGTGTATACATGCCGCTGCTACTTTACATGGTATTAAAATATAATGAATCTACACGGGCAAAAAAAAAAAAAAAACAAGATTAGTTCTAAGGGGTTATTTTTGACTCAAGAAACTGGTGATGCTAAATTCCTGAAGACCAAGAACTCAATCCCACAACTGTTGCCCAAGTCAATCCCAAGCATGTAACAGGATGCTGCTAGTTTGGTCAGAAGAGAAAGTGACCATCTCCCAGGATGGTGGTGTCCAGTCTTGCTCTCGATAAACCAGTGGAAACAGCCAGGTTTTATCCTAATCCCCGGGAGCGATTTCTCCAGGACCAGGGAATGAAACTTTGTTCGATCTGGAACTTCTGTATAGAAAGATGATACTAGGAGGAGGGCAGTTGTTTTTTTAAATTATAATGACGTGATATGTATCTGTGTTTATATAACTAAAATCATCCCTTCACTAACTTAACCCCCGTCTGTTGATAATATTAATTATGGATTAATATTGTCCAAATTATGTGGATTTTGACCCTTCAGTAGAAGCTACTGAAGGTTCTCCAGTTCTAACAACAGCCTTTGTGGTAGGTGCCCCTATCGGCACCACTTTATGGGTGAGAACACTACATATCCCAATATTTCTAAATTACCATAATCTACCAAATTTAATGTTTAATATTAATGATTTGATAGACCTGGCAAGCTAAAAACACTGAAAAAGTAGACACCTACCATACATTGAAAATACCATGTTTCTGTCTCTAAGAATAAAATTTCTATTTTTCCCCCAGCAAGGAATGTTCCCTACTCAAATTAAAACATTCTTCACCTCATTCAAGCACCTAATTTAATCCAGCCAACAACTCCCATCTAAATCTGCTCAAATATGTTGAAACCAGTGGTCCCCCTGGGCATGAATTTGTCCCTCGGGAGACATGTGGTCCTGTCCAAGACTTTGTGGCCATCCTGCTGGGAGGCAGATGCGACGGGCATCTTGTGGCAGAGGCCAGGGCTGCTGATGTCCTTGAGTGGGCAGGACAGCCCCACCCGAGAACCCCCAGCCTGGGATGTCTGCTGTGCCAAAGCACGGAAGCTTTTGTGTGCGTGAAAAGTAAACTATTTTCATGTCATGCACGAGTTTCCTAATGACTGATGGATTGATCGACAGGATGGAAGGGTCCTGAGAAATATCTGGATTCTCCTAGACTCCCACATCACTAAACAGGTAAGGCAACAGAGTCATGAAATCTCATTGAAAGAGACCAAGATCGACTCCTGTCCCAGGTGGGGGATGAGGGGGGACATGACTTCTAACATTTGCCAGGCTAGTGAATGACCCCTCTCCCAGGAATCTGAGGTGCTGTAAGCCTGTGTGGATGGGGGAGCCCCAGTGTCAGCTCCTTCCCACTCTAACACAACAGCGTCTTCACAATTTAGGGCATACAAGGTTCATTCCCTGGAAGAAATGGATGAATGTCACAAAATAATGAATGCAAATAAAATTCTCAAGACCCAAAAGGAGAGGGAAGTTACAAAAAAAAAAAAAAAAGTGAGAAAAAAAAAGCAAAGAGGAAGTTCAGGCTGAATGGACAAGTGTGACAAGGCTTTGGGCCTGTGGAGGTGCTCACGGGGCCACACTGTCCTGCAGGTTCTGGTGACGCAGCAGAGAGGCAGTGACTGGAGAAGCACCTACAACTTTAAAAATGTGCAAAATGGCATGTACCCTCCCTGTGAAATGGAGATTTAGGAAAATCAAGATTACAGGGCCCTTATGGGGAGATAAAGCCACTTAATTAAATCCATGTTATTTCTGGAACATAAGAGATCAGAGGACTCCCGAGAGCCAAACGTACACCAAATACACATCCCATCACTTCCCACGGGTGCCTTCCCCTCCCACAGCCCGACCCCGAGTCCCTAGCGGAGAGATACCCCCACCTGTCCGTGTCCTGGCCCCCGTATCCGTGACTACGGATGGGAAACTGATGCTGCAGACAGAAGTGTGGTGGCCGATCAGTTAAGACGGGGGATTACCCTGTAAATTCAATGCATCACAGGGCACTTTCAACGTGAGTGCAGGAGGGAGGCAGGAGGGTCTGAGCCCACCAAGGAGGCTCCATGAGGAAACCAGAGGCCAGTGATGCCACTTTTGGCTTTGAAGGTGGATGAAGCCGAAAGCAATGGGGCGCGGGTGGCTGCGAGAACGCAGAAAGTCAGCATAGAGCTGCCAGACGGAACACAGTCCCCCCAGCACCCTGATTTTAGCCCCAGGAGACTCATGGTGAACTTCTGACCTCCAGACCAGTGAGACCACGTGTGTATGTGGTGTGAGCCAGTAAGAATGGTCCGTTCACAGCAGCTTAGGAAACCAAGGTCCTCCCTGCTTTAGCTTCGACAGCTTTCTAACAAGTTGTCACACGCGTAGAGGCCTAAAGCAACACCTGATTATTATCTCAAGGATCTCAAGGATCGGGGTCCAGACACGACTCCCTGGGCCCCATGTTCAGGACTGTCTAGCTGGAGGCACGCTTGCAGCAGTAGCTGCCATCTGTCTTCAGGCTCAGGACCCTGGGTCCTCTTCCCGGCTCACTCGTAGTTGGCCAAGTGCAGTTCCTAAGATTTCAGGCCGAGGCTCTCTGCTTTCTGGTGCCCGCCACAGCCTCTGCCATGGGGTCTCTCCACATCATGGGAATTTGCTTCCTCAAGGTCAACAGCAGGACAGCTGCTGCTGTTGGGAGTCCTTTGACAGGCTCCCAGGGTTAAGTCAAGTCTAGGTAGGCTAATCTCTTTGAATCAACTCATTCTGTTCTCAATCCCATCTGCAAAATCCTGCCCTGTACCCTAGATTCAACCCCACGTGAATCCTACTCTGCTCCCCAGTCCAGCCATACTCCTGAAGGAAATATCCACCAGGGGACGGAGTCCTGGGCACCATCTCAGAAACCGTCTCCCGCCCTCCATGGCCAGGAAAACCAGCCGCTTCCCCAGTTTGGCCTGCAACGAAATCCCCCAACACGACCAGCCAGTGAGCTTGACCATGCCCTGAACTGGCTCCTTCTCCCCAAGAACGTGCAGCCCCAGGCCTACGTGCCCCCCCCCCTCCAGGGAGGTCCCTACTTTGTTCTCCGGGCCGCCTCTCCCCATGACGAAGAGCACAAACCTCCCCTCACCTTTGTGGCCGTGGGGACTGGCACAGGAGGGAGCAGCACGCAGTTAATTACTCTGCACCTCGTTGCCCTTGACCCCTGGCTTTACTGAGCAGAGGCGCGTGAGGGTTTTCTCTGCACCAAATGAGTTTCCCGATTGAACACTCCAATTGCAAACGAAAGCACATTGTAATGAGTGCCTTGCAAGTCATCATTTTCAGTAGACGATAAAACAGTAGCTAATACAGAATTCTGAAAGAAATGAAGACTGACGAGGGGGAAGCGGAAGACCTTCGTTTTCATAATGTAAACTCACAGCCAGATTTGCTTGCCTGAAAAGTATCAACTTGGACACATCCTGAATGAATTATGCAGAGAAAGCAGCCACCGGGGAGTTAACATGAGCCAGCGAAAAAGGAAAGACCAGAATATAATTACTTCCAGGCCTTCGGTATGGCAGATCCGGCTGATTCAAATTCGACACTATTTATCAATTATTTTTAACTATCAGCAGCGATGGGTTTTCTGCCCTCATTTTCGAACTCCAACTGGTTCTTCGGGTAAAATTTTCAGGAAATCACAAATGGAACAGATTCCCCAGATCATGCAGCAGGGGCGACCTAGGGTGCTTTTATGTAAAATGAGGAACAGCCTTCTTGTTTGTTCTTGCAGTTTTTCAGCTGGGAGCAGCCAGCCTGCGAGCTCAGAACGGATACGCTTTAATAAATAGCTCTCCTGGTGCCAGCGCACCACACATTGCTTCAATTATCGTCCCATTGCAGCACGGGGGAGGCAGGGTCAGTCTTCACAGCCAGGTCCCACTCAGGAAATGCGAGGACAGCACAGGAAACGGGCACCCCCTCGCCAGCCAGACAAGCGCTGCCAGCAAGGGGCGGCGGGCCCAGAAAGCAACTTGCAAAGCCGTCCGCTCTAATAATAACAGCAAAGCAGAGGAAGGGAGAAGGCAGCATCTGCAGTTGTGCGCTAATCCTTCACGCCTCCACCACTTCTTAAGCCCTCCTTTAAACTACATCCTAAGTGCCTTCTGCATCCAGTCTCGGGAGCCTTCTGCTCTAGTAAAGACTTCTAGTACTTTCTACCCACAAAATGCCTGCATTCTGCGGTGCCACTGACCTACAAGAGGCTGTGCACGCCTGGAGCCACCCCAAGCATCATTCTGCACCGCGAACCCCCCAGACAGCCGCCTCCGTGAAGGAGCCAGAAGGGCCAAAAGTGCCAAGAGCTCATCCTCCCCAAAGAAGCATGGGATTAACAGGGAACTCCACGCTTAGCCTCTCAACATATTAACATCCAAATTAAACACATCCTTTAATTCAAACCATCATTCCCCCATTAGGGCCAGGAATTATGACTCTTAAAACCAGCCAGCTCGGTTCTTCTCCAAGCCAGCTGTCAACATCAGCCAGCAAGTCTCCCCCACAGCTGCTTTCTAAGCAAGAGCCATCTCTGCACCCGCTGTCCACAGGTGAGCAGTAGCACCCTCGGGAGCATGGAGGGCTGGCCCCAGGAGCACAAGGGAGGAGCACACGGTGGGAGGGGGGGTGGTTAGACCGGCCATCCACAGGAATGGCCACCCATGGACTCTGTTGGAGGCTGTTTCATGGGGAAAGGAAGAAATACTTTCAAAAAACATGAGTGCTCCCAAGAAAACAGACAGATCTGAAGCAAATCTTTATGGAGTGGCAGCAAATGGTATTTCTCTCTCTGCATAAAGCATCCAAGATCACAGGGAGTCGGTCCACCGTCTTAGCAAAATGCAGATGTTAAACGAAGGGGCTGCAGTTGCATCTGTGAGAGGGTCATCTGGAGTCACAGGAGACTCCTTAGGGCCCTGGATTTGGTAACGTACCTGTATGTGTGCGTTCCGTGGTGGTGGGCGACCCCCATCTGACTGTATAATAGAAGGGCAATAGAAAGTCAAGTGTTTGAGCCATTACAATGCTTAAAGAGTTGATTTTAAATATATGTGCGTGTGTATTTATTTATTTCCTGCCACTGTATTGATAGTTCCACTTTTCTCAGAATCTGGTGCCAGCTCCATGCCCTTTTCTTGATCTCCAGCCCAATATAGTAATGAGTTTCAGCCATCTTTCTCTGGTGCGTGATCGAGTGCTCACAAACTACTTAGGGGAGTGGAGCAGACATTTGGGTCCCTCCTCAGCTCCCCATGCCGACTGCCCCTCCACAGTGGCCACAGAAAGACAAGATCTTCTTGTGTCTGCCTCCTGATCACAGCTAATAAGACCAGGGCTGGACGGTTCCCCGTGGCAGCCTCCGTAAGCCATTCCCGAGTCAATGCTTTGCTTCATTTGCTCATCTGCTCATATTCTAGCTCCTCTTCTCTCTTCCACACACATACATAAAGCCGGTCGGCAGAGAAAGAGACCCATGTGACAAGACATGGGCCACTGAGCTCTGGCGGTTCCCTCCTGCCCCCGGCGCTGTGGTCACTCCCGGGCCTCCAGGCTTGAACTCACGCCCCTACTGTAGCTGCCATCAAAACTCTCACCCCAGTCTCAGCCACTGCACTTGGGCTCCATGGTCTCTGTGCAAAAGGAAGATCACAGCCTTGTGGCCACCGGCAACCAATGCAAAATAGTTAGTGCCGTTCCTAGTCCCCTTCCACTGTCTTCCATCCAAAGACACAGGCGCAAACACACCTGCACACGCAGGCGTAAGATGAACAAGGACCGTCATTTCATATTAACAAAGACATCAACACCATCTGAAAAATGCCATCTGTATCAACGCTTGCTAAGGTTAATCAAGTATCTGCTAAGAGGGTTAACAGTCAGCCAAAGTATCAAATGCTATTTTTAAGAATCTCACAAATACACTCAATAGTACTCAATTCAAACAGACGCCACACTTCAGTTCTTTCATACATATGTAATTAGTATAGCCCCAATTGCTTTCTACACTGCAATTATTTGTAGATAGATAAATAAAACTAGGAGTTTTCCCCAAATGCAAATAAATAATACATCAAACATCAGCAATTTTATAATTTCACCCATCATAAAGATTTCTAACTTACATACCTTTAAAATTTTTTAGACTTAAAAAAAATATCCATTTTCTAAGTGTGTTTACACTTGTAAAGGGATTGGCAGCGACAGCCAGTAGGCAACCTGACCACTGCTACCTTTGTTATAAATAAAGTTTTACTGGAACAACAGCCATCTCCATTCACTTATATATTGTCTGAGGCTGGTGTGTCCAGAGGCAGTCGAGAGGCCCCTGACAGCACAAACTCACAACCACTGTAAGGAAAAATGTGCCACCCTTTGCTCTAATCAAGTAAGTCAAAGCACTGTGAGAATCCTTCCTCAAGTCCTAATTAAAACACTTAAAACATTGTCACAATCGAGTTCAATGAAAAGAAAGCAGATTCTTCACATCTCATGTCCCACCAAAACCACTGACACATTTAAAACAAACACGTGACGCTGGCGGTGTTCTCACACAGAATTCAAAGTGGGAAAATGGTGAACTCTATTTCTAGGTTACTTTATGAATCGAGGGTCCTATAACAAACACGCAAGGCCATCGCCCAGGACAGCCGAGGAAGCCGAAGCAGAGGCCAGCGGGCAGGACACAGGAGTGGAAGGAAACTCCAGGGGCTTCTGCAGGGTCCAGACGGACAGTGGGGGCAGCCTGGGGCCACAGAGAGCCTGGGCGACAGCAGAGGCCACTGGTCCAGAGCCAAAGCCAGGCCGAGCTGACGCTGTGGGGCAAGGGGAGGGACAGCTGCCCCGGCCTCCGCCGGTCTCCGCTCCCCCTACCCCCCACTCCAGTCTGCAGCCCCCACCATAGAGCCGGGAGCAGGGTCCATGCCAGAGGGCAGAGGACGCCGGAGGTGGCCTTCGTGGACAGGGCAGGAGGAAATAAACGTGAGCCAGTCTCCCAGTGTTTATATTTCTCAGCAAATACAGTCACATGAATAAAACTCATTTTTTAAAATCAGGGTAAAGAAAACACACTTTTATCAAAAAAACATTTGCTTGATAAAGTGGCTGCACCAAGACAGTCCTGTAAGATCACAGTGAACATGGCGGCGGTAAATTCACGGGTAAGCAGACCTTTGAACCGGGTCTAATACATCTCTCTGAGGCCCGAGAAGAGCAGGAGGAAGAAATGGGACAAATGAAAAGCAGTAAGCACGGACCCACGTGCTCCAAAAACTACACTTAAATAAAATGATTTTTTGCTGGAAAAAAAGAATGCTAACTGCTGTGATTTTGTAATTAATTCTTTCTTTTTTTTTAATTTATTTATGCATAGAAGAACTGGGGTACAGGCCAGAGGTGTGAGGGTGAGAGGATTCCCCAGACAGAGTGGGAAGCAGAACAGGCAGATCCACTGAAATCCACCGGGACGGGAGCAGCGGGGAGACAGGAGAGGTCTGCTGCGCCATGTGGCCGGGGATCAAACTCAGGCCGCATGGGTGATAGCCCTGAGACTTAACCCCCAGGCCACCAGGAAGGCCTGCACTTAATTGTTTAAGCTTGCTGGAGACCAAAAGTGGGCTCACAAAAGTTGCACTATGACTGTCACTATTTCCCTAAATATTTTGCTTATATACAGCCTTATCAATAAGATACTTGGCATTTACTCCCTATTAATTTCATTTCCTCATTTATATACAACATATACGTACAACTATGCATGTTTATATCTATGTTTTAATTGCAATGCACATATTTTAAAAGAATGACATAAAGATAAGATGAAATACATGGTAAAATAGATGTTACGTACATTCTGATTGAACAATTGTTCTTTAAAATTTAATAAAGTATGATATAGTGATAGAGTAATTTTCAACTGTTCAGAAAGTCTGTTTTTGCATTCACTTTATCTTGATTTTTAGGTTAAAACTAAACATTTCAAACATGCAAATCCAATTGTAGCATGATGAACTTTGGCATCTGTGGTTTTCAGTCCCATCCAAGCAGATGATTTGTGGTGGAAGTTTGTTTGCTTCATCCATTTCCATCCTCGCTGATGTAAAGATCTTTAGCTTGGAAAGTCAACTAAAAAATTTAAAATGAGTACAAGACACACGATACCCTACAGTTGCAAATTTTATAATCTAGTTAAAAGAGATGCAAACAATTTGTAAAGGATTTTATAAATCTTCAGTCTAAGGTGATGATGTTAATGTCACCTTACACTGTTTTCAGCAATAAATTCAGAAGCATTTTGAAGGGTCCGATTTAAGAAGTATGTTTCCACTGCAGGGATTGTTTTGAAAAGCAGATTGTCTCAGTCATTCTTGAAATGAAAAGATTCTATTTTTCCCTAAAGTATCCACTATTTACTAAAAATCAGAGGCAGCTTAGTAAATTTGGATTTCCTGTCTTTTAAAACAGTGGGTAGAAACAACAAAGGCCAGGGAGACAGACAGACAGACATTCCTGCACGTCGTGTGTACACACACCCGTCTGCTCAGTTCCATGACTGTGATGTTAAATGAATGAATACACAGCTCCTTCATGTGCTGCCTCCCAACACCCGCAGAACCACGGTGCGGGCACCCCGCCCCATCACGACATTACACAGGCTCCTGCCACATTAAATAACACAACGCAGAGGCCCCTTCACGGCACCTGGAGCCCAAATCCTCCCCACTGCCCGAGAGTCCCCCAGGACACCCTCCAGCTGCGTCCCCAGGGGGGCTCTGTGAGCTGGCCAGGGCACCGACACCACCTGTGTATTAATATTTATAATTTCTACATTGCTCACGTACACTAAAAATAACAGAAATTCTTGTACTTTCTTGCCACTCACTTTAAAGTCACTGTTTTTGACTCCGGACTCTGTGTCAGACTCACCTCCAGGTGTTCGTTAAGAATGAAGCCTCCTGGTCTGTGGGGCCAGAATCTACAGGAGGGGGTGTCACGGGACATGGGCTTCCACAAGCTCCCAGGGGACCCCACCGATTCACCCTCCACAGGCCCTTCTGCAACATGATGGTAGGGCCTGCCCTCACCGTCCCTGTCCCCCCAACTGTCCCTGTCTACCCTGACAGTCCCTGTCCCCCTATTGATCACCCCTATCCCCCCTCTCCATCCCTGTTCCCCCTGACCGTCCCTGTCTGTCTCTCCCTGCCCTGCACTCTGCTATCTACTCGCCTATCACAGGCTGGCAATTAACTGGAGCATCTGAGAGCCTGGGACAGCATCATGGCTCTAGCATTAGCTCTCCAGGAGCACCGACCTTGTCTGTCAGCTGGAACCTGAGCTTCTAGTGAGTGCTCAGGGCCTCTCCCTCCTGGCAGCGCACAGTGCAAATAGCCAGTAGCTGGTGTCTATTGTCAATAGGATTTAGCTCGTAGTTTCCATTTCTTGAAAACTTGAAATGAAAGACTCAGAGCCAACCAGGTAATTGCTTCCAACTGAGAAAACGTCTTCATTAAACAGCTTCTACTTTTTTTTTTTTTTTTAAGATTTATTTATTTATTTATTTACACAAGCACTGGGTACAGCCAGAAGCGCGGGAGGGTGAGAGGATTCGCCAGAGCCAGAGCGGGGAGCAGAGCAGGCAGAAGGACCAAAGTACACCGCTGAGGGGAGCAGCGGGCGGCAGGAGAGGTCTGCGCGCCATGTGGGACCCTCACCTGGCGGCCGGGGATCAAGCCGGTGCTGCAGAGGCTGCGGGCAGCCTGGCAACCCAGCGCTCAACCGCTGCGCCACCGGGGAGGCCCCAGCTTCTACTTCTTAAGGGTTCACAAAATCGTCCTCCCACCTCCCCCTCCAGCGGCACGGGAAAAATAAACTTTCTCTGATTGTAAATGGCAAGAGAAAGCTCTCACCAGGGAAACAAACACTTGAAATTTTGAACATGGAGTCGCCAACATTCCAACTGCTTTACCCTCATTCTCTGGACAAGCGGAAACTGGCTCCTTCAGCAATTACAACAACAAACCTAATGCAGCCACGACCCCCCACGGCTCTGCTCTCCCTCCACGACGCACGCACTGATACAACGCTTCCTCTCTTGTGGCCTCTCTTCTGGACTCTTTGCTTTATCTAATTTATTTTTTCACTTTTCCTCCAAAATTTAGTTTTCCTTGGATCAAGTACTGATTTTCCCTATGCCAAGGCGAGCCCTACGACACCCAGGATTGGGAGCTGATAAACTGATGACCCATGTTGGTAAATGATATACAGGTGGAGGAGGAGGGAATATTGACTTTTTTGTGCAAAATTCCATAAATAGTTGAAAGAGCGATCAGTGGATGCCGCGCCACCATGCAAGGCCATGAGGGTCAAAGCAGATGTCTGTCTTCCATCCGCACAACACACCCGGATCCCCAGCTCTCCCTGCTTCTCCCCAGCACCCCTGTGCTGGATGTGGGTTTTCACGGCCCACACTGGCTCCAATCCTCCAAAGGATGGCCGACTCCAGGGCTCTTGTTTCCAGGGCTCACATTTGCGCAGAGAACCCCAAGACCCGAAGTCCTTGCTCCATCGGTGTGGAGAGGATTTGGGAGTTTTCGTCTTCACAAGCCTATTCCAGTGACTCTGAGGATCTCACAAAGTCTGGAGCCACTATGATAAAAAGCCAGTGAGCCGCCTCTTCTAAATGCCTTTTGTCATACTCTTTCCACTGCAAAAGGCAGGGCAGAGAAATAAGCATCCCTTTATGAGCGAGGATTTCTGGTTTTTAGAATTAAGTGAAGAAAGAAAGAGATGAGAGACCAAATAATTCAGTTAAGTGTCTGGCTTTTAGACTGCTGGTACCGTGGAATGATTCAGGGGGCCTGTGGAAGTTAGAGGGGAACAGAGTGGTGATGGGGAAGGGGGAGACATTATAAAATAATGTCTCATTGTTGACTCTGATCCCCATTATATCAAGAAGAGTCAGGAAAACTGAACCTCTCTTTGTCGTTAAGTATCTTCTGGCTAGAAATCAATCACTGTAGGCATCAAACATCACTCAGTGCTTCCTTTGATTCTCTGTAGAAAATACGATTCTCTCTATTTGCCAAATAACAACTCTGATCAACCAGCCAGGAAAACAGATGATTGCTATAAACCAAAAGGTATTTTAAAGTGATGAATGATAATTAAGGACTTAAAACTTCAAATGCTACCATGCTCATTTAAAATGGGGTCTGCCATTGGAGCAAGGAAATAGAGACTTAAATTCTACGTGAGGAAGGAGGAGTCTAAAGACATCAGTTATTTTAGAAGGTGAGAAAAATGTCATAACTAAATGTGTCAGTAATTAAGGTATAATTAATATACTACTAATGCATGCATTTATCCATTCTTAGAGTTGATCTATGAATCTTCAGATATATTGGATATATTTAAATAGCTGTGACAACTGACATTTATCAAAAACTGGTAAAACAGATTTCTTTTAAAAGAGCTAAATGTGATAGATTTATACAGCGCTCTCTGCTAGCATCAAACTGAGTGTGTATGATGTAACATGCTCTATTACTATGAAACGCACATTTTTCATGAAAATGGAAAAGTCTCCGTGTTCTCTTTGACTCATTGTACTTTCCATGAATGTATTTCTTAACAATTAATGTACTGTAGGGTAAAGAAAATGTCAGGCTTTTCTGCCCTCCCGCCATCAGGATAGATGATGGATCCCTGCGGTCCTGAATGCATGCCTGATGGCGGCCCCTGGAGTAGGGTGTGGGCAGAGGTAGATGGGATTCACCTGGGCTGAGACTGGGCTTTTAAGGTCAGCATCATGAGGATGCCAGTAGAAGCCGAGAGAGAAGCAAAGAAGCAGGAGCAGAGAACGCCAGAGAGCCCAGAGAGAGTGAAGATTTGCTGGGGGCTGGGAGGCCTGTCAGCCTCCCGGCCCCCCAGCCTGCCATATGCCTGGTGAACCCCAATAAAAGACCTTCAAAGCCCCTGAGGGCTCTGACTCCTCCTTTACCCGGTGTGCATGGGATCAGAAAACCTGCACCGTGTCCATTCCTGACCCTTACATGTTCCTTATCAGACAAAGTTCACTCTCACTTTCAATGTTATGGGGAAAAAAACAACTAATCATTTGGGGTCTAAAAATGTGACTTATAAGCTAATAAGAGTAAAAAAAAATAAGCAAAATCTACAAGATGATATCAACGTCGTCATAAGACATGAACTCATTTCACCAGCAATTTACTTGAGCCCATGCCGCGTACACAAGAGGCTTTGCTGAAATTCAGTCGCTCTTTTCTCCTCTTTCCCATCTCCTTCTTCTTCTCAAGCCACTGCTCCCGGGTCAAGCATCTTTCCTTGTGTGTACGAATCCTTCCTATGTCCTTGACCATGAGCAATGAGTTTAAGATTATGTACATTTGCTTCAATCACGCTTCAAAACGTTAAGGTCATTTTAATCATGATCTTCCCTGGGAAAAACATCACTTATTATTGGAACTATGCTTTTGTTCATACATGTAAGGCTAATAAAAAAGCCATCAAAGTAAAATCTCCATTTACCAAAGGAAATAAATTACAAACTCCTTTCTGACTCAGGGAACACATTTACATTTATGGTTTCTTGAAGTTCCATCTTATACACAAGTTGACAAATGTTATCATGTGCTTGGTTGGCTCTCATGCCTAATTTTTTTTTAAAAATTATTATTTTGGGCCTCCCTGGTGGCGCAGCGCTTGAGCTCTGGGCTGCGAAGCTGCCCGCAGCCTCTGCAGCGCTGGTTCGATCCCCGGCCACTAGCAAGGGCCCCACAGGGCACGCAGATCTCTCCTGCCACACCTGCTGCTCCCCTCAGCAGTGTATTTTGGTCTTTCTGCTTGTTCTGTTCCCCACTCTGGTGAATTCTCTCACCCTCCCGCACTTCTGACTGTATCCAGTGCTTGTATAAATAAATAAATAAAGCAATAAAAAATATATAAATAAGTAAATAAATAAATAAATATTACATTTTATGGTTTTTAATCTCAAGTTTAATTTGACTTCTTGGTTTAGTCTCTAATTATAAAAAGGAATCTGCTGTTTAGAAAGTCTTGGGACAAATAAAAACCTCACACAGGTGAGGTGGCTATTGCAGTGAACCCTAATCTAGAATGACAGGTGAACTTATAAAAAGGGGAAACGTGGACACAGAGACAGAGACGCGGAGGGAAGACTGTGTGAGGACAAGGGAGACGATGACCATGAGCAGCGGGGGTGTGATGTCCAGCCCCCATGGAGCTTCAAGGATTGGGACAGGCACGGAAGCTGGAAGAAGAGGCAGGGGAACCCTCCCCTCGAGCCAGGTGACAACACAGTGCTCTCCACACCTAGATTTTGGGTTTCTGACCTGATCTGTAAGCCAACAAACTCCCATCGTTTTAAACCACTCATTTTTTACCACTCAGTCTCAGCAGCCCCAGAAAACTAATACAGACAGCTGGAATAAACACACGACAGCCTAATCTTTTACAACTGTTTTGAACAGTTCTTATCTAAACAAACAAAAACATACAAATAATAAAAAAATAGCTCTCTAGTTTCACATCCTAGTGCTGTGCTGATTCCATCTTTTAAAGAACATTCACTGTGAGGTGTGTTCCCTGTTTAGTATTAAATTCACCACCAAGTATTTAAAGGAAAATCTCTGAGTCAGGTTCTCCCTCCAGACTGTGACTGTAGCTAATATTTTTGCAGCTTTAAATCACCGAGTGGCATCACTGGTGAAGAAGGATGGTGACATTCAGACACGTCCAAGAGGCCCCCGGTGGTGTGATTGCCAAGCCATCATCACAATGGTTCGGTAATGAGCCCTCGCTTCCGACCACTGTAGGGGGGAGTCATTAGCTTAAGAAAAATCTTCCCTCATGGCGCTGCTGGGAGCTGGGATCCCCCCAGTTAGCCATTTGGACAGGGGTGATAAACCAAGCACACAGTCTACTGGCCATTAAAGGCTCAGAGCTAGATCTGCTGCACCCCCTGTATTAACAAAATATTGACGGTGAGCGTAACAGCAGGAGAAGGAGACACTCGTAGCAACTGTGACATGTGAGCTCGGAGGTGTAGAAGCTGAAAGAGCCCATGAAAACCACCTGTCTACCTGTGTAATCCAGACAGGATGCGGGAAGACCTTCAAGTGGGGCAGGGACGGCCGGGCATGGACAGGGCGATTAGGATAATACTTGACAGGAGCTGATGAGGGGGAGTGGAGACAACCGTGGTGGGAACCAGGGCGGGGACAGCCCATGGAGAGCCAGGGGAGAGTTCGATTCACTGGGCGGACACCGGGCCACCCCCCGGGGAGGCTGATAAGTGACTAATCAATGTCCAGCCTGCCCTGGGACTTTCTCAGAATTGACCTTGATTCTTACCAGTTTCCTGTCTTCTGTAAAGCAGACCTGGCACTGGTATCGGCTTAGCTTGAATTCTTTCTGATGGACAGAGCGGCCTGGCTTCAATGTGACTTCCACATGAGGCTTTCAAGATGTGTGTTCACAGGCCCGGTGTGCTGCTCGTGAGCTGAGTGGCTTCCTCGAGCAGTGGTCACTTTAAACATCAGAAAGCCACACTCAGTACCTGTGCAGGACCCGCAGTCTGCAGCAGCCTCTTCTCACCCAGGAGACCAGCTTCGGCGGCACATTCACCAGCCTCGGGCGACTCAATGCAGTGGGCACCAGATTCCAATCTGCCTGGAGAAGTTTCCACACAAAGCGCCGGCAGAAGTCAAGTCCTTTAACCAAGCCCTTAGGACTGTCTTGGGATAAATGATAGAAGCTCAACTCCATTTAGTTTAAAACAAAACAAAAGTTTTAAAATCTTCTATAACTGGAAAGACCAGATCGAAGCCCAGACTAAACCAGGTGTTCAAAGGACGTGACACGCTTCAGGCACCCAGCCCGGTTGCCGTGGCCTCCACTGGGGCGTCTTCTTGGGAAGACACCCCGTGGTGACAAAAGGTGTCAGGACCTCACAACTGCTGCCATCCTGCGAGCTCATGACTACAAAGCAGAGAGATTGCCCTGCTTCTCTCCAGGCGTATTTCAAAATCCTTAAAGGTCACTAACTAGCTGCACTGGCATCACTGGCAGAATCCAGGGCCAAGGAGGTAGGTGAGCTTCTGGGGACCCAGCCTGGCCGTGACACCCAGAAACAAAGGTCACAGGACTTGCTTCCTGTGGCTGCTGGAATGAACTGCTGTAAACACGGGGACTTAAATCGTACCTTTGTATTTCCTCTCAGTACTGCGACGGGGAGCCGGCACTGGCATCATGGGGCCCACCTCCAAGTGCGAAGCCCGGCTCCCTCCCGAGGATCGTCCAGGGGCCCCTTCTGACCTCCTGCAGTCCGGTGCTGCTGCACACCCTGCGGCCGCCTCCCCCACTACAGGCCAGCCTCTCCAGGCCACTGGCTGCCCCAGCTCCGCCTGGACACCTCGCTGCCTGTGTGCTGTGCTGTCCCCACCTCCCTTGAAAGGACGCATTCAGGGCCCTCCGTGGTGGCACTAGGGGTTAAGTCTCAGCACTATGAAGCTATCTGCAGCCTCTGCAGCATGAGTTCAATCCCCAGCCAGAGAGCTACCCCCATGGCGCAGCAGACCTCTCCTGTCTCCCCACTGCTCCCCTCAGCAGTGTGTTTCAGTCAATCTACCTGTTCTGCCCCCCACTGTCTGGTGAATCCTCTCACCCCCGCACCTCTGGCCTGTCCCCCAGCTCTTATATGCATAAATAAATCTTTAAAAAAAAAAAAGTACACTTTCACTGTCCACCTGTATCTCCAGGACAAGAGGCTAAAGATTTTGAATCCCATTTTTGCTATCAAAGGCAACATTCACAGGTTTCACGGAATCTCTGGGGGGAGGCACTTTAGATTTCCAGCCTCCCACACCTCCAGAATCACGGAGAGACGGGTTCGGTCAGCCCAGAGGAAAATGAGCGAGCCAGCATGTCAGATGCGCCGTCCAGACCAAGCGAGAGCTTGCTCTATCGGCCCGGCTGCTGCTTCGCTGAGTAAAACTAAGTCGATACACAGTGAACCATCATGTACATCAAACTCAGCCTCACACCTGCTTGACCTCTGTGGTGGGGATGGGGCCTCCAGGGTGGACACAGTGGCTACATTTCATTCAGGTGCCCCTGCTCATGAGCCTGGCTCATGCTCGGCTGTCCCCCAAGAACAGTCACCACGACTGTCCCAGAGCATCGAAGCTGCCTTGACCAGCACCAGCCGCACAGCTGCAGCAACCCCAAAGTCTGACCGTGCTGGTGGCGGACACAAAGACGCGTCTCCCATCCCATCAGCCTTCTTCTCCGCCTCCGCCAGGGCCCACGCCAAGAGGAAGACAGAGGGACCCTCCACAGACCCGCTATGATGTGGCCAGGGGATTTGAAATTACGTTCAAAATTGAGTCTGGGTTTTTTTCCTTAGCGAGTCTATTGAAACTTATGAGCTCTTGCTGGTACTAAAACTAACATATATATTTGCAGATAATTTGGAAAATATTCTCATGACAATAAAGTCAAAAAAGAAAATTTTAACTTCCCAACATATAGACACGATCACTGGGTGATTTACTTATTTCAAGAACTCAATTTAAATGGAAAAGGATAAAGAACTTGAGGTCAAATCAAAGACATTTTAAACTTCATAATTCTTCACCATATGTGCAAGCACCTAAGGGGTTCCTAATGTTACCAACAAATTAAAAAAGTTTTAAGCATATAGAGAATGAGGTCATGAATGTTTATTTTTCAACCATGTGGTCTTTTATAAAACAGGTTTATGCTTTGAGGTAGCAAGACTTAAATCAGTTATTTAAGATAAGAAGAAACAAAGAATAATCCTTGACAATGAAGCAGTTTAACAAAATGTTTATAAAACATTCTGAAAAAGAACAAATTGTGAAATACCGACTTGCTTTTAGCATGATCTTCAAAGAAACACAGAAAGGAGATTGGCACAATTAATCAAGCCACATCTCCCATCCATAAGACACAAGTCACTTCTTGGAGAAAATCATCATAAACATTATGAAAATTGATTGTATCATAATGGCAATAAATCCTAAGAAACTATATACAAAGACTGTAATCTGGATGTTCCACCCAAATATGTCACCTTCACTTTATTATACTTCAAACCAGCCCATTTGTTTTATATTTGCAGCAATTTTTCTTGTGCATTTATTATTTTACTTTGTTTCCCCTTGAATTTCTAATTGACTTTCCACTTTTTCTTCTGATAAAAGTACTCTTCATGTAATTAACCACTTTCCAGTTGTTAACCTTGTGATTTGGATTAACAAAAACGTATTTTCTTTTAGGAGGCATTTTTATGGAATCTAATTTCCTTTTGCATAATTTTTGATGAATCGCCTATAAGAGATATCCTGTTTTTGTTTCTATGAATTCTTCCTTGAGTTCTGTTCTCTCTTTTCCATGCCAGTCTCATGTTTTATGGATACAACATATGAATACATGAATATATATTCCCTAAAGTTAAGCATGCACTTAACTTACAAGGAGATCCACAGGCCTTACCACGCAGACTAGAGCAAGCCCTTCACCCTGTGGCCCACGTACTGTTTGTTCAAAATGAGAACTTTCAGTTCTTTGATTGGCCTATTTTGGCATCTATCTCCAAATCTCTAAGTGATACAGATTTACTGCTGTTTCGAGATGTTTTTGCAGTTAAAAATATCATCTGCTGGCCCCTTTTTTATCTTCTCCCTCTCCCCAACAGTCACATGCTCCCTCCTGTCCCCACTGCCAAAGTAGCGCCTGGTCATGGATGTGACTGTGTCCTCAGGGTGACACGTCTATGATTTTGCCAAAGTGACTCACAGATGCGCCATCCAACATGGCGCTTCTCAAAACAACTTTGCTTCTGTTGAAGATAATAATGGTCTTGTCTTCGCCCGCTCAGGCAGCTATAACAGAATACCATAAACCGGGGGGCTGATTCAGAAATGCGCTGCTCACAGTTCTGGAGTTTGGGGGTGAAGCTGAAGGAGCCAGAGGGCCTGGTGTCAGCAAGCCCACCTGCTGGGGCAGCTTGTGGTCTCTGCTGTCAGCTCACGTGGTGGAAGGGTCAGCTCTCTGGACCTCTTCACAACACTGCTGTTCCCACTCGCCTCCCAAAGGTTCTACCTCCTAAGACGGCCACTTGGGGTTAAGCTCTAAAATACGGTGTGTGGTCGGGGGGCATGGACATCCACTCTAGAACAGGCCTCTGTTTCTTTTGCTATGTGCTCAGTACAGAATTTTCCCCTATGCCCAAGCGCAGTCTACATTGGCTCCTAATATATGTAGGCACTTTAGCTATTGCATTATTTATATTGCTGTAAAGACAGCTTTGGAAACTCCTTCCCCACTCCAAGCTGCTCCCCAGGCCTAGCGCACGTCTCTGCCCAATGAAGTCTTTTCTTCTCCACCCAGGGCACATGGCTCTCCCAATTTCTTATGCTGGAGCCTCTGTTTTGAGGACAGTGTGTCACCACGTGCTGTTCACCTACAGCCCTTCATTTACCATCTCTCAGCACTTTGATTTTCAGAAGGACTTACCAAGTTCATTATTTCACTTGCCATTGCCATTGTCGATTTTGATCATATATTTGAATAATAATCAATGAAGATCTTTTTAATGAACAGAATATCTCTCCTTGTTTCATTAATGCAACGTCATCTCTCAGAAGTATTACGGTAATTTATTGTCTCTTTCCTCCAAGTTTCTTGTTCAGTTTGTTCTGCTGTGTTTCACATGTGGGAGCTGTAAAGAAAGCTAGAGCTGGCATGTGATTGCCTTGTAGACTGGTGATCACAAGTGTTCAAGCTGCCTGCCATATTTTCCACCTGAATAGCTACAAGAGTTTCCTGAATCTCCCTGAACATAATATTTGGAATTTCGTTAATATCCCCATGCTCAGGCAAGCCCTGTTCCATCTGAATAGGTTGTGGTTTGTTAACTGGCTTTGACCTTCTCGTTTTGGGTTCTCATTCCTTTGTCTTCCTGTCTTCCCAGCTTCCCAGATTAAGGATGATTCCTAGCCTTCAAACACTCTTTCAATTTAGGGTCCACATATGGCTCATGTCTAAGATTCATAGACAGTCCTCTTCCATGCCTTTGTGGCCATGTGAGTGTTGTTTTTGGGGCAGAGAAGATAAGTGTCTGGATTCTAGCCACATTACTCAACCAGAAACAAATGCTATGCTTTCAGACTACTTGGGATTTCAATGGCTCTTTATTCAAATTAAGATTACAAGTTTTTTGGCAAAAAACTTTATGAGGTCTTTGGACTGAACATATTAACACAACGTCATATACATTCATAACAACTTTTGTTTTTAACTAAGGAGACTACTTCTAAAGGGCCCTTCCAGGTGGGCATCTTGCCTCTGTGCCTTCAGGAAAACATGTAAACAACAGCAGAAGCTTCGAGGGAGCTCAAAGGTCTACACTCTACAATCGATCCATATAAAACCAGAGCAGATATGTCCTCTCTTTTGTAGGAGGCGGAAGAGTCCCCAAGTCTGTGAGAACTGATAAAACAGATTAAATATTCTGACCTTCTGGCTTCTAAGCCAGAAAGAAAATGATGATTTCACTTGTAGCAGGAATGTAGGGGAACCAAATAAGGGATCATGAAAAAAAGTATAATAAATTAAAAAACAAAATTAACAGGCAACTATAAATCAGAGACATCCTGCAGAGGAGCAGGAGGGGAGGGATCAAAACAAGGCCAGGAAGAGCTCAAGGGACTGTGGCGATGGCGCACGGGTGACCTGGTGGGGGGCATTTTACAGGGACTGCACCAGAGAGGAGAAAGCATGCATTGAACAAAAAGGAAGAATGATGTAAAATATATATTAAAGTAAGAAAAATAAATATTGTGGCATAATGAGGAAGAAACAGCTGCACTATCTAAAAGGTCAACCGTGAGAAAACAGGGAAAGGAAGAGGGAAAGACAGTCTCCCTCTGTCTCCCTCACGGCTTTACCCCGCAGTGCTCCATGCAACTCCATCACACTCGCGAAGTAAGCAAAGAATGACCAATGGCTTATCTGGTAGAGAACCACAAAATCAAGGGGTTCAGTCCATTCAATCTGGAGAGTGGCAGGCCAATGTGACTCACAATTTTTCATTTATCTCTCATTTGCTACTCATTTCCCTTGGCCCCGAGGGAACTGGGAGGTGTCAGCTTCTAGAATACACAATCTCCCAGCACATAAGAGCTCCATTACTTACATTTGAAACAAAGGGTGTTCCTGGTACATGGGCCTATTTATTTGTGACAGAACTCGGGGAGAGGCACACAAATTGGGACGATAACGCAGGACAGAGAATGCCGAGCATGCCCGGGAGTTGTCAGGATCGGGCGCTTCTGAAACAGAAGCACCATGCATTTGAGATAAGTGCCATGGGCCGCTCCGTTCATCCAGCAGCCTGTCAGTCTCAGAGGGTGTTGGCTGGGACTCAGAGAAACTTCTGGTCTCTGTTTCATGAAACTAAATGATACACATGATGAAGAAAAATTTCTATTCTAATCCTCAACGTTGCCTCTGAGGCTGCAAGGGAGGCATCAATTCAGACACGCATAAGGCACCCGTGACACACTTAGGCACGCACAGCACAGCAGGGAGCATTTGATGCTAAAGCATGTGTCACGTCTATTTTTTTTTTCGAAGACAATAAAACACTTCACTTCTTTGGGTGGTGGGGACACTGCTCACTCAGGCTCCAGATCATCAAGACTAGAATGCACAGGCAGTGGGCGCGACCAGGGCGCTCCCCACGACACCCTCCTCTGGTGTCCCGGCGCCTGCTGCAGGCTCCCAGCTGCTCCGTCCACTGGAGAATGCCTTCTTGCTGACGACAGACACCTCGTCAGGAGATTATATCAACATACTCTCCAAACTCCAAACTCTGTAGCTAACAGCTAATGGACAAGAGGGAGTTGGTATAAATCATCATGCCCTTTGCCTCGGAGGGCACCAGCTGGGCTCCCTAGGATGCTCCACACGTCCCTTGGGGTCAGGCTGATGCTTGACTCCAGCCTCAAGTAAATCCCAGCCTGCTCCTTTCTCTGCGCTGGCCTCACCCCCACCTGCCTCGAGCATGCCTTCCAGAAAGTGCAAGCAGCTGGGTCCCTGTCTCAGGCTTCCAGGAAGCTGAGCTAAAACTCGGGTACTAATTATAATATAAATTAACACTCATGTTCCCTGCAAGCCGGTCGCCGGTGGTACATGGCAGCCAGCACCAGCGCGTACAGTGAAACAGGGTGACACAGGACACAGGGTGGTGACTACGAGAATGTTCTCTGAGCCCCCCACATGCCCCGCCCCCGGCTCCCGCGGGCTCACATACCAGCCGGTGATCTTGGTTAAATCCCCTAAGTCCCCCAGCTTCAGCAACTCCAACCCCTCATCTATGAAATACTGAAAGTAATCCCCAAGCTTAGTGCTGCTGCGACAACAAGGAGGAGTGGACGCCTGGGAAGGGCTGAGCACGGCTGGAGGGGCAGTAGGCGCTGGCAGATGAGGGGGTAACAGTGGTCTCAGATGAGCATGATGCCAAGTTTCCCAAAACGGGAAAGTTTTTCCTTGGAAAAGGAGGATGTAGGATCACGTCGGCAATGACAGAAGAGTGAGTGGGAGGGTGGAGCACATTAAGATCTTTAGTGCTACAAGGGATTGCGGGTATAATCCAGTCTGCTTTCTGACTCTCCTCTCCAAACGCACCATGGAGAAAATTGAGGTCCAAAAAGGTTAAGTGGTTTGTTCAAAGTAGCCCTGCTTTGTTATTTACAGAAATGTTTGCAGCGTGAATAAATCTGTTTGTGTGTAGAGGAAAATTAAAATGGCCAGAACAGCAGAGGTGAGAGGCTGGAGAAGACAGTTACTTGCATCCGGGGCCAGTCTTGCTTTTCTAGCACTGTCTAGCAGAAAATGCAAATCCCACCAATGCCGAAGGTCAGAGCTGTCTGCTTCTTCCCAGGTGAGCTGACCAACTGCATGACCAGCCCCCCTGATGTTGGTTGAGACCATGTGACCACATCGTGACCGCTGGAACTGGGGCAAGGGAGGGTGCCCTCCTGGCAGGACCACGGAGATGTCGGTGTGGTCCTTCACTCTTCTGGGTGGAGATGGAGACCCCACAAAGTAGAACATTCTGGGTTCTGGAGGGCAGCATAGAACGGAGCCCCAGCGTCTCCACTGAACTGTCGGGCAAGTGAGCAATGTGGCCTTTGTGTGTGCGCCTTGCCGTGGGGAGCGTGGGGTATTCGTTAATAGCAGTTAGCTCACCTTGACAAATACTCTGTGAAACTGTAAGATCGTATTTGCTCAGCCATATAAAATGTACATAAGCAACACTAAATCCTCCAGAAAGTTATGAGATAAGGAAAGCAAATGTGTTGGAATAAATGGGTAGGTAAAACAGATCTTGACTGGGGGTTTGCACGAAGGGAGGGGGACATAAGGACTAAATCATTACACTAACTTATGATCTCAACCCACAGGTCACAGACGACGGGAGACCATGAAATTATTGTACAGGGGCCGAGAGTAAATATATCGACCCAATGCGTGAAAAATTTAAAACACAAAGAATTCAGTCCACCCGAGAGTGCTCACTCATCTATCCAAGGAACACCCGCTGCGAACTTACCATGTACAAGCCCCTTAACAGGTCACCAACTTTCCCCTAAAGGGTCAGAAGTAACGATTTTAGACTTTGCAGCCTAGGCAGTTTCTAGTACCATGCGTCTACCTGCTCATGTGGGTGCCACGGACCGCAAGGACAGGACAAGGGTGTGTGTGCGCAGTGGAATTTAGTTACTGTGATCACGGGCTGGCCAGACACACACAGACAGGCTCAGCCGCACCCCCCCCCAAAGCAGCTATGGTCTGTAAGTGATAGTATATGGATTCCTGGAAAGGTTTTAGTAGAGGCACCTCTTAGAGACCTTCTATTTCTGCGACAATGTTATTTTAAGAACATATCAAAAGTGAATGGCAAAAAAGAACCATGACTTTTGAGATTTCACATCCAACAGAAATACAGAACTTGATATTCACAATTAATCGTGTGACTCTGAACAGTTATCTGTTCAGTTATTCTAAATCTGAAGTTATTCTTAATTATTAATTAATACATCATTCTTTAAATTATATAGAAGAATCTCAACAGAGGGTAGTTATACCATATTCTATGACCCATTAGAGAGGGTATTGGTATTATAAATTGACTCAATTAATTTTTAAATTTAATTTCATATTAATAATCAAAAGCAATTTAAACTCAAGACTCCCAGAAGCTTCTGTGGAAACCATCACTAAGGATTCACATGTGTGTTTGGTAAAATAGACGAGAAAAATCTAAGCAGGAAAATTCCCCCAGCACATCAGAGATCCTGTAGAGTCGAAGAGTCAAGCAACGTTCTCATCACTTGCTGCCAAAGGGGCTTCACCAAACAGGCGGGAGCTGAGGCAGTGACGACCCAGTTCAAGGTTCTCAGCCTTGATGCCATTACCTTCAAAGGCAGGAGAGGCCAGTGTATGGCGTAGGGCATGTCCTGATGTCTACCCGCCGGGGCCGGGGCCACCTCCCCTGCCACTGGTGACGGCCGGTGTCCCTGGGGGACACTCAAGAAGCACTGATGAAGGAACTGACTGGGGTTGAAGTTCAACTCCCAAGCAAGGTTAACGTCTACCTTAACTTTTGGGAGAATTCCCTCTGCCAGGACTGACCGGGCCATCGAGACTGAGCGCGTTCAGTCTGGACACGGTACACAGGCCGCTGGCAACCTGAGCCCGGATTTCAATTTTTCTGCTTATTTCGGCAGCTGTGAGTGAGAACGGGCTGCAAATTCCTCTCCCTCGGCAACCACACAACATAGTAGAAATGGGCTTTGAGTTATTTCCCAAAGGAAGGTTAGAAAGGCAAGGAGGTTAAGTGAGCGGCGGGCCCTGTGTCCTCAGGGTGCTCCTCAGCCAGTGTCCACCTCGGTCGAGGGCGGTCAGGCGCAAGAAGGGCAAGTGCTGTCAATTAGTCCTGAGGCCAGTTGCATTTTTCTCTCTTTCTGAAAGCTTTGTTCTTGTAAAATAACCGCTGTGATCAAAGCAAGAAGAAAAGCGAGGCCGGAGAGCCGTCAGTCCCCGTGATGGGAAATGGGGGCGGCCCTCGCTGGCCGGGGTCACCGCCTCCTGCAGGCCAGGGCTGCTGCCCAGAGCTGCCAGGGCCACATCAGAGGCGCCGGGGAGATGCTTCATAAATGAGATCACATTAATAATTGATTCTCTACAATCATTGATGAGAAACAGGCTTTATTTCCTTAAATTAAAAGCAAGTCTTGGGCATCTGCTGAAGGTATGCCAGTTTCGAAACAATGAGATTTCCAAGCCAGCTTCTCTTCCTGTTGATATGGGAAAATTCGGATGAAGCCAAAAGATGGACCTCACAGAGGACATCTGCTACGGTGCGATGGGTCTCCGTTGCTGCACGAGCCTTAGAACTCCTCAGGGGGTGCCCTGAATTTTCAAGGGAGGCAAATGAAAAGAGACGCCCTATGGGGGCTCTGCAGAAGCCAGTGCCAAGCCCCTGTCAGCAGCAGGCTCGGGGGCAGCCTGGTCATCCGGAGACCGCTCATCCGGAAGCCACCCCACAAAAGCCCCCTTTTTCCCATCACAGGTTCCAGGGCGGTTCCCTGGACGAGCCCAGACGTGACCATGTTTGAAGGGCAGGGCGTGGGGTGCATGCGTCAGCCCTGCAGCTCCCCCACCCTCCCTGCATCGCCCCGGCAGGATGAGAGCCAGGACCCCCACTTCTCCTCTCACTCAACAACAGAAGCCGCAGCCACCACAGCGGGATGCCCTTTGACCTGGGGAGGGGACAGGACAAGGTGCACTCAGGGGTGTTCTTCCCACACCTGCTGTGGCTGGACACTACCGGCCGCTCCACGGCAAGTCGCAATTTGGACTCGGGAGTCACTGACGGGGAGGGCTCCACGAGGCCTCTAGGATGCTGAGATGACCCCGAAGTGGAAGGGGAAGAGGAACATCATCTGCTTTCTCACCGCCGAGCCTGAAACTATGGTGAGGCAGGAGGAGAATGTGGGGGAGAGGGAGGCACAGAACAACGCAGAGCAGCAGGTGCTCGGGCGGGACGGAGCGGAGAGTCACATCCACACATCCCGTTCCTTGTCCACACACATTCAAATGTGTCCACTGGCTCCAAAGAGCCCAGCACAGCATGGATGGTTTGTTCCGTTCCCAGGTGCAATCTGGATCAGGCGCTTCAGGCGATTGTCCTGTTTCTCCCCATTGTGGCAGCTCTTGGTTCTTTTTACACCTTTCATTAATTTCTATGCCCTTCATTCTTGAGGAGGAGAAGCCAGGCCTTTGTAGACCGTCCTCCTGTTCTCACTTGTGTGATGGTCCCTGGGGATGAAACTGGTGCAAACTTGTGGTGGGAATATCGACCGTGTCCCGAGTCCTCAGATCAGGACGCGTTACTGCCGCACACTGTGTCCCATTACTGGTGAGGTGTCTTCAACTCGCAGGTCACGGTGGAGCTGGCTGGGTTTTTTTCTGTGGAGTAACAGGTTTCCCTCTCGTCATTAATAAATATGTTAGAAAACACCTTGTGATGATATAAGTATTTTGATCATCATCAGACTCACATCCCCGAATTTTAGCATCTATTGATTATTTTTGCCTGAATCAATCTTTAGTGCGATGGTTGCCAAACGGTAACTTTGTAAATAAAATATCCCTTCAATGTTTAGTGTTTGGAATTTTACAGTAAGGCAGAACACTCCGTCTTCCTTGATTGTGTATTCATCCATTTATTTTTAATGTTAGTATTTACTCATGGATTCTTGAGTTTGTGCAATGTAGTAGAATCTGATACTTTCACTTTTTTACTTTGATAACCAAATTTACCCAGATTTCTTCAGCAAGTTCACTTCAAGTTGGCTCCAGATCTCATTCACATATTCTCCTATTCCTTTAAAATTTTGTTAATTTCTAAAACAACAAGATCTTCCAAGCTTATCAGGAACTTTTCCTTCTCCAGCCCCAGAATCAGCTGCTTCTCTAAGAAAGTTTGGCTCCTTTCTGTGAAGAATTATATTTGGAAATAAGCAGCACGTACTAGGTGTTCACTGCTGCTAGGAAGACAAAGCCTCTCGAACCTCCCAGCCAAGAGAGCAAGAAGCTAGGAATAGGGACTACCACCTGCCAGCACATGTCTGCACACACCCCAATATATAAACACACCCCAGTATACATCCAGCACCCCATAACACATAATATGGAACATCAACTATACCATGAAAATCAAAATGAGCATCAGATAGGTTCCCCCCTCCCCCTGTTGAGAGACAAACAATTTCTTTACAGACGATTTAAAGCTAGACTTGGAAAATGTATTTCACTTAAATGGCTGATCATTTTGATCTCTTTTCAATGCATTCAGCTTTAGCCACCCATCAAATCATTTAAAGATTTCTGTGATATAGTAAATGGCAGTTTCAAGACAGTTCACTGCTCAGTGAAGAAGACATGAGGATGACAATTGATTCTTTATTGTCATCACCTTTAAGAAACAAAACAATTAGCAATATGACTTCCCCTGTATGAATGCCCAGGAACATCAATCACTACGTCCATCTTTTGGGCGAGCCTTGTTGAACGTAACAGTGGCAGTGTGGGGTGACCGGATTCCACGACATTTCCCAGACCAGAAGCCCCACAGGGCTAGGAGCCAGGGGTTCGACCGCCAATCCAGGTCGAGCAGCCTTTAAAGTCCTTGCTTTTTATCCACAGAAGCGTGGCTTGTGGGAGTGACTGATATTGTCTCTGCTCAATACAAATAGACTTAAGATCAAGCCCAAGCTCCCAACACCTCCTAGATGTTTCCACACACCAGTGTTATAAAGTGAAGAAAACACCATACACTCCTCTCCAATCGCTCAGAGCCCTAATGCAGAGGGTGATATTAAAACTGGGAGACAAATGTTTTGCAAATGACACACAAACTAAGGACTCTAGCTCGCTCAGCCGGGAGTCCAGAAGCCAAGGCAAGGAGGGCCTGGCCCTTGAGCCTCCCCTTCTCCCCAAAAACCCTGCCTCTCACGCTTTCCTGAAGACAGGTTGGTGGCGGCGGGTGACAAAAGTGGTTTCGGGAGCCATGTCTCCCCCTAAGGCAAATACTTGATCATGCACAAAGATCTCAGGCCCTCCCCAACTATAAGAACAGAAGTAAGGGCACTGCCATGTAGCACCTGTCATTTTTTGGAATATGTGAGTTTTAACCCCCATATTTATATCTTTTTAATTATAAATGATCAAGAAAACCAAAGCTCCTTTGCTATGGGGAATGCTTTTGACAAGAATGTGATAACGGAATGCATCCAACAAATCAACAATTATTCTAACCCGTGAAGGGACATCCAAACACGGGGCAACAACCTCCGAACACTCTGCCATCGGATGAGGACGGCACCCGAGAAGGAAGAGGGGCTGCCAGGAGGGACAAAGAACTAATTGGGAATTCAACCTGGCGGCGACTCGCATCACACAGGGCAGGCAGAGCCCTGCTGCTGACCCGCGGAGGGAAGCGTCCCTGCCTGCCTTGATTAAGGCCTTTCCATGCGTCTGTCTTCATCCCCTGGAACAGGGAGCTAATTGGGATGGAAAATGAAAGCTTGAGAAAAATAAATTGCACCTACCTGGATCAGAGACAAGTCCTCGAGCTGCAACCTGAAGAGGTAGTTTCTACAAAATACAAAAAGAGAGTGGTTTTACTCTTAATAGATGCAAAAATCTACACTCACAAAGATTATGAGAACAAGTCTGAAAAAAAATCATGAATTTTGGCTCCCAATGGATCCTCCTGCTAGGAATGTATGTAGCCCAGTTTTCCTTGGGCCTCAGAGTTCAAGGAGGCATTCAGTACATCAACAGACACACAGCTGAGCTTGTGAGAGCTTTAGGCACAGGGTGCTTGGGAGTATGTGTGGGTGACAGAGACAGAGAGACTAAGGTAAATCTAAACTAATGGTTCTCTTGATCTACCTGGAAACAACAAAAGGACGTAGGCATGAGATTCTGGAACTGAGTCTCAGTCAGCCTTTATTAAACTATTCTTCACAGGTCTTGCTGCTTAGAGATCGCCTGCAGCATTCACCTGTTCTATAATTCAAGCATGTGCAGGTTTTGAATTCTGTGGTGGTGGAGTATAAAGATGATCTAGAGTGTTGGTTGCATCCAGTGTGTAGTAAATATAGAAGTTTGAACTTGTCCTGCCATTGCGGCTTGGAAAGGGTCAGCCCTGGCTGCCCAAGTGTGAAGAAGGAAATCAGAGACAAGAAAAGCATCAATTTAACAATGAATGGGAAGAACCGCTAAGTATGTGATCGAGATCAGCAGAGCAGGGCAAACATACAACATAGATGTGGGTCATGGGAGGTTTGCACTCGAAACTATAGCTTTTAGAAACTATGAATTGTCCTCATGAGTGATGCTTTGGCCTCTAATTCCAGTCACAACACCACCTCACCTTCCTGAACATGAGAAGGTGCTGTGTTAGGGGCAGTACCCCAAGGCTGGACAGACGGCTGATCACCTAGGTGAAAACAATGGCAGAGAGATGGGCACAGAATGCAAAGCAAACCCTAAGATGCCAGGATCATGAGGAGGGGTCTCCAGGAAGATGAGGGCATTGGTATCAATGCACTGGTCCTAGGTTATTTCCATGGCACTAAGAGAACAACAATGTTCTCTGATGCTCGATGGCCTAGTACAGAGAAGGTCCAAAACAAGATCTGGACTCTTCCCTTGGCTGTCTTTTCTGGGTTAGAAAATATAAGTTGGTGATTCTTTTAACTCATCCTCGATTTTTTGATCTAAAAGAAAATCACAGAATCCAAGAATTCTAGACCTACTGTGTCATTAGAGAGAATATACCCTTCCATTTATTAATGAGGTCTCTTCCAAAAATTAAGGGTTGCAGTGTGATCTATCTAAGTTCATTAGGAGTCAGAGAGAGTCCTAGGAGGAGAAATAAGACCACCCTTGGCGTCTGTGGTCTCACTGTGCTGCATGGCATCACTGGTCAGCCTTCAGAGTCCCCAGACAATTTCACCAGCACCAAGCACACAAGCAGACCCACAGACACACACGGTAAGAGTTCCCTGGTAAAATTATTTCTCAACTTCATTGTTCAGTCACAAATACCTTCACAAATCATTTTGAGACAAGTCAAGTCTTAGAGCCACTATGACAAGCTTCTGAGTCTAGGTAACCGACTCTTGCTTCTGGGACCAGGATCTGACTGTGACATATGACTCCCCATTAGGAGAACATCATAATCCTCCTGGGTGGGATGATTAAATAACACCTCTTTTCTTGCTTTTATTTTTTTCCTTGAATTCTTCCTGAAACTGCCCGCCCATCCTTCTTTTAAGAGTGGCCAAGTTTTTCATTTAAAAAATGAAAGCTAGGGGCCTCCCTGGTGGCGCAGGCAGCTGAGCGCAGCGCTGTGAGGCTGTCCGCAGCCTCTGCAGTGCGGGTTCAATCCCCGCCAGCCTCAGAGCAAGCCACATGGAGCGCAGACCTCTCCTGTCTCGCCTGCTGCTCCCCTCAGCAGTGTATTTTGTCAGCTGCCTGTTCTGCTCCCCTCTCTGAATCCTCTCACCCTTCCGCACATCTTGCCTATACCCCGGCTCTTGTATAAATAAAATAAATCTTTAAAAATTTTTTTAAATTAAAAAAAATAAAAAATGAAAGCTAAACTACAATCTGTCAGTTTACTTAAATAACACAAATTCGTAAGCGATTATGATCCTTTTTAGATACATGACATGACCCAGCAGAGCTGGATGGACGCGTGGTCCTCTGGTGAGAGTTGTTATCATGGCCGATTCAACAGATCCTGACAAATACTAGTCAAGTAATGTTATTTTTTGCAGCTGAGACCCTATTTCAAAATCACCTTAAATAAAAACATATACAGGAAGTAAAATAATTTTTATCAGAAAAATGTATTCAATTAGTACTTCTATATCATAGTTGTTAATCATAAAATCAATTAGTTAAACTGACTTGAAATTTTTGAAATGGGAATTATCAGAACTATCTATCATCTTACATAGCCTCATTATTTATTTAAGGTCTGCTTTTGCATAGATAGTTCGGTTACATTTTTTTTGCTGTTTATTTGTCTAATTCTGTAGACAAGGAGTTGGTAGGTGCTTTCAAATTTCTGATTAATAAAAGACTGTGGTCTACACAAAACCAAGCAGTCCATTTAATGCCTTGCTGGGTCTTTCCATCTTAAAAATGTGCACTATTACACATGTCAGGATTCACGTTATCTATCATGATTTTCAACCACGACGGATGAAATATTGGTGGAATTTCCAATCACCTCCCTGGGACCTAAGAACCAAAAAAACAAGTTTGGCCTCCACTAGTCTCAGGACTCTTTCCTCCAACCACTTGGTGCCAAGCACAATTGCAAGTCCAGCTCTGGCACCTTCAACCCAGCACAGCCAGCGAGGGACCTGAAATCTCCCGAGACAGCCCCATCCATCACCGCTCAGGTCAATGACCTACAAAGCTAGAGGTTATAAAAAGAAAGAAAATCTTCTAAAGGGAATGAAAAATGGGTATTCCCAGATGTTGGGCCACTAGCACAGTAAAGTAAGATCTATGGCTCCCTGCGAGGGGCTGCTCCCCAGGGCACCGGAGCCCAGGCAAGCACTTCATCTTGCGATCGTGAGAGCGCAGGGCGGGGAGGCGTGTGTTTGGTCCCAGCAATGGCTACCACCTTCCCGGCATGAAGGAGCGATGCTAGCGGCTCCCAGGCAGCAGGAAGACTAACCAAATGCTGCATACGGGGTCAGTTTCTCTAACAGACCCAATCCTTTGAACAACCAAAGCATTTAAGTGGCCTCATTAATCTTCATTACACCCCTAGACGTAAACAGGGAGTAGTGGGATGCTGCCATTCTTCAGGCAAGAGCGCAGTGTGGCCAAGGCCAAGAGATTAGATTCTACAGTGTATCAGTCGTACAGCGAGGGAGCTGAATTTCCACTTACCCCTCTCACTACAGGGACACGAGGCAAACAGCGAGTGTTTACCATGCTGTAAAGGCTACCCTATTTTTTTGGCTATAGAAAATGAAAGGGTGAGTTTTCCCTCCCTTGGTCCAGCCTGCTTCATTCAGTCCTTTATTTATTTGTTCATCCATTTACTTATTGAGGTAACACTGGCTACAACGTCATGTGTGACTTGCAGATACGGGTCACACCCTTCAGCGGGATGCAGCTGCAACACACCCACCACCAAGGGCCTACTTTTTCTCCAAAATGTCTTGGAACAAAATTTGTCATTGCATAGTCAAAGGCCACACTGCATTAGTTTTAGAAGTCAGGTCTAGGAGGCCACAGAGATCCAAGAGGCAATCATCCTGATCGCCTTACATAGGCAGGGGCTGGCCAATAAACTGGACACCCATTCTTCCTGCCCCGCTGGTCATCTGAGTGAGTTTTCTCTCCCTTTACCCGAGCGTAGTTCCTGTTGGCTGTAGGAGTCATCGCTGCGTCTCCTCACACCCCTGGTGGTACCTGAGTGGTAAGTCACTAAGCCACTCTGAGGGAGCAGTGTGGGTCTTAATGGACAAAGTTCATTGGCGTCTTCGTGTTAAAGCAATAAAATGCAGGTGGCATTAAAGGAGAAGGTAGGCCACCACGAGCATATTAACTAAACGACTCGTTTTATCTAGAGACACTATAAAACTTAACTCTGACCTCCATTAATTATGAAAGACACAAGTGTTTTAAAATGACATTCTCTTAGAATAACTCAATTGGTCTCTGATGAATATGGCTATAAAATCAAAGAAAAAAATTCCAAGTTCTTCTTGAACATGTAGGATAGAGGCTGGCATATAAGAGAGGAGCAGAGACCGAATAACAAAGACAGACAAGCATTTTGTATGAAGAGAAAGCCGAGGCAGCAAGTAAATCTGTAAAATATGTTTTCAACAATAGTGACAAAAACTTATGTTTCAGTGCTTAATGGAAGTTTAGACCTTGGTGGCTGATGAAGCATTCAAAAGACAAAACACATCGCTCCATAAGCTGCCACCACTCGGGTAAATCTGAGAGCTGGCATCCACGGAAGAGTCTCACCTATACCTGTGCCAGCTTCGTCTGCGCAAAGATTTCTCTTGACTGCACAATTCTACGCTAATTGTTGTCGATATCCAGCTGGTACAGAGCTTAAAATGGCGACATCCTACACGATGCAAAAATTGTCAGTGGAATTGGTAGAACTGGAGATGAAATGACAAGACTGTGACTTTGAAACTAAAGGAAAGACAGTAACTATATCCTTTAAAGAACAGAGTATTTCCATGAAAAATATTTTAATTAACTAAATGCAGATATTTAATACAGAAATTGTATCAATAATTTTAGAGGATATGTAGATTTAATTTACATCATGTAACAAACTCATATAGTTGGCCAACCTGTCTATAATGGCTGTTCCTGAGATTTTCATTATGCTGGTTAACGCTAAACAAATTAGAGGAGTCTTTATTTCCTTGGTAATTATAACCACTGCAAAGTATCTTTCATGTACTTTTCCACAAATTTGGGGGAGTTTAATGAAACTTTTAAAGTACCAGACTATCCTAAATACATAACGCTATGTTTAATTAGTTGGACTGCATTTAAATCAGATTTTCAATGCTAAGGGTTTTTTTTTAATATATTTTTAAATACTATAATGAACATATGATACAGTCATGTTATGGACAACCACCTCCATCAGAATTTTTCCCACCATCTTCAAAAATGCTAAATAACATACTTTGGGCTATGAAAAATCTTGAATAATTCTGTATTTATTATTGTTGCTGTAACCTACGTGTCCAGTAATCCTATTGGCCTATGTCATTCCTGAGCTCCAAAAGCTTATTTCAAACTCATTAAAGTCTTGATCTTAGCAATAAGTCCCAAAGAATAGATCAACACCAAGACCAAACTATTTTAATAGCACTTTGTACATTTAAAGATGAAGATTGAAAGGCATAGAATAGAGAGTGGTCTCTTGTTATTTAGCAAGCAGAGTGGGAAGCAAAGATGGATTTTAGAGTCTTGCCATAATTAAGAACAATGCTGTTAGCAAATTTCAAAGATATAAAATCCAAAAAACCTTTCCCAATAAGCATATTTGGGGGCAAAGCTATTAATCAATATTCTTATAAGTGCTTTGAGGATTTCAGATGATGACTTATTGCTCTAAATTTAACTCACAACTTCTGCATTTGCAGGTCCACTGGGTATTTGATCTGTCCCTTTCCATTTTTCAGTTAATAGAGAACATTTTTCATTTGGGAAAAAAAAAAAAACTTGAATTCTCCTATGATTCCTTTAACCTGTGCTTGCCTGTGATCATTCACCCCTCAAATTATCTCCATAGACAACTGTTTCTCTGAGTTATCATCAGCGTGAGTAGAACCTGACACAGTGTCCATGTATCTGCCAATAATCAAGATTTACAGCTCATTCCCCAAAGGCGCCAGCTATGCTGTCGCATCCAGCCACACTCTGGAATCTCACCCCCAGATCTCCCTGTGACCTTCGCCCTCAGTCACCCACTGTACTGAGGCTCCAGCTCTGAGCTGCCTCTCACCTCCACCTCCACTATCACTGCCCACGCTGGGCTCCCTCTGCTGCCACTGACCCTGCCCAACCCGCTGGCCCTCCTTGCATTCCCCGACTCTAGCACATTTTGTGTACAGCAGTGAGGAAGCGTCTTCCTAATGCAAACCTGAGCTGTAAATGTGCATATACAGAAAAGCCCCAGGCTCCTAATGCCATCAAGGTGGTTCTCAGGCCCATGGGCCAGCAGGTGGGCAGGAGCTTGACTGAACCCACGTTCCCAGCATGACTTGCAGAAAGTCTAACTCAGGTGACCGAGAAGGCATGGACATCACCTTCCTGACAGGCCTTTCGAGCAGCTCCCATCCTGGATGGCCCTGGAGTCGCTGGTATAGGGGCTTGTGTTCAAGTCCCTCCAAAATGTGGCCCTGCCACACTCCAGCTTACCCCCCACCGCTTCTCCTCTCGTCACCAACACCAGCCCCGGCAAGCTGAGCTCTCCTGAGCCTCGCCCTGGGGAAGACTCGGCGACTTGCCAGACTTCACTGCGCCTCCAAGGGCCCAAAGGAAGAGCCTCGCCCGACACCGACAGTCCTTTATTCATGGGGTTTCCAGGCTACCGGCTGCAGGACCCTGGAAAACTTAACTGCTGTGTCCTGATCACACCCGTAGGCCAGGAGTCACCGACCTTGACTTTGAGGGCCAGAAAGCAACGACTTGGCAGCTGTGGTCTCTATTGCAGCTGCTCTTCTCTACAGCCCAAGCTGGGAAGCAGCCACAAGTAGCATGCAAATAATATGCACACATGTGGCTGTGTTCCAAGAAAACTTATTTACAAAGCAGAAGACCAGCTCAGGGACCTTCACTTGCCAACCTCACACTGGGCCCTGAAGTCTTCAGCAGACTTTAGGTAGAAGCTTTTCCCCATCCTTGCCTCCCCAATGCCTAAGATACCTCCTGGCAGAAAGGGGGCTCCATAAATATCTGATGAATAAAAAATTATGAAGAAATAACTAGGCAAACTGATGATTCTGAGAGACGCCAGGTGAGGCCGACACGCCAAAGTCAGAGCACACGTCCCCTCCAAATAAAGAGGTGGGTCAGCTGCAGAACAACCCATGCTTGGCTCATTCATGGAGCTGGGGAGCAGAGAAGGCTTTATATGTTTGTAACTAAATCAAGAGCTTTGCTCCTAGGCTTATCTGTTCCCCAGTTTGACGCGGGAAGAAAGTGCAGAGATTAAGGACACTTTTTTTACAATAGCAAAAGGAACACAGAGGTTAGAAGAAGTCTTTCTCAAAAGAGCACCTGCAGGCCACCTTTTTGCGAGGGACACACGCTTCTGAGCTACTGTCCTGTCCACTGACTCAGCAGAGTGAGGAGTAGAGGGTAGAGGAGGAAATTCTGAATGACGGTCCCAGTTCGTCATTGTTAGAGCTACGAGAGAAAAGGTAACAGCAAAAAGTGGGCTTTTCACACAGATGAGGTTTATTACTGGAGAGGCCTCCTGGAAGAAAGGAGAGAGTAGGTAGAGAGAGGACCATAGGCCGAGACAACCTTAAAACACACAGCTAGGAACCTGCACCAGCTCGGGAAGAAAAAAGCATGGAGAAGAGAAAATATTTAAATTCCGAAGTCTAAGTTCTTAACGCGCAGGGTTGGGGGGAGGCAACAATGAAAACAAGGAACACACCAAGGAAAAGAGCCACCTTCTTCCAGGCACATGCTGCATTTCCTAAGCCACAACCAAACTCAACACACCCTGAACATCATCATTACCAGGGATTTCTGTGCACGATGGGGGGCCGCTGGTTTCTTGGATGCCACTCAGCATCAGTTACCCTTAATTGCATAAACTACATCAAAATATATCCTTTGGAAACAGAAAGGAGTTGTGGCTCCTGGAAGCAAAATGGTTGATCTCATAATAATCCGCATTTATGCACTTAATTACATATTGCTTCCAACAGATTAATTCTAAGGTAAAACTTTAAACTAAAACTAGGAATTATCACCACCAGGAGAAAAGGAATGGTGTAGGTCAATTTTAAAGAATGGCTTTTATGGAAATGTAAAATCCAGCTTCCTTTGTTTAGAACCAGGGCAAATCATCTTGAAAGCAGGAACTCGTTCTAATTCAAGTCTGCTGCGTGTTCTTGGTGAACTTTCAAATATATGCGCAGAACACTTAGCGCAAATCCATCCCCGGCATCTTCAAAGCAATTAATCTATCCTTCTTCAGTGTTGTCGATTCAAACCACGGGCAAAACAATGGTTCAAAATAGCAGGCTCTGATGATTCCAGAGAAGTTTGTTGTGCTGGGAAGACAAAGCCTGCCTTGGAAGCACTCGGGATTTAGTATCCGCTTTTAGCATCCAACCTGCTGACCGCATGTCTACACCACAGGTCATGCAGACGTGCGTGCAGGGAAATACCTCGCCGCACATGGACACATCCACGGACAGGAAGTCAGCCAAGGGGTTCATGAGCTGCGGCTTCGGGCTCACATTTGGGTGAGATCTGCAGGGAGACTCCAGCACCCCATCACCTTTCTTCTGGATAGTTCTTCCTGTTCTCACTTTGTGATGTAATTTTAATAGAACTAAAATGAAAAAGCTTCAAGGACATAAATGTTTATATTTGTCTTCAGCATCTGCTGCTACCACACTCTGTGCTGGAAAACTTACACTGGTATCAACTTTGTAAACTCTTGTTACTGTCACTGCTTTTATAATGATGGCTTCAGTGCCACCACCTTCATCTCTGGCAGGCGGTTGGCACTGGCATTCACGGGTATCTGTGTAAGAGCTTGTGTAAGGTGTGTGTTCTTCCAGACTATCTCCACTTGCAAGACCACACCCTTCATTGAGATGTTTCTAGCACACTGAAGGTTTTTAGAGAAGAATATGGTAGCCGGAAATCAGGGTACATGAAGAAAAGAGGTGTAAGGCAAAGAAGCAAACAGAAACTGGCAAATTCTTTTTTCATTCCTACTGGGTGACTTTATGACACTTCAAAAAAATAAAAATAATTCCTAGGCACCGTGATTGTCAAATGCCGTGTTGTGTGCGAACTGAGTTGCCTGCCATTTGGAATAAAATTTGAATTCAGCACAGAATACAGATCAGAGAGATTCGATGGAAGCACTTGTCATCCTTACAGTGAACCTGAAACTCTAACGACTAACCGATTCATTTGGAGAATAAAAATGTAATCACCCTCTCTCACATCTGCTCTTAAGAGTCTATCTGCGGTGAAACGTCTGCTTGTATCAACTTTGTGCACTATTATTACTATCATTACTTTTACAATTATCTATACAAAAAGCTCCCAACCATAACATATTCTTTCATGTTGGAATTCTTCCTTTTTTCAATATCCCGAAAACTGCTTGAAGTAGGTTTTGTGACAAAGACACTTACAGGCCGTTCATAAAATATTATTCCAAGAGCACAAGCAAACAGAAGTCAGACAATACAAGGGAATAACTGAAAAGGTTAACTTTGATTATTTCTGAAATAACTGTTTTTTCTTTATGTGCTACTGTATTTGCTACATTTTCTCAAATGAAAATGCCTGAGTCTCATCGTTGAAAACAAAAACAGTATTAATTTTTAAAGAGGCTGGGGCGAAACAGGGTATGAATGTCAATGAGTCTGAAATAATATGGAAGATAATGTGCATCTTGGAAATGGTAAATTTAGGGGCCCTCTAGCAATTTCACGGATTCCGACGCAGGTGCTTCTGGCACTACATAACCCAAAATCGCCTAAAAGGAGGCTTATCTTAGACAGCACAATGAACTCCTTTTTGTGAAGAGGCAAAGAATCTGTAGCTGAACTCAATTTGAGCAACATAAAGTATCAGCGGTATAAAGTGAAACCATCCAGTAAGTGCCTTTATAATGCCTAGTGCCAACTACAAGAAGACACAAAGTGTATCATTATATTTTCCTGCTGCTCATATATTTAAACCACTACAGATTTCGGAAATAAACACCTGCTGTCTACCTTTCTTTTGCAAGTTCAACCCCTCCTAAACAGGAACCCAAGGGGTGGGTTATTTTTAAAGTTTCATAACCACCTCACACTCTCTCTCAACCTGAGTTGAGTTTCCCCGTAAAATTCCTATTCGTGCTCAGAGATGTCTGCCAGAAAGGGGTACGCACACCCAGGCCAGACCCACAGGTGTGCCAGAGCGCCCAGCTCTGCAGACTCCCTGGTGCTGGTTACTGTGACCTTCCCTCCCCCGGGGCACAGTCCAGAGCAGGAGAAATTACTGATCCATTTTAAAAGGGAAAAATTACTCTGAAACGGGCTCACATGCAACTAAGCAAGTCTGGCCACCCTCGCTCTTTCACTCACTCAGAGACTCTACTGCACCACGCACCGTAATGGAACAGGAGGCTCAGCCCATGCTCTATGGTGGCTACAGAACTCAGTCTTAACTGGGTATCCTGTATATTCACTGCTGTTTCTGGCGCTCCTAAATGCTCCTGGTGACCACGCCATAATGCCTGCGAGCTAGGCCTCATAGCTGATCCAGTTCCTCGTGGTGGGGCTGGGCTGAGACTCCAGGGACACTGGGATGAAGAACACCAGGGATGTGGGATGGAGATCTCCAGGGATTTTAGGATGGAAACCCACAGGGACAGGTGTGCCCTAGAGACGATTCCCAGGTGCTATCTCCAGCTTATATAAACCATGGACATGTCCTCCATGTCCCAGTGTTGCCCCTTAAGAGCCTGTGTCATTTGCCAAGGCTGGCAGAGCACACATGTGTGTGGTGCTGCAGCTACGCCCGTCGGCTCATGTGTGCGCCTGCTACCCCAGCAAGGGCTCTGCAGGCCACCACACAGTCTAGCACACCTGCCCCTGGCTGGGAGCGCTCCCCTCCCCGGCTGCTCCCCGGCTGCTCCCCGGCTGCAACCCTGCTGCCAGGAGCCCAAACCTACAAATGGCCTTTCTCAAATGGAAAGTCATTGTTCCAAAGAGCTGGATGCAAAGGAGTGTTTGATCCATCAACGTCAAAGTCCCCTGGCAGGATGGGTAACTGGAACACAGGGATCACGCCTGTTTTCTATGGAAGGGATGGAGAACAGGAGGGAACACTCGAGTCCCGCTCGGATTGTGTCCCCGTGGCCTCGTCAGCCAGGAAGGTCTGTGCACAGTCCAAGGGATGAAAATAATAACAGCGTCCTCGGATTCTCTAGCGACTGCTAAGCAACCCGGTCGAGGTCCCAAAGAAAGGTGCCAATGGCCCTGGGAAGGACATCATGTCTCACGAACTGGACAATTTTACTGAAAAACTGACAATGTGGACTCTGTGCTCATGCTGCCCGGGTCTCAAATCTGGGCCATCTCTTAACAGACACGTGCCTCTGGGTCCCGCCTCTCTCCACTTTCTGCCTCAGTTTCTGTTTCTAAAGTAGAGATGTGGACGGCACCCAGGCCTCCAGGTCACTGGTGGACACGCTGAGTTAACTCAGCCTGGATAGCTGCTGGCCTGTGGGAGGTGCCCACGAAAGCCTGTTGAGAGAGCGGCCGTCACCCTCCGGTTAATAGTACATTTACGACACTCACACTGTTCCCATTCTTAGAAGAAAATACAACTTAGCACTCATCAGGTATGGCAGAGACGCACCCGTGTAACTGCACAGATGCGAAATGAAGTCTGAAAACATCTGCAGTGGCAAAACATTAGATCTCTCACCTTGCTCCTACAACAAGCTCTTTCTGTCCTGGGTCAAATGTTAACTGCGAGAAATCCACAGCATCCTTCGCTCTGAACTCCCGCAACCAGGGGCCAATTTCTAAATAGGAAAGATAAATACATAAGAAGATAACAATGAATGACTTTCCCCCGGGACCACATCAGTGCACATCAGGTAGCAAACATCACATTTCAGAGAGGACTGGAAGGTCCCCATGTGGTCTTCGGGGGCCGCTGGAGGTTTCCATCAGGATGTATACGCCTGGGCAGCTGCCACAAGTGAGCAGAGCCAGCAAAGTGTCCGTGCTGGGCTGTGATTCACACGCCAGATGTGCATTTCCTCGGGGCTCTGGCTGTGCAGAAAAAAGCACCGCATTCCCATGATCCAGCAGCACAATATCAAATGCAAACAAGACCATATCCTGTGCAACTCGTCTGGAAAGTGATGGAGACTTGGGAAAATAATCCCAAAGCCCTCACAGGAGGGAGGACGAATATAGGAGCATCATTTGGCTTCTTTCAAAGTAGATGTTCCGTTTCCCAGTTCTTTGGAATGCTATTTTGACCCCGTGATTAAACTTGTTAAATACCTTCAGTTCTTTTGAGATGGAAAAATCCATTTACTTTTTGGTCTCATTATATATTTTTTTGTTCTAAAAAAATCAGGGAATAGTCGCTCTTTAGAGACAGAGTGTTTTTATGAGAAGGTTAAGGCCTGTACGTGACCCAAGGTGTTGAGGGTGATTATTGTACAGGGACAGTGTCTGTTTAGGAGCCGTCCCCGCCAGGGCTGGTCCTCCAGACGGACCGCGCCATCCCAAGGGCCTTCACAATTAACCATGTTATTGGACGATCTCCTTTTTTTGCATTTAATATTTTTATATTTATTTATTACTTAATATTTTTATTGAATATTTTCTTGCATTTAATAGCACACTAAGAAAACAGGCACACCAAAATTACTGGTTTGGGGGGAAAACGATGTGGCACAGAAATAATCTCTTCGAACAAAGACAGACCCAGGGGAGAGCTGCTGTTGAGATGTGCCCACGAGCCAAGGAACTCCCTGTAGAGACACGTTCACTGATGTGAAGGAGACTGACTGATGTGAATGAGACTGTTCTCAAGGGCTAGTGATGATATTAACGAGGCGTTTCTCTACTGTCAGTTATGGGGAGGGGGGATTGTGAGCTGAAATTTCCACGATGCTAAAGGAAACCAGGTTTGAGTTTTATAGATGTGTGTACTTGCTTTTTGAAATGTTAATATGTATGCTATCTTGATTTCTTTAGTACTTCACAGACAAGCCAAGTAAAACAAAATACTTTATAGCAAAGTGTGTGCAAGGCACTGGGGCAATAAAAAGCTATTGGTAAATGGTCCTTCCATATCTTCTCTAAGCACAGTGTAAACACGGGGTGCTTCAGGGGTCTGGGGTGCTGCAGGGGTCTGGAGAGTTGCAGGGGTCTGCACATGCATTGGCAGGAGGGATGACCAGGGGCTTGGGCAGAGGCAAGGCGTGGTCAGAGATCTGAGGCGCAGAGCAGGCGGGAGACCACGGTGCCCGCTGTGGCCAAGCGAGGTATTGCTCACCTACATTCCCCTCCTTGGCTATTTCTCTGTTCTCGGGGGGCTGAATTCCAGGCTCTCCTGCCCTCTGCATCCTTCACGGTGGTGCCTGCAGCAAGGGCATGGAGCCTGAGGCGCAAGAGGCAATGAGAAATGCGGGCAATGTAAGAAAGAACGAGCAAGTGAACTCAAGGGAAGGAAAAGGAGAGCAAAAGGGAAAAGCAACAGGAGCTCAGAGAGGAAACTGGAAGGTGGTTTCAAGCATAAACGGTATAAAATCATTCCCAGGTTAAGACATTTGACCCGACCTCATTTCTGATGGAAAGGCTTCGGAATTTTCAAGCAAACACTTGACACATTTAAGCAAATATCTCAGTGACGCGGATGCGTCAGGGACAGACGGGAGCGAAGACAGAGCGGAGGCAAGAATGTCGGCCTTGAGGACATACAAACCCCAGAATTCAGGCCATGACTGTGAACATGGAAGAGAAGGTGCGTGAGATCCCACTGACCTGAAGAGTCACCGGAGATGAGGGCAGAGGGGACACGCTGAGGACAACGGGAGAGTTTCAAGATGGAAAATGAGAACAAGGACGAGCCCCCGGGGTGGTCTGGAGGAAGGTGATCGCCATCAGGAGCCGCTGCGTCGTCTGCGGCCCGGGACACATGTCCGACGGCAACCCGGCCCAGAGCCACGGCCCCTCACACGCGCAGGCTCAACACCAGGGAAGGCAAAGCAAACCACAGCGAGACACCAGCTCACCCCGGCGGGACTGGCCGTAGCAAAAGCACCGAAACTCCGATGTCAGTGAACAAGTGACAGGAAAATCCGCCCACGGCGGTGGGGATGGAATCAGGTGCGGCCCCTGTGGAAACAGTGTGGTGGCCCCTCAAAAAGACAAACAGGAAATACCAGCAATATGCTCGCAGGCATCTCACTAAGAACATAACACGGCGACAGAAGACTCACCCCCCCACCCCGCCGTGGTCGCAACAGTCCAGGCACGTGACCAACTGAGACAGCCGATGGCTGCCACCTGGACAAGGACCCTGCGACACACACACACCCGGGACTATTACTCAGCCATTAAAAATGATGAAACCATGTCTTTTGGGACAAAATGGATGGACCTCGAGGCTAAAATGCTGAGTGAAATAAGTCACAAGACAGCAGGGGACTCACTCATTTATGGGATATAAATAACCAAAGAAAACAAACTAGCAAAGCTCAGCAAAAATAACTCAGACGCTGGGAAAATTCACTGGTTACTGGAGGGGAGCGGAGGGAGGGGTTGGGAGAACGGGAGGATATTGAGGCTGGAGTTTGGGGGGCGGGTGAGGGAGGCTTGTGCCCTGGTGAGGGGGAAATTGTCCTTCCCAAGTCACGCAGTCATGTGAACAACTGACAACTTTCCGAGCCACTCTTGAAACCCCGCGGGGAGCTGGTTTAGTCCAAGAACTTCGCCGCACAGAAAGGAGACCCAGATGTCAGGGCAAGTCAGCCGTGGGGGGAGAAAAGGGGCCACATTGATCTTGCTGCTGAGGAGAGGACGCGGGGCCGTGCGGGGGACAGACAGACACGGAGAGACACGGGAGGAAATCAGCCCCCTGCTTTCCCTGCACTTTCCTTTCCACTAAAAGAAACTGGAAGAGAATGGCCAGTAGGGGGCAGGATAAAGAGGGGGACACTTCAGCTTTTGGTCCCAGATAGAGCAACAGGGAGGGGGTGAAGCACGGGGGCAGGGGGCGTGCACAGCCCACGGCTCTAGGATTTGTTCGGTTTCCCCTACCGGCCTTCTAAAGAGAATAACTATAAGAAAGTGAACATCAAAATCAACAAAAAACTAAGAACCAGAGACATTTTGGGGGGGTGGGGGGCCGGAAGGGAGGGATTGGGGTCAGAATGGGGGGTTGCAATTGTAGGGGGAATATAAAAATAAAACTTGTTATTTAAAAAAATAAATAAATAAATAAATAAATAAAATTAAAAAAATAAAGAGCCTCCCCAGCAACACTCGATACCGTGTGGTGACCCCAGATCGAATCTGCACAACCGGCACGTTCTCTGCTTTTTTAATTTTCCTGGGCATTTCTCCAGAAGGTCTGCCAGCTTCAGCTTTGCAAGTTCTATGGCTCCTCTCTCAGAGGGTGCACGAGGGCCTTGGGAGGAAGGTCTTGCACTTTACCTGGGAGGACGCCTGCACCCCCTCCCAGCCCCGCCTGGGGATCAGAGCCCAGGCCCATCCCCCTGGAGTTTGCTTCAATCCTACCCACCCCCTCTTTAGTCCGACCCTAAGTGACCTCCTCTTTCCACTAATATCGTCCATGTTACCAAATCTCTCCCCTTTGCCTCTACGCATAGGCAAAGTTGAAAAAGCCTTTAAAAATCCATTTGCATTACACTCATTGTTTGACAGCTGTGAGCACCCCGATGGAACCCAGTCAAGTCCCAAGGACAGCTCATCCAGAAAGGTCACAGGCCCAGTTTTAAATATGCTTAATTCCTCACGGAACACACACCCCCAAGTTTGTACGAATTATTCAGAGATAAGACAAGGAGGTAAAATTCTCAAATGCAGTTTTGAGGTTCTTACCGTCTCGACAATCTGGATACTAAGCTTAACAGGAAATTATGAGAAAGAGAATTATGAGCCAATCCCCCTGGAGAACTGGGCGAAAAACATTCCTGAGGACACACATGGAGGGAGCAACAGTCTCTCCCTTCCCCTTCCCCCCTCTCTCTCTCTGCCTCTCTCCCACATACACACACAGACACACACACACACACACACCACCCTCCCCTCTAGCAAAATAATCCACCATCACAGTCCTGGTGTCAACAGCAGCATGAAGAAATATTTGACGCTGCTTTCAGGGGAATCAGAAAATGACCAGTGATGACACCACGGGCCAGGAGAGCACAGGCCCCAGTAGAGCAAGAGAGGAGAGAGTCTTGGCGTGGACAAGGCGGGAAGAACAAGCTCGTTAGACTCCACAGAAAGGCCAGGGAGAGCGTGCTGAGTGAGACGCAGTGGTCAGTCACACCGACCAGCACCCGCACCCGGGCATGCCCACGCCCCCCCCCCCCAGCGCAGGTCCTCCCTCCTACCCCTCTCTCCTGCTGGTGCTGAAAGAGCCACATGATGAATGGCGAATGGCGCGTCAGCACGTGGCCAACAGGACTCTGCTTGGAAGGGAGGGAGGAACATGAAGCCTATGAATAGGGATGGGACAGGCCGTGGATAATGTTTAACACGGGCCTGTAGCTGTCCCAGCTAATCCGTGCTCTGCACAAACAGTATTGTGGAAACACGGCCTCGGGCCATGAATTTGTATTGCAAAATAGGCTGCAGTGGTTTCTATCCGCCTCCTCTTACTGCCACAAACACGCCCACATGATCGTTTTGTAAAAGGCCTATCAAAGGTGGATGATTCCATTATAAAAACAAGCCAGCTTCAGGGAAGAATTGCTTTTATGAGCATCTGTCAGAATTAATACAACACGTCTAAATAATTGACCAAATATTCAGCCCAAATAACAGAAATTAGTTTAGTGACTGTACTGGTAGGATGGGACGGAGCAGGATCTCTGTATCGAGCAGACAGGTGAAGGAGGAGCCCTGGAGCCCTCGGGAGCTTTTTTCAGGCTTTTATTGGGATTTTACTGGGTACACGGCAGGCAGGGGGGCAGGGAGGCTGGCAGGCCTCCCAGCCCCCAGCAAGTCTTCACTCTTTCTGGGCTCCCCATGGATCCCAGAGACCACTCTTTCGTGGCCTCTGCTTCTCCGTTCCTTTCGCTCTGCTTTGCTCTTCTCCTGGCGTCCCTGTGACGCCGCCCTTATGAGCCCAGTCCTAGCCCAGGTGTACCCACCTAAGCATGCCCACACCCCAGTCCAGGGGCTGCCACCAGGCATGCATCCGGGACCACAGGGATCCATCATCCATCCTAATGGCGGGAGAGCAGAAAAGCCTGATGCTTTTTACTTTACCCTACAGTGATTCAAGTTAGTCTCCCCCCCTGTGCAAAAAAAGAAAAAGTAGTAAAAGTTACTATTTTGGACAAAAGCAAGCACTCTAAAGATATCCAAAGTAATGATGGTTGGAAGCCAAGAAAAACTTCCCAAGCCTGGTAAGAAGGATCCCAGAATATTCTGCTGGTGAGGACAGTCATTGCGGGGAGCGGGCTGAGGGCTCTCCGTGGATGGGCAAAGGGCCACTGAGTGGACAGTGGCCGGCGCTGACCAGAGATACCCGCGGGCAGAGGAAGGCTGCCTGGCTCACCTGGGTTAGGGTTCACTCCTTCCAACCTCAGTCAGCCAAGGAGTCCAGAAAGCAGGATTGCAAAACTCCTTTGGGGAACCGAGTCAGAGCCCAAACCCAGCAAGGTCAACGGGTGTCAGGTGAAGATTATTGAAAAGACACAGGAGCAGAAGTCAATATGCAGAATTAAAAATGCAAATCACAGTCTACTCTTTCTAGTTTTCACTAAATTATATTTTCATTTGCTCTTTATCTAATATGTACACACAAAAATAATAATGCTAGTAACATGATGAATGGTGGAGCAGTTAACAAAAATAGCCAACTTTTAATCTCCCTCCCCAAACCCCACCCCTGAGTTATTTTTGCTGTGATTTTGCAAGTTGCTGCTCCTTGCATATTTACTTCAGTGATTAAGTAAATGACTTAAGTGATCTTAAGTAATTACTTAAGTGATCTTCTTTTATTGAGCACCTACTGTGTGATCAGGCACTGTGCTAGTATCAAGGTTTATGGAGAAAGAAGACAAAGTTCCTGTATTCAAGGAGCCAACAGTCTATGGAAATAAAATGGTGCATAATGATTTTATAAAAGGGAAACTGAATTAGAAAAACAGCTAAGACAAACACAGGGGCCACGTGCTGCTCTGTGCACGTTCTACGCATTAGCCCCCGTGCTTCTCACACCTGCAGACAGGTGCAGCGAGCACATCTCGCCCAGGTCAGCAGCTACTAAGATTCAACATGGAGTTTGGGAGCCCGTGTTTTTAGCCACCACACTCTGCTCTCAAAATGCAGTCGATGGAAAATGTAGCGTCCTGGGCAACACAACTGGAAAAAGAACAAGAGATAAGAAAAGCAATAACCTCTTCAAGTTGAAGGTGCTTCTTCTCCTAAGCACACAATGTAAATGTAAACTGCACCCGCCTCAGCTCTTGGCCAGGGCCCAGGGAACAGCAACACACACAGCAGGAGCCACAGCTCCCCCAGACAGCTCCTACTCTAGCCTGCCCATTCAGCACTCAGGGGTCACTTGTCACAAGTTTTGCAGCACTGACGGTTATTAATAAGGATGATCTCCATGTCAGCTGAGGTCTACGGGAGGAAGCAATCGCCACTTTCCCTAATAGGTTGCATGGAGCCAAGGGTCTTGAGTCTCAGTAGGGGTAAGAAACGTCAACAACCACAAACCAATATACTCTATCAGCGAGAAGAACATTCTGGAATGAGAAGGGGGATGATGCACGCTGGATGGGTGATGGCTGGATTTCAAAGCAGCAAGTCCTGAATCCAGTTCAGCTCTGACATGGGGATTCTGCCCGGAACAGCAGGACCGGGCCCTCGCTTCTTGCCGCGGGGTCCGTGGGGAGGACAGAGCACCAAGGTGGAGAGAGCACAGTGCAGAAGAGGGGCCTCCGGAGGCCCCTTGCTGACCTTCCGCAGCCCCCGAGGTGTCACCCTGCTGAAGACACCCATTACTCTTTCAGGCTGGCACACGCTTGCGAGACTGGACCTCATTTTCAGCTCCAGTGCATTACATAAACCATCCTAGCCATGCAATCTGAGCTAAAAATATGCTTGGGAACAAAGGGGTGGAATTTTAAAAAGCCTGAGAAGGAGAGTGTGATGGTCTGAGCTGGTCCCCACACTCTCTTGGATGCCCCCACTTCCCTGCTCTTCCTCCCTCATCCGCGCTTCCACTGCTGTCCCTCCCGCCGCTCCCAGCAAAAGGGGCAGGTGCCCTGCAGCGAGACACCCAGGCTCTCAGCTGGGTCCTGCCTGAAGTGCTCTAGGTGACGATAGTGGACTTCAGGGCCCAAGCGCCACATGTTTGCCTAGTGGTGGGCAAACCCTGCAGGGGGGGTGCGGGTGGGTGAATTTGCAGACATTTATGTTTGGGAAAAATGTATCAAAAGAACCACAGTTTGTGTCTGGCTTTTTTGCCAGTTGTATCCTCAGTGCTGACTGGTTCCAGCAAGCTTGCTAGATGCTTCCAAAGGTTACAATTTCTTTTTCTTTTTAAAGATTTATTTATTTATGCATACCAGAGCTGGGGTACAGGCCAGAGGTGCTGGGGGTGAGAGGATTCACCAGAGACAGAGTGGGGAGCAGAACAGGCAGACTGACTGAAATCCACTGTTGACGGGAGCAGTGGGCGAGTCAGGAGGGGTCTGCTGCGCCGTGTGGGTAGCTCCCTGGCTGGGGATCGAACTCATGCTGCAATGGCTGCTGAGAGCTTCCTAGTGCTGTGCTTAACCCCTGCGCCACCATGGAGGCCCTAAATTACAGTACTTTAAAATGCTAGTGGGGCCTTCTTGCCTCCTTTTCCAATTGCGGGGGCACATCTGACCGCGGCTCAAACGACTACTAAGTCTCTTCATATATTTCTGGGCAACAACATAGAATACAGTTAATCCACGTTTCACATGTGCACTATCAGCAAAGTGCACAAACAGAGCCTGCAAACCAGCTGTGCGCTTGGACTGAGTTCTTCCGCTGCTGACGGCTTCCCCTCCGCCCGCCTGCGAGACCGGGAAGGGAAGCTGGGCTCTGCCCCGCTGGTCACGGAATTCCTGATTCGGGTCTTCTTAACTCAAACACAGTTTGAAAACCACAAGTCTTGCTTTAAGCTGTGTTTTACTGCCTGGAATCCATGCTCGAATATGTATTTACAATGTAAGTAAACATAAAATAGTCACACATCTGTTAAACGACAGGACGAAGGCACACGCTGGAAGCGGTTCCTGGGCGCCTTTCAAACATGTTTCTCAAAGCCAGCTTGTTGCATTACAGCGCAGAACAAAATAAATGGGCTTGATGTGTTTCCTGAGTATGTATTTAGAGAAAGTTTAGGAAACTAAACTTCACTGGCATCAGCCACCATCTCATAGGCAACTGGAATGTACTCCCTCTGAATCCAGGGGTGTTTCATGATTTCCACGGTTACCCCAAGTTCTCAATTGTGTATGTGATTTTCTGCCCATACCAGAAATACTTGCTCAGTCCCAGGACGTAAATACCAGTGTTAGGTGAGGTCCAGGCTACTCTGGCCCACGTAATTCTGAGCCATTCAAGGGTTACCTGAGACACACCTGGCGAGGTGTAAAGAGAAGCTTACAGAAAGCGGTCAGCAAGCTGGGCTCAAAATCTACCTGGTGGGCTGGCCCTGCGCTCCCTTCTGTTTATGGCTTCTAAGGTTCTGGAAACCTCCCATCTCATTAAACCATCTGGAGCAATTACTCCTGATAACTGTAGGATGCAAGCCGAGCTGACCAGTGAGTGGCTTTTATTGCTGAGTAACTCACACGAAAAGCAATTTCCACTCATCCATCAAGATTTTTTTTTTAATTTAGAAGATTATGCAAATTTGTACTGAAGTACGCAAGACCCTTGAACCTCTGGATTGTGGCTTTGTCCTCAGACGGTGAAGCAGTGGTCCGCCCGCCCAGCCTCGCCCTGTGTCACCTACAGGAAATGTCCATGTGCAGAAGGGCCCAAATTTTGACTTGTGACCTGCAGCATATGACTGCAAGCTATAAAATCTAATTGCAAAATCTTAATGTTGTACCAGAGGACATTAAAAAGTAATTTCCTTTAGATTTATAACTCTAGAGATACTAGCGATGTCAATAAGACTGGAGATATGAAAGGGAACAGATTCTACTGGACACTCGGTTTGCTCCAGGAGCGGCCACGTGCACATGCTGTGTAAGCAGCTCTGACCTGGTGGGTCACAGCAAGCCACTGGCCCTGGGTCACTGCAGGGATGGCCAGGGAGAGCCTGAGGGATTCCTTAGAACCTTTAAAGATGTCACTGCACTTAGTTCTGCCACCTTTTCAAAAATGCCAGAGCTTGAGTTTAGACAATAACTCATTTCCAGAGGCCAGGATCTCTGTCACCATTTGCAGCCACTTCTCCTCTGCCTCTTGGCTCGTGCCAGTGCCTGGGTTCGGGTCTAAGCCACTGCCTCCCTCTGCAGACCTCGGACCCAGGAGAGGAAGCCACGTGGGCACCCCCCCCCCCCCGCCTTGGAGACAGGTCAGACCCCCAAGGCAGCCTCTGCAGAGGCGTCCATTCTATTCGGACATCAGAACCAGGACAGTCACCCAGGCAGACCCAGACTGTCCCAGAATGCTAGGGGCGAGTGTTAGGCCAACACACACCAAGAATCTTGAGACAACGAGATCGTCCCTCATACCGCCTCCTGGTATTTCTGGAGTGCCCAGCGCAGGCCGGCTGGGATACAGACCTCTGGAGCAAGAGCTTTATAATTTAGCTAAAAAGATGAGATGTGTTCACAAGACAGCTGGACTGAAGAGAAGGAATGCCCGGGAAAAGTGGGGTGATGACTGCTTTGCCGCCGCTGCTGCCCCTGAATGGGACGCTGATTCCTACAAAACCCCCTGTGCTCGCCGGGCACCAGCGAGTGTGGCGTGGGCCTCGGCCTCGGCCTCACTGACGTGGGCTTGAGCTTCAAATGCAGAGCTTCTTAGCTGCCGACTATCTGGCGCCCACCAGCTGCCTCAACTTTTCTTACCAAGCCGTAAGGCAGACGGAGGGTAAGGAACAGACACATGTGAGGAAGGTCCGGGAAACCAATCAACGACAAACTCTCAGATCTGACTGCAAAAGTGGGGGCGCCAGAGGGGAAGCTGGTGGGTGGGAGAGGGTGGGTGGGGGCCCAAGGACCATGGTGGTGGGCAGGGCCTGAGCGCACACTCGTGAGGCCTGAAGCTGGAACCCCGGAGCATGGAGACATAAATAGACCTCACCTCAGCAAATACAGCTTTGAAAAAAGTAAGAAATAAATCTTATTACATGGTTCTAATTTAAAAAAGAAGAAAAGACAGCGGTGTGTGTCGAGGAGAAGGTGAATCAGTTCCGCGAGGCGGTCAGCAGAGTGGCCGAGACGGGGCGGCCCAAAGGCATGTCAGTGCCCACTTCTCAGGGCGAGGGAGCTGTCGCCTGGCCCGGCAGTCTGCCACGAGAATGGCCGCCTTATAGCCATTGACCGTGTCCTGGGGGCCGGGCAGAGGCTCTGTCATCGCCTGCGCCTCCCCTTGGAAGGCCCCTGGACTTCATGGGAGTCGCTAAGGGGGAGACGCTGCCAGTTTAGGAAAGTGACGACCATCCCGAGCAACTGAAATCAACGGCAGGAATCTAGTTACCCAGGGGTTGACTCCGCAGATGTGAGGTGGTCAAACTGAGCATACCCCCCAAATATGTGTCCCCTAACTGGCTCCTGGGAAATAATCTTTTATTTTCACTCCTTGAGCTTCATCTTTTGATGTGTTTCTGTCACGGTAACATTGCTTGCGGCTCTGTATATGGTCTAGGGGAACAGGCTCACTCCCCCTCAGATGGGTGTTGCTGCTATGCTGACCTCACCCCACAGTCCTCACCACAGCCCACGGGGCACCCTTGCCAATCCGCTCCCCACCCCAGTCCCGGCCAGATTCCTTGGATTCGTTTTGGTTTAAGCCGTTAGAACAGCTGCCTGGTGAGAGTGACTGTGCATTGCTGGGACCCTCGGGCCAGGCAGATCACCTAAGCTAGCGCGTGATTGACATGAGGCCTGTGGCCTTGCTGTGTCCATTCACCTGCACAGGCTGAGGACTGCAGCTAAGAGCAGCCGTGCGGGCATCCCACGCTTGTTGGCGAAGCCAACAAATCCCCTGGTGGCCGAGGCTCAAGTGGGATCCCCAGGCTGGCAGGACTCCACACATTCCCTCACAGCAGAGCCGAGAGTGTGCGTGCCGTCCAGAGCTTCCTCGGGGAGAGAACAAGCAGGAGCTTGCACTTGGCTCCTCCCGGACGTTGTCCGAGGTGCCTTTCAAAGCCTTCGCTGGCTTTAATCTGTATCCTTCTGTAAGGAGCCAAGGCCACGCGTTGAGCACCTTCTCTCAGTTTCTGTGAGCCTTTCTAGTGAAATCATTGGACCTGAGGGCAGTTGGGGCATCCCCAACTCAGAGATAATCCCCCTTGTGATGATAATCATGGTAAATAAAATAATAAATCCTATATAAATATTCCTGGGAGGAATTCAAATACAGACATGTTGGTCTGGGTGAGTCAGAAAGACACAGAAATCACTCCCTCGCTTATCAGGAGGATACTTAACCTCTTACTGAGGAAGAGATGCCAGTTTCCAGGGATGGCATCAGAGTCTCCATGATGTCCAGCACATGGCTCTGCCAAGGGGCAATGCTTCCCAAAAAACGTGCCAGATTTTTTTCTTTTGTACCAGACATGTGGCTGGAGGACAGGTAAACGGCGCTCAGCGGCATTCCGTGGCTTCATCGCTCCCTTCCACACATCGTTGACAGCTCCTCCCCATCCCTCTGCCCAGGAATGAACACTTGGGACTCCACATAGGAAGCAATGACACGCCGACAGATTGCGAGACGTGAGGGCGTCCCAGCAGGCACTTCACGGACGCCCGGGGAGGAAAGTGAGTCAGGGGCACTGGTTTGGGTAAGTCCTTTGGGAGGACTGGAAGAAAGAAAAGTCTGATTCCAAATCATGATCACCCCGGTCCTTTTGTGAGGTTCACACAGTCTTGGTCGATGTCCCCGTGAGTTTCCAGACACGTGGCTTCCGTGGCCTTCGAGGGAATCCAGTCTCAAGGGGAAATCGCCTTCTGCTGGCACTAGCTTTCCCTAAGCATAAGGTTTCGTGGACCGACTGCCCTGCCTCCCCCCCAGTCCTTGTAAATGCACCTGCTCTTCTGTTCTCCCCAGCAATGCCCCTTAGTCACGCCACAACCAGCTCTTCTTTGAATTCCTTCTCACTCCACATGTTGGCAGCGTGAAGCCATGTTCCTGAATGATTTTCCGTCCTCCTGCTCTCCTGCTTTGGAGTCAAAATAACAGGCCAGGAGCCGCGTAGGGGTAGATGCAAGTTTATAGTATCGTGTCCTCCACGCAGTATGACAGACCGCGAATGAGGATGCACTTAATGTGATATGGAACATTTCGGGACACAGGGCGGTCCCAGAACTGACCGGAATCCCCCCGAGCAGCCCTCAGCTGCCGCTCTCCATCCCTCTGGTCCACCAGATAGTGCCTGTTTAAAGCATCTCCATGGTGATTAGGTTGAAGTAGGACTTAGCAACGATAGTCTATCGTTCCTCTAATTGTTTTACATGTGAGTGAGTTTATAACTAAATAACAGTGTGAACTTATTAAAGGAAGCCCACGTTAGTATTTACAGCACATAACTGGTGGTGTCTCTTTTCCAGAACGGGAATTAACTAATGAAGATCTATGTCCAAGCCCAGCCCACCGCCGGCTATTATAAAAAATGTTTATGGAACAAGGCCCTGCCCAGTGCTCACGCCTACTTCACAGCCACAGTCGAATACAGGGGATCTCACCTCAGGGCCTAAAATATTCACTGTCTGTTTGCAGCAGAGAAAAAGGATGCTGGCGTCTGCTCTAGGAGATCACAGAATCAGAGCTCAATAAACACGGATGGCAGAAAAGTCAACATGCTAAATATAATTCTTGAGTTACAGAAATTAAAAAATAACCCACAGTCTTAAAGTAAGAAGGAACCCCTGCACACATCCATTCAAAAGCTTTAATTTTTGAGCGACAGAGTCACCGAGAGCCGGACCCGGCCGGCCGCCGCATAATCCGGCCCGGGCAGAGCCAGCTCTGCGCCCGCTGGCGCACCAGGCATCACACCGCGCCAGTACGTTCCCGCGCGACCAGGGGAGTGTAGCCCATTCCTTTTTCTCTGGCCTTTCTTCTTTCAACTAAACCCAAAAGGCACGCAGAAAAACCACCGCCCACTTTCGAGCAAAAGGCGAGCCTCCAGGAGCGGGCAGAGTCGTTAGAACCCCCAGCGGATGGCTGCACCTGCCTCCTCCCAGAGGCAGGGCAAACCTGGATCGGGGAGAAAAAGCGCCCGGGTCCTGGCACCTGCGCATCCGAAGACGCACACGCCTCCCCCAGCTCCGGGGTGACCACAGCCGCGGGTCAAACACTCAAGCTGCTCGAACAAAAGCCAAACAAACAAAACAGGTTGTCAGCGCAGACCAAATGCCGATGCTCGCGGAGACGGGTTTTCTTTCGGGCAGAGGTGGCCTCGTCCCAGCATCGCCAGGGGTGGCAGGCACACACCTGCGCCGCACCCGCAGGTGCAGGTCAGAGGGGGCGGGAGGAGCGGCATCGCGTCCCGCTTACGGTGGCGGGTCTGGGTGAAGCCCTGGTGGGTCTCACTCTGGGTGGACAGCCCGCGGGCATACAGGCAGCAGGATGTTCCAGGGTCCCCAGGAAGGGGGTGAGTGCGGGGCGGGTCACCTTGACCAGTTCTTACGCTTGTCCCCAGCGCTCCCTGCAGCTCCGCTGACTCTCCTGGCCCGCGCTAGCAACTAGAGGCGCTGCAGGAAAGCAGAGAAGGTTCTGCCTCCCGCTAAAGAATATCCTAGAACTGACAGAGTGGGGAATGAGTCGTGAGCACACAAAACCAAAGGCCTCTCCAGAGTGTGACTTGCACACGTGCAGTCTTGGGGGAGACCTCGCTGCTGAGGTGACAGCTGAGACCTAGGGAGGAAAATAAAAAGCCACACGGAGAACTGGGAGAAGAGCCTCGGGGAGAGGGTAGAATCGGGCAGGAGCCGCTGGGCATGAGTCAGGGGAGCAGCAGAGACCAGGCAGGAGTTGGTGAGCCAGAGAGGAGCCTTCAAGGAGCCCGGGAGGAGCCCGGGAGGGAAGGGCCGTCAGGTCGCGGCCTGCAGACGCAGGTGTGGCAGGTTAGGGTTCAGTCTGTGTGGGTTGGAAAACCTCTTGGTCCTGAGGGCTCTGTCACAATACTCAGGTGTCTGCGCCAGGAGCCAAAGGAAAGGAGCGGGTGTGGCCGCGTAGCAAGGGGAGGACATTCCCAGCACCTGGAGGCTGCAGGCTGCAGGAGGCGAGCCAGGCGGGCCAGCCAGCGCCCCACACCAAGGTGGATTCCATTACAGAGTCACCCCGAACCCCGCCCCGCCCAAGCCAGCAGTCGATGGACAGACTCACGTTAATCCCCGAAGTGCAGTCATGTTCGGAAGGAATTTTATCACCATGAAGCCGTGTCCAGTCAGAGGTTCATGGCGAAGGGATTAATTTCTTCAGAAGAAGAAGGAAGCCTTCCTCAAGGCGTGTGAAAACACAGGTTGAACTACAGGCTGCACTTTCGCCTACCCTGTTGGCTGTTCCTTGGGGTCCAGGTGTTGGGGGGGCGTGAGTCTCTGAGCAGATTAAAAGTCCCTGAGGCTGGTATGGAGAGTGGACCTCAGGGACACAGGTGCAGGCTGTGAAACTGCTCAGGGGCCCAGGGGGCGCAGGGGAGGGCAGTGCGGGGTCCTGAGTGGGTGGAGAATTAGAAATTCGAGGAGCCAAGGACGATGCCCAAGTTTTCCTCTAGAACAGCTGGATTACGGGGCCTTTTCTGAGAGAGGAGAGATTGCAGAAAACAACAACCCAACTGCGTCTCTCACGGACACCTGAGTGGGAATCCCCCCAGAGACCCCAAGGGCACGCAAGCGGGGGGAGGGCAGTTCCGGAGCTCAGAATCTCAGGAGTGTCCAAGGCAAGAGGAGGATTGGATGCCCCGTGGAAACGAGCTTGAGGGTGACATGATGGGGCGAGTGTAGGTGTCTATTTGCAAGCCTGTGCCTCCGAAACTCTCACGACCCTCCATGGAAAGGGAAATTTTTAAAAATCAAGGGCATTGTTTTAACTAAGTCAACCTGAGAGTCCTCAGCGCTCACGGTAGTTATTCCAGTGCCGTCTGCAAGAGCAAGGAAGCAAGTTAGGGCAAGAAGAAAGTGGGCCCCGGCGCTGAAAGGCACAAGGTGGGTGGTGTGTGTGTGTGCGTGCACATGCACGTGTGTGCACATATGTGTGTGTGCATGTAGCAAAGGAAACAAGAGAAAGGATGCAGGGTGAAGGCAGCAGTTGGTGTTCTCCACGCCTCGGGTCACGCCATCCCTCTCCACTCACCCACAGCTCCTGGCACTCACGGGAGAATTTCAGAGCAACAGTCACCACAGCATGGATCGTAGCATTAATTTGACAACTCAGCCCCACCCCAGAGGCTACAAGTCATGTATCAAACCATGTGCTGTTAAGTGTCTCCCAACTGGATGCTGCTTCTCGTGCCATAAATATAAACTCTAACCTGCCTCCCTACCCCAAGTCTTTCCCCAGAAATGACAGCTGACACCCCGATGAGCCCCGAGTCTCACTGAGGATGCATTTCCTCTTCCCAGGCTTCCTTGTAAGACGCGGTTCAGTGAGGACAGTGAGCTGGGTAACTGACACCCTCTGTCAACAGTTACTAGATGTTGGTTCTCATTTGCTTGTTCCTTGGATGAACCCACTTCACGTCCAGGACAGAAAGGGGCGTGTGTGTGTGTGTGTGTGTGTGTGTGTGCATGCGTGTGTAGTCTAGTTCTGCCTGTCTGTGCCTGGGGGTATGGGACGTAACAGATGTTACAGTAACTATAAAGTTTTCATGCTTTAAGAGAAAAACGAGGAGGTGGAGTGGGCTGACTTGTCAAAGTTTGGGATTTCAAATCAGCCACAGGGGAGACTGCAGAGTGACAAGAACGTGCAAGCAGACAGGCACCCTCACAGCGTTCAAAGGGACCTGCATTTAATCAAAGACAATTTTCCCAGCCAGGAGCACCCACTGGGTGCGGAGCACGGTGCCCCTTGCATGGCTTCGGCACCAAAGCCAGTGTGTTTGCCGGATTCTCGCTTTGTTCATGTGAGTGTCCAGAGAAATTCACTGTGCAAAACAGACAGTGAGGAAGGCGGGACCTGAGGCTTCACATCTTCGTGAGAAGCAGCTTTGCATCCTGGGCAAGGTGACCAGTGGCGGGGGCAGGAGACAGGGCTCCGCATCCCGCAGAGTCGGGGTGCAGGGTGCTCCGCCTGCCCCCTCGAGCTCTTGGTACCCAAGCAGACCGCCGACCAGTGGCGACCACGGAGAGGGTGACTTCTGGAAAAACCCTGAGAGGCCAGGAGGCAGAAGCTGGCGAGACGGACAGACTCCGTGTGCAGAACCGCTCTCCTTCCGACGCCCCGCTCAGGCCGGGCTTTGTCTGTTTCCTACCTGAAGGTCAAAGTCACAGCCAAGTCTCCAGCTCATTAATTATAACTGTTGGCAAGCCGTTAAAAATCTCATTTCATTTTACCATTCACCCTCCTTTTAACTGACTTTTCACAATTATAATTCCATTTTTGATATACTAGACCTATTAAATTGAAAACCTCGCAGAGATTTTCAAGCTCCTCGAGCAAAGACGAAAGCTGGGCCGAGGCCACCCCGGGACGGGCACTCCCTGCCGGGGACACTCGGGG